>NW_023270433.1:31968774-32031502 GCF_011800145.1 Mirounga leonina | reverse complement strand
CCTGGGCACAGTTGTCACCTCCCACCTCGTGAGCCTGGGCACAGTTGTCACCTCCCAGCTCATGAGCCTGGGCATGCTACATGGCCTCTTGAACTGGGTTCCTCTTGTATAAAGTGGTACTAAGCACATCTGCTCCACAGGCAGGGCTTGCTCCCGGGAAACTCAGTACTTCGGGCGCTTAGTAATGTTGGTTCCCATCTTGAAAAGCTTTTCTCTTTCACTACTTCAGAGTCACAAGAGGCCTCAGGGATCGGAGAGCCCCTGCTCGGACCATGCCAGCCAACATCCCCATCATCCTACAGATGAACTGAGGCACAGAGCTCAGCCCCAGCTGAGGTCCATGACTGTCCCATGGGGGAGACGTGATAAATCCCACTTCTTGTGATGCTCACTACTCCTCATACAAGTTGGGCTGAGGAGAGTGAGCCCAAGAAGACACCAACCTGCACATCTCCACATCCTGTTGCTGGTGGGGGGCAATAGGGCATGTTTCCATTACACTGAAGTGTAGAACCTCAGAATACTCTGTTCACAAGAGACTTTAATTCCTCAGACAGCTGTCCAGTGGCTAAGGTCATTAAACGTGGATTACTGAGGCAGCTCTTCATAAGCCAGTTGATAGAATTACTAGATTTGATGATGAACGGAATTTTTCTAGTACATTCCGGAAAGCACCGTAGAGCCCGTACACACCGCAGGGACCCTGCCAGATTGCTAAAGGGGAATTGACAGTGGTTCTATGGATTAACTATCACTACATACGGCCTACTAAAGATCCCGTGTGCCTGAGGGAGAATCTAGGTCACTGTTTTATCACATACCGTGGGCCTGTAAAAATATACATGTACATGTATTATGTATGTAGAGCATACATACATATGCATATACAAAATTCTGCGTTCTTCATATTATCACACTAAGGGTCTACTAAAGCCACAGTCTAGAGCTGATCTGTCACAACAGTCATTCATTGCATGTACCTAAGGTCTCAAACCTCAAGAGTTTTTCAAGCTGGCCTAAGGCCTATGGTAGGCACCCTCCATGTTTTTTTCCTACATACTCAGATTAAATGACATAACACGCCCTCAGTTAACTGGACCCCAACTAGTGGGGATCCAACTCACTAGAGTTTGGCATTGAGGAGAAAGAAGTTCCTCTAGGCTCAGAAAATTGAAGCTCACAGGAGAGCAGGACATGTTCAAGGCCTCTCTGATGTTTACTTCCATCTTGTCTCCCTTCCCTACTCCATTCATTTCTAAGTGAGAATCAGGGTCCATCTAAGATAGAATGGGACAGAAAGGAGAAGAGTACCAATAATGGCTGAGAGCCTACAGGTGCCAGGAACTGTGTCATCTAGCCATGTGTCATTTAGTCCTCATGACAACCCTTTGAGCCAAGTATTCATATATCCTCTTGTACAGATGGGGAAAGTGAGTCCAAGAGCTTATTAGCTGAAGTCCCTTGGCTAGTAAGGGCCAAGACTGGAATAAAATGTAGGTGTTTTAAAGTTAATATGTTTTTTAAGTCTTCCTTTTTTTTTTTTTTTAAACCAAGATCTAAAGTAATATATGGGGGCACCTGGGTGGCTCAGTTGTTAAGCGTCTGCCTTCAGATCAGGTCATGATCCCGGGATCCTGGGATCAAGCCCCGCATCAGGCTCCCTGCTCAGCGGGAAGCCTGCTTCTCCCTCTCTCACCCCACCCCCCCAGCTTGTGTTCCCTCTCTCACTGTATCTCTCTATCAAATAAATAAATAAAATCTTAAAAAAAAAAAGTAATATATGTCCACTGTAGAAAATTTGGAAAGGAGAAATAAGCAAAGAGAACGAATTCTACCCAGAGACACCACTGCTAAGATTTTGGAGTACATTCTTCTGGTCTTTACATATTTAAAAATTTGTTATCAAAAGTGAAGATTTGCCGTGAAAACCTTTGCAATCTGCCCCCTTTTCACTAAACAATATATTACAAACAATCTTCTATGTCATTACATAGTGCTCTGTAACAACTATTTCTAATGGCTGCCAATAATTCTACCGTATAGATACATCCAAATGTATTTAGCTCAGTCCAAGCATTGGGCATTTCGGTTATTTCTAGTTTTTCCCCTGCCCGCACCAAGACAAACCATGTTTCCTTGAGTGCTCTAGTACGGCCATGTTTTTGCTCATATCACCACTGCTTCCTGAGGAAAACTTCCTAGAGGTATAGTTTTTTTTTTTTAAGGTCTAAAGGGATGCACTACTCCTCTTAGAGGGCAGGGTCCGAATGCTTATTTCTATAAAACATTTTCCTCCCTGCTCCCACTGTCTCTGATTTTCCAAACCTTATCTGTCCTTTTAGGTCCAGCCCGACTGTCTTGACTGGAAGTCTATACCACTGGGCCAGGAGCGACTTCAAAGGTTAAACCATGGTGACCAATAGAATATGAGCCGCATATGTCATTTTAAATCACCCAGCAACCATATTTAAAAGGTAAAAAAAAAAAAAAAAAAAAGGTAAAATTAATGTCAATGATAAATTTTTTAACCCCATATATCCACAGTAATATCATTTCAAATGTAATCAATATAAAAATTATTAATGAGATAGTTTATATATTTGGGGTACTAAATCTTTGAAATCGGTGTTTTTTTACATTTATGTACCAGCCACATCTTAAATGCTCTTGAATGAGGCTAGGGGTGACCACAGTGAGCATCACAGGTGTAGAATGTGTCTTACTTTCTCCATATTCCCATGAACACAGGGCCTGGTATGAGTGAGTCGATCACTGAAAGATCCACTAATGGCCTCATCCTATCTTCTCCAGCAGGTATGGAGTCTCTCTACTATGACCCCTTAGAACCTTGAAATATTCCTCTTGGTGTCTCTCCAAAGTACAGGGGCGCCTGGGTGGCTCAGTCGGTTGAGCGTCTGACTCTTGGTGTTGGCTCAGGTCATGATCGGGGTCATGAGATCGAGCCCCGTGTAGGACTCCATGGTCAACTTGGAGTCTTCTCAACATTCTCTCTCTCCTTCTCTCTCTGACCCTCCCCCGACTTGTGCTCGCATGTGCGCACACGCGCTCTCTCTCTCTCTCACAAAATGGAATAAAAACTTTAAAAACAAGACAAAACAAAAAACAAAGTATATCCAGTCTCTTCCAACATGCAGCAATGTAATTACAGGGGTCCCTGCTGCGCCTAAGCCAGGACTCAGAGCCTACCCCTGTTGGATGCTTTTGGGGGCCACAGTCCCCGGACAATGAGATGTTTAACGTACTGGTACTCGGGTGTGTTATGTAGGGAGTGGGAGCTGAGGGGACAGTGTGGTCACTGTCTCCAAGCCTGACCCCAGAGATTGAATCTAAGGGCACCGTGTTCACAGGGAAGCTTGTGGGGCCCAGGACACGGCCGCTGAGCTCCGGGCTCAGTCAGTGGCGTGCTGGGAACTGCTTAACCACAAGCTCTCCAAGGGGAGGACAAGTCCTGATTTGTAGCATTCAAGGATTACTGTGGAGTAAATACTCCAAGTCACGGCCAATTGCACGCTACTAAATGTGACATCTCAGAACAGGAAGTTGGGAAGACAGGCGCACAGTTGGCCCTCACCAGCCGAGACAAGTGAGCTCCCACGTACTACTGAGGCCAGCTGTGCAAGGGGCCGAGTGGCCTTCCCCCCCCCTGAAGACTGAGGCCATTACAGCCCCGTGTGGGCCCTGAGGAACAAAGATCTGGCAGTAATGTGGGGAGAGGCCTCCATGAATGGCTTGCAGGCACTGGATGTCACCAAGGAGCTGTGGCACTGGGCCAAGCAAGGAACCATTTGTGAAGACACGGAAATGCCTCCAGGGACACACAGGGAAGACTGGAGGAATGGTGGGGGTGGGGTGGGGTGCTGGGACTTGAGGTCACGCTGTTCGGCAGGTAGGAGCAACACCCCAGGGAGGTTTCCCTGGTGCTGGTGTAACCTCATTTGTAGACAGGCTGGAGTGGGTTCTGGCCGCTTACATTATGTCTGCTTCCCCACGAAACGTGAGCACCTAAAGGCTCAGATCAGATGTGTCCTGCACACTTGCATTTTTGGTTTTTACCGAGCACATCTTTGGGGTCCTGATCTCTGCATGCATGGAGTATTTTTCTGCAGGCTCGGGAAGGGTAAGTGCTGCATCCAGTTTCCCCTGGACCACCATGAAAAATTTCAGATTATCCAGATGTTACACTGCACAGAATACCGTAGGGTCTGTAGATGCTTTTCTTTCATTTACTGTAGGAATGTTTACAGTGTATGTAACTTGAGAGACATTCAGTTTAAAATGAAAAGTAACTCCATTAGAAGTACATCCTTGATCACCTCCTCATTTCTGTCAAGACTGACATTTTTTTTCTCCCCAAACATGCCTTGAATCCACCTGCTTCTCTCCCTCCCCACTCATCACAGGTTAGTACCAGTGTCCTGCAGGTGTTCTTACTTCTTTCCAACCTGTTCTCTCCACTGCAGCCCGGGGAACCTTCTTAAAAACAGCAATCAGTTCACTCCCTTGCCAGACACCCTTCTACAGGGTCTCACTGGTCTTAGGATAACAGGTGCACCGTGGTCTAGCTTCCACCTACGGCCCACTCCCCAGGTTCATCCTGTCCCACTCTGTTCCAGCCACATTGGCTTTCTTGTGCTTTCTCGAAGGTGCCGCACCTCCTCTCACCCCAAGGCCTTTGCATTTGCTTTTGCTTTTTCCAGGAATGCCCTTCTGACCCTCTTTGCCCAGTTAGCTCCTATTCATTCTTCACTCTCAACTCAAAGTCATCTCAGGGAAGTCTTGTCTTTTTTTTTTTTTCCCCCTTTTCTTTTCTTTTCTTTTTCCAGGGAAGTCTTTCCTGATCCCTAGCCTTGGTCAGGACTCCATTTCTAAGTTCTCAACATGCCCTGTGGCTTTCTTCAGAGCACTTTCCACAATCTATATTCAAATCGTTATTCAGATGAATATCTGCTTACTATCTGTCTCCTCCTGGGTACAAGGACCACATTTGCCCTGCTCAGCGCTGTATCCGTAGCAGCCCCCTCCCCGTGCCTCTCACACTGTAGGTGGTAGGAAATACTTATAGAAGGAATGAACGAGCAAAGGGAAACAGCTACTTCCCTGCGGTGGTGCCAGGTTTTTACGCAGTGGTTCCATCACTGATAATAAAAATCCCACGGCCCAGAAGGGGTGTTTTATTAGTTCTTGGACATACAGTTAATTTTTTCACTATAAATATCTGATTTCTCCTCTTGTTTAAGCAAAAAACAAAACAAACCAAAGAGATACATGCTGTCACCATGGTGCCCATGAAAAAGGCTGGAGTGAAGGGGGGCAAAAAAAGAAGCAAGTTCTGAAGTTGAACTCTTACCCCCACCCCGCCCCGTAGAAGATAGAATCATGGATCCTGCCAAGTTTGAGCCATTTCTTCCAAAGAGAATCCAAGTGAATGGAAAAGCTGGGAATCTCAGTGGAGGGGTTCTAGCCATTGAAAGGAGTGAGAGCAAGATTACTGTAACTTCTGAGGTGACTTTTTCCCAAAAGGTATTTGAAATATCTCACCAAAAAACATCTGAAGAAGAATAATCTATGTGATTGGTTGCGCGGAGTTGCTAATGGCAAAGAGAGTTACGAATTGTGTTACTTCCAGATTAACTAGGATGAGGAAAAGGAGGAAGAGGAAGATTAAAATTCATTTATCTGGGGACGCCTAGGTGGCTCAGTCATTAAGCGTCTGCCTTCGGCTAGGATCTCGGGGTCCTGGGATCAAGCCTCGTGTTGGGCTCCCTGCTCAGTGGGGAGTCTGCTTCTCCCTCTCCCTCTGCTGCTCCCCACCACTTGTGTTCTCGTTCTCTCTCTCTCTTTCAAATAAATAATAAACATCTTTAAAAAAATAAAATTCATTTATCTGGAATATTTTCTATGAGTTCTGGAATAAAACTTGGGAACCAAAATAAATAAATAAAATGATATAGATGAATTATGGCTTTCTTTCTTCTTCTACTGGGGACCCCTCACCTGCCCTCTCTCCTCAGTCACACACTGCACTTTACAGTTTGTAACGCACTTTCCTTAATTCATCTCCAGAGCAACCGAGCAAGGGGCTCTGGTCACTGGTCTCATTTTGTAGCACAGAATGCAAAGATTAGAGACTTCCCCAAGGTCACCACTGCTAAGATGCCGGGGACATCATGCAAACCTAGGACTGCAGACTCCATGTCCAGTGCTCTTTCTGCCACACTGGGCTGCCTCTGCCAGGAAGGTAAATGAGCCACCCAGATGAGATGGTGTCACTTCAGTTTTGCCTGGAATTTTTCACCAATGCTTTCAGAATCATTTTTGCAACCGGAACATTTCTTAAAGGAAGAAAACTAGTTCATCACAGTAATCAAGTCTGTCATAGAGGATGTGTGATGATGTTTGAAAATATAATCCTATGAACATCAGAACTGACAACTCTGAAACATCTCTGGGCTAAATCTGCTAATAACAGTCTTTAGCATTCAGGTTGGCACTCACATCAGTTGGTGTGATACATTTCACAGCAGAAATGCCCTAACAAGGAACTTCCTCAAAGAGGAGCTGGGTAGAGGACAGATTTTAATGAGGTCGGATTCCTGAAAGGGTGAAGTGTGAGTGAAGAATAAGGGCATGAAATGAAACATGTATTTCCATGAGTCAGATGACAATATGGGGTTTCACATCAGAAAATGCAGCAAACGCTTTCTAGAGGTCAGGACTTGTACAGAAGAGGAGTCAAGACATCAGGGCCATCACTTCTGTAGATCCTCCCAGAGAAAATGTGCTTTGATTAGAATGAAGCCGACACATATGAATTGCAATTACCTCTTCTGGGCCTGCTGTTCACCCACTCATTCCTTCTTACCCACCTATCTACCCACCAACTCATCCACTCATTCATCTTTGTCTGACCACTGACCTGCCCATCTACCCACCTGCCCCCCCCATCTATCCACCCATCCACCCACCTATCCACATACCTACCCATCCATCCGCCCACATACTCATCCATTCATCCATCTATCCTTGTATATACCTGTCTCTCTCTCTCTCCATCATCTCTTCCTGTATCCATTCACCTACCCACACACCCATCCAGCTGCCATTCACCCATCCACTCAACCTTCCAACTGTCTACTCACCCGCCCACCCCTTCACCCATCCACTCACCCATCCAACCAGCTAACTAGTCTTTCCTGTATATCTACTGTGTGTAAAGTCCTTAAGAGATGTCGAGGAGGTGGGGGACATGTGGTAATAAAAATCTCTGATGTATTTGTTTACTGACCGTGAGCTGAGACTCTAGTAGAGGCCAGACTGTGAGCTAGCAACTGAGAATGCAAGGGTCTTTCTAAGACCTCACATTCAAGGAGTGGGTAGGAGAAGACTCCACCATTAAGCTAACCAAGTACTTGGAGTCGAGATGAATGGCACAGCCAGGACGAGGGCAGAGATTTCCACACTGTGCTGGGCTCCAGGGCCAAGTTCCATCAGCTGCCATAGGCAGCTTACCCAAAGCAGCCCGGCTCTTGGCTGTTTAATGAACACCCACCCCCTGGCCAAACACCATTTTTTGTTGTTGTTGTTATGAACACACAGAATGTGGTGAAAGGGTATGCAACAAAAAGGCTATTAATCCTACCACAAAAATCTCGGGTGTAAAAGTACAGTATTGTTTGCTGCTTTGGTGACTAGACAGGCCACCCACGATGACCACTGTTCGCTGTTGGTTTCTCTCTCTCTCCCCCACTCTTCTGTGATTCATTTCTTCACCTTTGAAGAGGACGGCCAAAGTGCCTTTCCAGATAAAGATAAAGCAGTAAGAAACCCCCATGATATGTGTATCACCTTAGTGATTTCTGCAGCCTCCACGTACCATCTGTGCTTTTCTTTACTAAATATCTGCCTCTTTTTTTTTTTAAAGATTTTATTTATTTATTTGAGAGAGAGAGAATGAGAGACAGAGAGCATGAGAGGGAGGAGGGTCAGAGGGAGAAGCAGACCCCCTGCTGAGCAGGGAGCCCGATGCGGGACTCGATCCCGGGACTCCAGGATCATGACCTGAGCCGAAGGCAGTCGCTTAACCGACTGAGCCACCCAGGCGCCCGATATCTGCCTCTTAAAAAACCTAAAAAAGTAACCCCTTCTTGCTACCTTAAGTGCTAGTTATATTTTTATTGCACACATTAAAATCAAACACAGCTATTAAAATAAAGAATGTAGGTCTGGGTCCCAGCTCAGATCGTGCCCTCTCCCACCTCTGAGGCGCTGTGCATGGACCTGCCATCATGGCTTCTCTCCTCCCTTCCGCCCTGCCTGGGTGCTGACCGGGGTGGGCTGACCCGAGGGCCCAGGCTAGCTTCCCCGTTACAGCTTTGTTTCATCTTTGTTACTGCAGAAATTGGCTTGCTTATTTTTTAATAAACGAGGAGGGTTAATAGAGGAGTCTTCGAAGGAGCAATTTTTTTTTTTTTTGAGAGGGAGAGGGAGGGAGAGAGAGAGAGAGAGATAGAGAGCAAGTGGGGGGAGGGGCAGAGGGAGGGGGAGAGGATCTCAAGCAGGCTCCACATGAGTGTGGAACCCGAAGCCAGGTTTGATCTCACAAGCCCAAGATCATGACCTGAGCCAAAATCAAGGGTCTGACACTTAAGGACTGTGCCACCCAGATGCCCCCCAAGAAGCAAATTTAAAAGAAAAAAAAATAATGTTAAATGTAATCTTATGTTAACTGAGGGGCCATGATATTGGGATTCTCTGTAAAATCTCTTTTGGAAAACAAGCAGAATAGACTGATAAATAGCTACGTACGCAAAGACTATGAACACCCATAAATCACATAGTTAGGGGTGTGTGTGTATCGTTTTGGAGTCCATGTGAGGGCATTTGCTCATGTGCATAGGACTGTGAGAATGGGAATTCCCAAAGACGGTAAGAGCTGACAGAATGCAGCTGGAGTAGTGATGTGGGGACCCGCCAACCCCGTCGCTCCTGTAAAGTTAATCACAGGTGTTTGCGGGTCTAGAGGACTGTGTGCAGCTGGTATCGGGATGTACCCCTCCTTATTGTTCTTGTGGTAATTTAACTTCCATCGTGTCCTGCACCCTACATGCATAAACCTCTTTAATCCCCACAACCCTATACAGTAGGCCCTGTTGTTATCTGTAGGGTATCCTTGTTATCTGTAGGGTATCTGCTTAGCTCTCCTCTTTACGGCTGAAGCACCATCCTCCAGCTCCTGGGAATACTGGAGACTGAGGGTCCCAGCTGGGTCTCCTACTGGGAATTACCCTCCACCATGGGGAACCTCCTTGCCCATGGAAGCACCCCTCCGAGGGCCCGGCCATGGCCAGTCACTGGCGGATGGGAAGATACAAAGGCCCGGGCTCCATGTCTCGCTGTGGACAACTGTGAGGGCCATCCCAGCTCCCGAGTGCTCCCAGCATCAACTGTAGCCTCAGATACAACCACATTTTGGATCAGCTTCTAGCTCTGCCCCAAGTTGCCGTCCTCACTCCCTTACAGTACATTTCCTGAGTTCACCCTCCCATAAACCTGCCACACCCAGTGTTCTGGCTCAGAGCCTATTTACAGGGAGCCCAATCTAAGGCATTATCCCCATTTTACAAACAAGGAAACTGAGGCACAAAGAGATTAAGCTCTTGCCCAGGTTTACCTGACTAGCAAGTGGAGCCAAGGTCTGAACCTAGGAAGTCTGTCTCCAGAGTCTGTGACGCTAAGCATTTCACATTATTGATAGCAAAGGTGGGCAACCCCACCCCACAATCCTATCCCTCCCACACCCCCTTCCACAGTTTGCAACTGAGTAATTTGCCAATTACTGTTTATTTATTAAGGATTTATTTATTGATTTGAGAGAGTGTGCGCATGTGCGCGAGCTAGGGAGGGGCAGAGGGAGAGTGAGACTTAAGCAGGCTCCATGCCCAGTATGGAGCCCAACACGGGGCTCGATCTCAGGACCCTAAGATCATGATCTGAGCCGAAACCAAGAGTCAGCCGCTCATCCAACCCCGCCACCCAGGCACCCTGGCCAATTACAATTTGAACAATTGTTGTTTAAGTAAGAATCGTAGGATGCTTGAATTCCAGTGAGAAAGAAAGGGGGTTACAGGGGGTTGCAATTCCAGAAGAAGATGGATCTTCCCAGCTCCCTCTGCGCCCTGACCCAGGGCTGGCCTCACACAGGGTCACATCCACGTGTGTGTGATTCACCGCTGTACTCACACACCCAGGCGGAGCTGACATCCATCAATGTTTAAGGCTGTGTGTCTTGTCAGCTGAAATTTCTGTCAGCTGTCCCCTGATGGCAGAAGGCCTCCCTCCCACTTAGCAAGTGCACAGGCTAACATACCTTGACACGCACTTGGGGGTGGTATTCTGGCCTCATGCGAGGAGAAATGCATGTGATGTGTTACGGGGCTCGTCAGATTTGCTTTTCACCCAGGATCTGAGTCTATCTTTATCTGAGTGTTTTCCTCAACAGTGGGGATGTCACTCCTATTTACCTGCATTTTACTTTAAAGTAAACTTTAATTGTTTACTTTAAAAATTTTGCTCACAGTATTCTCAACATTTTAAAGTGTACATTCTTAAATTTCTGTATGAAACTTTTACTAGGCTAATGACTATTTGGTTAGCAGTAGCTTGCAAATAACTTTCCTCTAAAATTAGTTAGTACACTACTTATATCTTTACAAATACTTTTCAATATAAATAATAAATAAATTAAACCAGCTTTCCCATAATAAATAATAGTTCTAAAATAATCACATCGGAGTGCCCAGGTAGCTCAGTCAGTTAAGCCTCCTACTCTTGGTTTTGGCTCAGGTCATGACTTTGTGGGCATGAGATTGAACCCTGCGTCAGGCTCCATGCTCTGTGTGGAGTCTATTTCAGATTCTCTCTCCCACTCACTCTCTCTGTCAATAAATAAATAAAAATCTTTAAAAAAAAAAGATTGCACCTAATGGGGGGGGTTAGTGTTCAATGGGTACAGATGCTCAGTCTGGGAAGATGAACAAGCTCTGGAGATTGGGGGGCTGATGGCTGCACAATGAGGAGACTGCTTCATGCCACTGAACTCTGCACTTACAAGTAGTTAAGGTGGTAAATTTTATGTATATTTTATCATAATAAAAAAAGAAAGATGGGGTTAAAATGATTGAGGGCCACTGTCATAGAAAAAGCTTTATAATGTGAGGGATCAAAACAAATAGCCGTAAAAGAATTAAAAAAAAAAAAGATCACAGCTGAGTGTGAAGGGTGGTCCTTCAAGTGGGCCTGTCTGAATGACGAAGTTACGGGTGATTTTGATTTTCTTTTTGGTGCTTGCCTGTACTTTTTACATTTTCTTTCTGATCAAGTATTATTTTCATAATCCGAAAAGGAAACGTATAGGTTATTTTTGAATACATGAACGAGAAGAAAATGGAACACGGGGTTGCAAATACCCTTGCTGCCCCAGTCAGGGAAGAAGTGAGTAAAATGTAAGGAGCTGCTTCTGGGACTGGCTGGCCACACTGAGAGGCATAGAACTTTCCCCTGGGCAGTAGAAGCTGGACGTCAGGGAGAGTTGCCCACCTAGAGATGAGGGGCCAGGGCCCTGGCTCCAGCCGCACCTCACACTAGGGCCGCAGACTCCCCACCTGCACAGTGGGTGGTAAGACATGCTGGTCTCACTGGCTCCTTTCAGCTCTGTCCTTCTCTGGCTGGGATTCTTTTGCCCCCTAATGGAGGAGAGCTTGTCTAGGTGTAGGATAATGGTTAACCACGAGGGTTGAAAATTAGCCAGGCTGTGTCTTGTGTCCAACCTTGGGTAAATTATTTAACCTCTGAGTTTTCTCACCTGCCAAATGCTGGTAACAACAGTCTCCATTCTGTGGGGTTGTATTAGTTTGCTAGGGGCTGCCTTAACAAAATATCATAAACTGGGTGGTTTAAACAATCTAAATATCATGTGTCACAGCTCTGGAGGCTGAAAGTCCAAGATCAAGGTGTCGGCAGGGCTGGTTCCTTCTGAGGGCTGTGGCGGAGAGTTGGTTCCACACCTCTCTCTCCAGCTTCTGGTGGTTTGCTGGTAATCGTTGGTGTTCCTTGGCTTGTAGAAGCATCCACCCCCTTTTGCCTTCATCTGCATGTGGTGTTCTCCCCGTCTGCGTGTCTGTATCCAATTTTCCTCTTTTTATAAGGATGCTAGTTAAATTGGATTACCCTACTCCAGTAGGACCTCATCTTAACTAATTACATCTGCAATGACCCTATTTCCAAATAAGGTCACATCCTGAAGCACTTCAGGTTAGGAGTTCAGATATGGATTTTTAGGGGGACACAACACAATTCAACCCATCACCAGAGTTATTATAAGTATCAGATGAGATAATGCATTTCAGAGCTTAGCATGGCACCCAGCATATAGTGAGCGTTCAAAATTATAGCCATTCCCATTATCATGACATTTGTCATTACAGTGATTGTTACTATGACCGCCTTGTCACTGGCTCCTTCCTTTGTTTCTCACAGAGACCTGGACAGTGTCTGTACATAGGGCTTCTGTTGAAGCTCTCATGAGACGATACGCTCCCCCACACTGCTTTTCATAAGGAAACAGCTATTTTTTCCCTGACTTGAGAAAGTCAAACTTGCAAGCTTTGGAAGGCTAGGCATCAATTGAAACAAATTGCTAAACCACATTATTTTGATCTTTCAAATTTATCTGACAGCAGAAGGAGTAGGTTTCTTTCCTGCACTGTACATTATCTGCAGTCATTTGTAATTGTGTTTAAAGAAACAGGGGCGGGGGGCAGCCATGCGGCGCCTAGGAACACAAGATTTGGAGACACCTGCCTTTAGAATCAGAAGAACTAGGATGTGATGCTGAACGAGGCTCACCAGTAACACGGGGGGAGCCCAGCAAAGCTGGCGGAATTAACAGAACACCTAAATGGTGAAGAACATGGGCTGCTGAGTTAGCCAGATTGCGCAGTTCTGAATCAACTCTTGTCACTCGCTGCCTGGAGGATACTGGGTACATCATTTATCTTTGCTCAGCCTGCTCTTAAAAAAATCTATGACATGGTCATTAATTATCGAAATCCTTCATTCATTAAACAAAGATTGATCAGGTACCTAGTATGTCCCAGGCACCCAGTTCTAAGTCTTACGGGAGGCCCTGTGGGGGGAAACTGTGGTGAGGCAGGATGAGGGGGTGGGAGCTGTGATTTTAAATAGGGTGTGGGCGAGGCCTCCCTGACAAGGTGACATGTGGGCGAGATGGGACAGAGGGGAGAGGGCAGGACACAGCTCATTGGGAGGCGGCTTTGGGGCATGTGGAATTACCCATCCCCCACCTGGTGGCTGTTTAGAGCATCACATTCAATGACATGGGTACCATGCTTAGGGTGCTGCCTGGGATGCAGTAGGAGCTCATTAATTGATAGCTATTATTAGCATTATGTTAATAAATAGAATTGCACTGAACAATGAAGGCGACTATAAATGTACTCTGTGCACAAGGGTAGCCACACGATGATGATGATGATGATGATGATGATGATGATGATGATGATGATGATAGTTGTTTATGGCTAGCAATTACCTCTAGAAAATATTCCTGACAGTCTGAAGTCACAGAGGGCCCATCAGCAACCCCTCTGCCCCTCAGGCCCTATGACTTGCACCCCAGAGAGACAGGGATGGGAGAGACCAGGGAGCGGGCTGGAGGGTGGGTTTCTCTCCTGCCTCTCCCCTGCCTCAGGAGCCCTGTCCCCAGCCCCACACATACACGCTGGGGAGATTTCCACAGCCGGTGTGAAACTGATGCCGGCCATCACAGCAAGACTACGGGGATCATTATGAGCAGATTCAACAACTATAGATCCTGTTAATGCTTCTCTTGTCAGTTCTAATTATTTATTGGGCAGAAGTCTTTTTAGTTTCTAGAAGCCTGGAAGGCAGCAGACTGGGAGAGTGTGACGGAATTTTTCAATCATGTGTGGATGCTATCCAACAAAGTTAATTCAAGGTTACCAGTGGTGAAGAGCTTCTACCAGGTGTAAAGTGCTGGGTGCAGAACGGTGTGACCAGAGGCAATGAAAAGTGGTCCCTGCAAATCTGGGAGCTGCTAATTCATCAGAGGAGGCAAGTACGGCTCTCCCACAGGCTGACGGCAATGGGCAGGGCCAGGAGCGAGAGGCAACTGAGCATACCCAGGGAGAAGAGTCCAGAACCCTCTCCCCGGTGTGAGGGAGGCGACGGGGGAGGGTTGCTGCTAAACTTAAAGGCAGAGATGACAATTAGGTTACAGGAAAAATTCCCTCTTGACAATGTTTACATTTCCCATAATGATACCCGGGTGTCTTCAATTGGGTCCTCCAGAAGCTCCAGAAGCCCAGGACAGGGAATTGTGTGCAAGTGATTTTTTAAAAGATGTGTTCTCGGGCGCCTGGGTGGCTCAGTTGGTTGGGCGACTGCCTTCGGCTCAGGTCATGGTCCTGGAGTCCCGGGATCGAGTCCCGCATCGGGCTCCCTGCTCGGTGGGGAGTCTGCTTCTCCCTCTGACCCTCCCCCCTCTCATGCTCTCTCTCTCTCATTCTCTCTCTCAAATAAATAAATAAAATCTTTAAAAAAAAAAAAAAAAGATGTGTTCTCAGGAGAAACTTGTAAGGGAGAGAGGAGAGAGAAAAGGCCAAGAATGTGGTTTCGGGTGAGGGCCAGCCTCAGCCTAATCCCACGGGGAGCTCTGGAGAGTGCCTAGCCCTGGTGTCATAGGACCACACCAGCTAGTCACCGTGGCGGGTCGCTGGGCTATGGTGTGGGTCCCAGGCACCTCCAATCACCCAAGGTGTGAGCCACCAGCAGGGAGACCTGCATAGCTAGGGGCTGGGCAGACCCGACCAAAGCCCTAAAAGAGATCCCAGGAGATCTGGCTGGGACACCAACAGGATCTGCTGTAGCTAGCTTTCATGTGTAATGCTGAGTGCTAATTCTCAGGGCCGCGGGAGTTTGAGCCAGACTAAAGAGAGGAACGGAAGGGGGTCTGCAAGCAAAAACCTTCCACTTCTAAGGTGAGTATCAAATCCCCAGAGTGAATGGCAGCAGGGAGAAAACTGGAAGTGTTCTTGCTTACAGGCAGGGTTGACGCCATTCTGTTTTGATATTAAACTGCCACAACCTTAATACAAGTTAACTGATTTATTATTGAGACAGTTAAATGAGATAGTATATGTATAAACAGACTGGCACTTAGTAGGTACAGAATGATTGTTTTGCTGGACTTGATTCTGAATACTGCTTGATTAGACCCACATAAACTCTGTTCTTTGAAAAGTCACCATGGGGACAACAGTAGTAATAATAATAGAAATAATGATGTTGCAGTTTGGGGAGCTAATCACCAGCATTACTTATCCGTCTCAACCCTATGAAGTAGGTTATATTTCCCTCCATAGATGAGAGATAAATAATCTCCCTGAGGGCACACAGCTCTAAGCAGTGGACTGTGGCCTCCTTTTGTCTGACTTCACAGGTTTGCACTTCCTGTTGTAATTCATCACTGCCATGTCACGGGCCATGGTACATTTTATCTGAGTTTGGGGCAGGGGACAGGGGAGGGCATTTGCCAGGTTCTCAAATCAGCTCCTCGGTAAAGTTTGTGTCTGATACAATTCCCCGGAGCTCCCAGAGTCTGGGATGGGGCGGAGACAGGTGGGGCGCAGCGGCCGTTTGGGGGGGGGGTGCTGTGGCTCCTGGGAACAGCCAACAGAGACTCATGAAAGCAAGGCCCTAAAACAGGAAAGCTTGAGTGGCGTCGGCAGCTAGCGCCATTTTCTAGGACTTACGGTAGACACATCACAGTCAGACTGTTGCAGAGCTTCTGACAAGTTCCTAGTGAGAGCCTCGAGTACAAAATGGAGAAGCAGCCAGAATCCTGATAGTCCAGGGGATGGAGTCAAGACTGGCGGAATGACCAGTCCCAGAAGGAGTCAGATCCGGGATTAGTCGGGTTTTCTCTACTCCTGGGTAGACTTCCTAGTGCTCTGTTTCTTATCTCACTCAAATTCAACTGGAAATGCTGATACCAGATACAAATCACAAATGGGTGACTGGTGCAAAGCCTGTAGGTTAACGTGTCTTAGAGAATAAGACCAGGAGTCCGAAAGATGGGACAGGCAGGCGAGATGGGCTAACTCTAGCAAGATGATGTTTCACTAATTCGTGTGTGTGTGGTATGAAGTTTCCCATTTAGATAAAAAATCAACTGCACAACTTCAGCATCCCAGTAGGACGAGGCAGCAGTGTGTGTGACATAAAAAGGGGCTTCAGCTAACATCCCCCTGGGACGAGGATCTCACTGGCTTCCCCCAACTACCTACAGTCATTGGAATTCGAACCAAACTGAGTTTACTCTGGCATTGCCTCTATCCAGGTAGGATGGCAGGGGGAGCACGGTGGCAGTATTTGAGTCTTAGTGGAGATAATTTTTTTTATACGCATCTTGCATAATGATTTGAAGTTTAAGGGACACACCAGCGAAGGCTGGATTCCTGTGCACCAGCAACAAAAGCAAATAGATCAATAAACTCTGCAAATCACCATCTGTTGTTCTTTGTCATCTCCTTGGTGTGACCATTTAGACATAACTGCCATTAGACGTGACATGCTCAAAGCTGAGGCTGCTGGCCTCCCCCGACAGATGTTACACGAGATGTCCAGACCCATAGGTGGTTGAGAGGCTGGGCAGACGATGAAGAATGGGGCTATTATTTGGAGGAACTTTGGATTGCTTCTACATTAGGTCCATCCATGGGGAGTGAGGAGGCAATCACAGGAAATAGTTTAGAAAGAACGGGCCCTCTTCTTATAATCAAAGATACTCCCCAGGAGCTTCTTTCAGTTTCTCCATGGCCAAATGCTCTTGAAAGCCTCATAGCCCCCAAGCAAACTTGGTGCATACCCTCAGTAACTTTCCAGGAAAAATACAATGAGATTATATTAATTTAGCCTCCATCCTAGGTACCAGGAAGTAAATATGATGTCATTTTAAGAGACAAATCAGAAGGAACATTTACTAAAGGGGGTATACTGTGAGTTAGAGCCATCATATCCTAGGGTGACATGCCTAGAGGATTTGTCCACTTGAGATCTGGTATGCCATCCTTGTTTTAAGAGACTGGAAACTGGAAAAAATTAAAAAGTGATCACCTGGGGCACCTGGGTGGCTCAGTCGGTTAAGTGTCTGCCTTCAGCTCAGGTCATGATCTCAAGGTCCTGGAATCGAGCCCCCAGTCAGGCTCCCTGATCAGTGGGGAGTCTGCTTCTCCCTCTGCCTCTCCCCTGGCTCATGCTCTCTCTCTTTTTCTCAAATAAATAAAATCTTAAAAAAAAGTGATCACCCAAAGAAAATGAAGGCTTTGATTTTTACCTGGATACTTAGCACATGTTCCCAAGCATGTTTTGAAGAGATGGATATAAGCTGGTCAATGAATTTAGTAAATCCTTGGTAGGAACACCTAATTAGAGGGCTTCTGTTAAATCGCAGTATATCACCATCAGTCCTGGGCATGGAGGAGGCCAGCATTGCATCCTTGCTACCCAACACATGGCACAGTGTGAGAACGCAGAGCATGGGCACCCTGCAATTATCCATACATGGAGTTCCGCTTACTGAACTGCAGGAAAATTGAGGACAGCCCTCTGCTCTTTACTCCCATAAGCTGAATGGAATCCTCCCTCCAAGGGCCTTGGACAGACCTTAGATAGTGACCAGCCATTATTCATCTACTTGTCTATATCCCCCACTGGGCAGAGAATTCGTAAGGGAGGGACCATACCATTAGTCCTTTCCATGCTTCCAGCTCCAGCACCCAGCCCAGGGGCTACTAAAGGAGTGAATAAATGTAGGAACAAATACATCTCTGACAGGTTTAAAATCAAAAAGTGTATGTGCATGCGTGGGCACATATATGTGGGGGCACATCCATCAGAGCCCCAAGCAATTCTCAGGGTTACTATCTGAGAATCACCAGGACTACTTGTTAATAATGTGAATTCCTTGGGGGCGCCTGGGTGGCTCAGTCGTTAAGCGTCTGCCTTCGGCTCAGGTCAGGATCCCAGGGTCCTGGGATTGAGCCCCACATCTGGCTCCCTGCTCAGCGGGAAACCTGCTTCTCCCTCTCCCAGTCCCCCTGCTTGTGTTCCGTCTCTCGCTGTGTCTCTCTCTGTCAAATAAATAAATAAAATCTTAAAAAAAAAAAAATAATAATGTGAATTCCTTGGTCCTACCACAAAGCCATTGGATCAGAAGTTCTGGGTGGGGCTGGGAAATCAGAATTTTTAAGGAAGTTCCCTGGGAGCTTCTCATACGTCTAGAAGGTTAGGAATGTTGCCCTAGAGGAAACCTGCTGAGCTGGGATTCTCAGAATGCTCTGGGCTTTTGATACCTTAAATAGCCAACTCCAGCCTGAGTTTCTGTTCACACATTTGGCAGAAGAGAAGTTTCCACATGGGGAAGCATTCTGAGATTTGCAGACCATAGAGAGGTAAGAGATAATAATAACAGGACCAAAACTCAGAACAGCAGACTCAGGGAATCAGAGGCAGGCGGGACCCCCCCAGGCCATCAGTGTGCAGGTGGGGACACAGAAGCCACATCCCAGTGTTCACTGAGAAGGGTAGCTGGGAGGAGAGCTCCTAAGAAGGTAAAACAGAGCTGGGCCCCAAGCTAACGCCAGAGTTCCCATTTAGGACGCATGGAAGAAATGGAAGAAATCTCTACTTTGGCATGCCAACCAGGAACCACAGGCCCGGCTCCCAGACCAGAATGTGCACACTGAATCAATTGAAATTGAGTCACGGATATAATTAATTTAATGTGTTTAAACGATTTTCCGTATAGTAAACATGCTGAATGAGGGTGACCCAGAATAAAGTGCCTGCCTGAGAGTGGAAAAATGGACACCACGTGTGCCGTATAATGAAAACCTTTCAGCAAATAGAAAATGCTGCAATTTATTTCCGCCTCCTGTTCCTTTCCTTTCCAACTCTTTATTTATGGTTGAACTTGGCCTTCTGTGGTCTCCTTGGACCACAGAGACACTTTATTTTGTCAGAAGACATCCTTTCTTCTCTGATCAGAAGACAATTTTAATGAAACCTGTCTGCGGCCCCGTGACAAGCACATATTAATATGTGACAAAGGGGATCAGGACGAAGGGGAAAAAATAGTGCAGAACTGTGTCCCTATTGTAATCCCTTTCTCCAGTAAAGGGGACCGTGCAAGATGAGAAGGGAAAGGAGGTGGCACTGGGGGTGGTGGGGACAGGACCCAACTGAGCCACCATCCTGGCTCTGCCAAACCGTCCCTCCGTGGGACTTTCCAAGCTCCCTCTCTGGACCTCAGATACTCATCTACAACACGAGGGGGCTGAACTTGAGGATTTTAAAGAGCGCTTTCAATCCTGACATTCGCTGAGTTAGGAATTACAAACCAGAGCGGGCGTAAATGTGTGTCAAGGAATTTCTCATTAAAAAGAAACTCATCTTAAAGCCATGTAGAGTGTTGAGGCGGTCTTATCTAATTGCTCATCAAGTGGGGATTATGTGTTATTTGGCTTAGATGAAAGGGAGCACTTGGAAGTGGTTATAAATGATCTCCCACTAAGAAACATCAGGCATCTGGGCAAAATGCCGAGTGCTAGGATGAGGAGGGGCGCCGAACGCTTCCTAGATTCTGTAGCTCTCTATCCAGCTGTTCCAGCTGGAGATACTATGGATTCCTTCTATTAAATAAGAACCAAAGTGTGGCAGAAGTGTACCCACATTTTCAGACAGCTCTGCCACAGTGCTCCTGGTGGAACAGGCGAGTCCCACCCTCTCCGAGGCTCAGTCGTCTCAGAGGCATGTGACTCAGCCCCTCTGGTACAAAATGGGGACAATAATAGTCCCCACTGTATGAGGTCGTTTGTACCAGAAAAGGGAGGACCTCTGGGGTACCTGGGGGGCCATTCGGGGGGGGGGGGGCTGGGAGGGGGTCCTCAGGGGCTGCAGGAAGGGAGGTCGAACAAGCAGGGCCCTGGGCTCCTCCTTCTTTCAAACTGAGAGGCTTCTCTCTAATCGGTATTATATACCAGCACCACGTGAGATTTTATAAGAGGATCTGAGGATAAAAAGTTTTTTTTGAAACCAAATTTTTGAAAGGCACCCAAGTTTACCGTCTGAATCCAGGCTGCGCTATAAACACGGGGATTGTCCGTAACTATTCAGAGCCTTGACGTCTGAACCGTGGGAACAGAGGCCAAGAGCTGTTGGGTCCAGAGTGGCTCTAGTCTGGGGTTTTGGAGATCGCCTCGTTTTCAGCAAGCCTCCGCAGCTTCCCCCGCCCCCCAGCAGCGGTGCTCGAACTCCAGTGCGCATTAGCACCACCTGGAGGGTCGGTTGCAGGGGGGGCCCCCACCCGAGGCTCTGCTTCACTGCATCCGGGCTCGGGCTGGAGAATGTGCATTTCTAACCAGCGCACAGGGTGCTGCGGGTCGAAGCGCACTTTGAGCATCAGCGGCCTGTGAGCTGAAGGCCAGCCTCCTCAGCTTGTTCCTTCAGAAGCGCGCCCCAACTCACCTTCCCAGCCTCACCCTCCTCCTTTCCAATTACCCCAACAAAGTAATTGTCCCTGCACACACTCACGCATATCTCCCTCGCTCGCCACGCTCCATCTGGCCAGACTGCCGGCCCCCTCTCTGCAAGCCTAAGGCAGAGCACTAGTGTTACCTCCCCCAGAAAGCTCCCTGACTTTCTCATCCGTGGTCCCAGAAGCCCCTCTGGGCTCATACGCTTTCTCCCATGGTGCCGAGCCCTTTTAAGTTTTATTATCATCTGTGTCCAGCTCTCGCCCCTGCACTTGGACCGCGGGCTCCCATCTTATTCACTCGGCATCCACGTCATTGTCTACACCCTCACTACCCGCACCGCCCTGGCTACCAGACCAACAACCAGCAAGCCCGAGCGCACACACAAAGGAGTATGAACGTTTAAGAAATACACCAATCAACTCATCTTGTCTATTCTTCTTACTACCCCAAGACAGACTGATTCTCTAAATGGCTCTTTAAGTTAGAACACAAGACAGGAGTTTAGCCATTTTAACCTATTCTTTAGGCAAATTTCCCTTATTTTCTGAGAGCAGAATCAGTAACAAATACATCATTATGAGACATGACTAACTGCCACTTACGTCCACTACCAGCAGGTAGTATAATGCAGCAGTTAAGAGCTACACCCAGGTTCAAATCCCAGTTCTACTTCTGATTGGCTGTAGAACTTAAATGCTCTGCACCCCAGGCTCCTCACCTCTAATGGTAATAATAACAGCATCTACTTCCTATGGATGGCATATGGGTGCAATGAGATCATTATTAACACTAACAACCCTAGCATGGGCCTAGCATCGGGCATACATTATTGCATCTAACCTATCTGAAGTGCTCAGTGAAGTATGTAGCCCATAATAAACATTAAAGAAATGTTAGCAATTATTATCATTGCGAGACGAATATTATTATCCTCATCTCCCGGAGGAGAAACTTGAGGCTCAGAGCAAGTAGCCTGCTCAACAAATATTAGTAGTTCTTACTTTATAATGGTCAATCTTTATACCTACCTCATGAGGTAGGTACTATTTCCATTTTGGGAATGAAAACTCTATGGTTCGGAGACAGTACTTCGAAAGACCCAGGATTTGAATCCGACTTTGGGTCCAGAGCTCTTGCTACCCCATCCCCCACCTGGTGAATTTCAACTGCTCTGTGTACAGTCAACTCACTACGCCCTTTGTAATCCGTGAGCTATAGAGAGGCATCTTCCCAGCCTGTCAGAGAGCATCACTGAACCTGTCCCTCATTTCGGCAGCCGGGCAATCCTACAACCAACCCATAGGAAGTATTTCAGTGATCGGAGAAAAGGGACCTCGTCTCAGAGGCATGTGACTCAGCCCCTGTTGCCTTGTACATCTCCAAGGGGCACGAAGGAAAGCACAGTCTGGGGCGTGGGACTCACCGTGACCCCGAAGAAGTTGGTCTCATTCATAGCATTGAGGATGATCCTGCCCAGCGTGTGGTCCGTGTAGTTGAAATCCTGGATCCGCTGGTGCCGGCTGCTGGCGTGCAGCGTCTCCATGGCCCTCTGCAGCGTCTTGGCAATAACCCAGATGCCATCGTAGGCGTACCCGTGGAACTTGCTGGGCCCCACGCCTGACCGCTTGTTGTTGTACTCTCTCTCATACTGCTGTGGCGTCTGTAAAACGGGGCGGGTGGGGGGACACCAAGTTACAGCCAGCAGGGACATCAGGCACGCGGTGCCAAGAACGGACGCTCTCCAGTGCTTACTGCGGGCCAGGCCCAGTGCCAGGCTCTTTGAGGCCATTGTCTCATTTAATCCGCACAACGACCTCATACAGTGGGGACTATTATTGTCCCCATTTTACGGATGGGAAAACTGATTCAGGGAAGTTGACTTGCCCAGGATGACACGGCCAGTGAGTTGCAAGGCTGAGACTTGCACCCTGGCTGTCTCACAAGGCTAGGGTGAAGGGATAATGCACCCGCAGCGGGCCTCCTTGTGTTATTTGCAGGGCCTGGAGCTATAGTACCAGTGGAGGACCACGTTCCCTATGTTCCTAAATATTTAAGTTACGGACCAGCAAATAAACTGCTCGATAAAATATTTTCTATCTCCCCATCATAATGAATATATCTTCCTAATGATCTGGAAGGGCAAGTTTGAATTCAGCATTCCGGGGCTCCTCCGAGCTTCAGGCGGGACACAGAGGCACAGGGGGAGCCGGCCTTGCCGTGGGGCCCACCCCTGCAGCCCAGCCAATCTCGGTGCACACCTCCTCCCCTTCCAACATCAGAGACCTTTAACTACCCCAGAAGTGCAGCTCAGCCTCAGGAGGGCCGGCCCTGGCAAGAGGCTCCCTGGCTCTGGAAGTGGTTCCAGCTGTTTGGGCAGGGCATTCAGGGTGTGATGTAGGAGGGAGGGGTTGGAGGCTCAGGGGTGGGGGGTATGTCCCAATGGCTTGTGGATTCTGAGCCCCTGGGGCCCGAGCGAGGCCTGCCTAGAGCATGGGGCCCAGGGCCTGTCCCAAGTGCCCAGATGTAAGGGCTGTCCTGACCCTATAATGTGCCCCTCCTCTTTCCTCTTCTGTAATACAGCAAGGTCTGTGAATAATTCAGCATTTTGTAAAAAAGCATTTTTTTCCTCCCATTGAACTGAATTTCAGAAAAGAATTTCATTGGTGATACTAACATTCTGATTGTAGCCATAAAGTCATGAAAACCTTTTTACTCCAGTTGCTGAGGCTTACACATCCAAAGGGATGCCACCCCAGGGAAACCCATCACCCTCAACCTTTCCATGGGCCTCTCAAGTCACTTCTGAACTCCTCTGCCAGAAATGTCATCAGAGCCCATGGCTTAGTCTTCAGAAAAAATCTCTTTGCGAACAAATCACATGTAGAAACCGGGTCTAGTGCCCAAGAAGGGTGGTGAGGCTGAGCCCTCGAGGGCTGGGTCTCGTGGCTGGAGCCGGGGTGAGTCTCTTGCCCTTGGTTCACTCACACGTGCCTGGGGACAGCCAAGTGCCTCCAATTGTGGACCCTGTAGGTGAGGAATTCTGCCTGGCCAACCGGGAATGCTGGTCTCCCAGCAAGAGCGCTCCCTCCTTCTTTGCTTCAGCTCCCACTGGATGACTCAGGTCTTATCCCTGTTGACAGTTTTCCTTGGAAATGTGTCATGTCCAGCCATCACATTTGTTCATCACTCAAAACACACAGCAGAAGCTCCTAAATCCAAGGGTTCCTCAAGGAGGCAGCACTGTCTCTGTCTCTAGCCTCACTCAGGGCCTTTAGCGGCTCCTCACTGTCCCTCATACCCTCCACCCTCCCGCTCTCAGCTCTCCACCCTCCTCCCTCCTCCCCGCGGAGCATGCGGGGTCCCTTATGAGGCGCACTCTCTCCCTTAGACCTCTTGGGTCCTTTGATCACATCAAGTTTGTTCGTACCTCAGGGCTTTTGCACCAGCTGTTTCCTCTGCCAGAAAGCTTCCCCAGCTCGTTGCATGATATTCTCCGCATTCAAATGTCAACACTTGTCACTTCTCAGGGGTGGCTTCCCTGACCCACCCTTTCTAAAAACCCCTCACCCCAGGCATTCTCTATCCACTGGTTTGATCTTCTTAACTGCACTTTTCACTGCCTGCAACTTTCCTACTTATGCATCTGTTTGCCCATTGTCTGTTGTTCCAGCCCTCCCTCCTCCTCCCCTCCCTCCCACAACTAGAATTAAGCTCCATGGGGTCAAGATGTTTTCTGTCTTGATCGCTGAGGTATCACCAGAACATGGCGATACCGACAGAGATCCTTCCCAAGCCTCAATTTCTCCATCTGAAAAATGAGGAGGTGGGATCAGGTGATCTGGAAGTTTCCTCTTGGCAACATAGGTAGGAGCCTGGCACAGTGGTAAGGACAGAGGATTTGGAAGCAGGCAAGCCTGCCCTCCAGCTTTGGCTCTGTGGTTTGCTAAGTGTGATGTGGGGCAAGGTCTTACCTCCTCCAGGTCTCTGTGTCCTCCCTTGCTGGGTGGCCATGCGGATTCAGTGACATGACGCGTGCAAAGTGCCCAGCCTAGTGTCCAGGACATGCTGCTGCACCACAAATGTCACCCACTGTTACTAACAGTAGAGGTGGCTGACTGGACCCGGCCACCCAGGATGCCCCGAGGAGCCCAGGTTGCGTTGACATCTGTGCTGAGGGGGGCCAACAGTTCTCGGGTGCATGCACGCCCTACCTTACTTCCTTAACCAATCTCCAATTATTGGACATTTAGGCTGTTTTGAATTTGTCCCAATTATAGGACTACAAAAAGCATCCTTGTATCTAAATTTTCTGAACACATACTGGTACTTATTTTTTTCAGAATAAATTCCCAGAAGTATAATTGCTGAGGCAAAGAGTATAACAAACTTAAACACGATTCATCCATATCTGGGCCAAGATAGTCTCCCCAAATATGAGAAATTAAAATCCCCCTGGGTATGAAAGTACCCGTTTCCCTGCATCCTTGACAATAATAGCTATTACAATGTTAAAAATCTTCAGTTTGTTAGGTTAAGAAAAAAAAAGTGCATCCCCTTTTAATTTTAATTTGCATCTCTCTAATGAGTAGAGTGAGCTCCTTTCGAGTACGGATAGGCAATTTTTATTTCTTAGGTGCTTTTCTTTTTTCTACCATAAATGTTATGGTGATAGTCACACCTGTCAATGTTTTGTTTAAGTGCATTCTTATTATTTTTCCATCTTTTACTATTTGACTATATTTTCTTTGATTTTTAAAGATGATTTGGGTCTATTTCTGGTTATTAATTTAGCTATTGGCTATGTTAAAAGTATTACAAATTACTTGAATTTGTTTTCTCTAATTGCTTTAAGTATAAAAGTTCTGAGGCCCCCTTGACTTCTTCTCTCCTGGATTTTGCTCCTGTGAGCTTTCTCTGATTAATACAAAAGCATCGAAGGCTGCTGGTGTCTGTATTGGAGTCCTGTTTTTTCAACCTAATAATTATATTCAGATGATGTTTCCAGACCTCTTTCCTACCCAGAACATGCCACTGGGTCACCCTTCAAGGTTCCTATGACCTTTTAAAGTCAGGGGCCCAGACCTGAGGCAAACGTTCTCAGTGTGGTCTCACCAAGGGATAAATGAGTATAATCTTTTAACTTCCTTAATGTCGTTTACTGGGGTCATTTTTTGTGGAGACAGTAGGGGGAACAAAATAATATCATTTATTCAGTTTGACCTTGGAGCAAACACAAGCCCCTATGTATACTTTTTACATGTGTACTTATAAATCCACATCTTTCTCTTAACACTGTTCTTCACCCAGGGGGTGGGGGGCAGGAGGTAGGAGGAGAACAATGGAAATATGGCTGTTGACCTCATTTCTGTGGGAAGAGTCCTTGGAATGGGACAGGTGTAGCTAAGCCCCGCAAGGTGACCTCATTCTCACTGTCTTAGCAAAGCACTGAGTTGAAGTCATTGCCACCACATTATATCCCAGGCCATTCATCACTTCCCAGGTGAAGCCAGCACCAATCTCCCTTGGGCAAAACAATGACAGCAGGAAGAAACACTCTCACAATTGTCTGAGAAAAAGTAGTAGTTGTTCTTCAAGCAGGCCTCTGATTATTCAGGGCAGAAGAATTTCTTCCATTGTAGAGCTGACACTGAAGGCTGATTAATTACTCCTTCTCTGAGGTCAGGTTTATCATGAGATGCTAAAAGTTTCTGAGCAAATAACTTTATATAGATAGTCCCAATTACTGACAGGTTGTGCTCCAGCATATTTTTGAAAGGCAGTTGTTGGAACTTGGAACATATTTTTCCACAGAAACTATGTTATAAATAGTGGTTAGGCTCCCAGGCTAGCCCACACAAGCTTGCTAACCCACAATGTGACTAAACCTTATGGGTCTGTCATTCCAACAGAACCAAGCAGAGTCCTGCTTTCAGGGAGAGAGGAGCCTCATGGACAGAAGACAGCAGAAGGTGAAGAACCCATCCCCTTCCACATCTCCAGCTGCCATCCCCAGAGTGGCAAAACTGGCAGAGTTTCTCTCTAGCATCCCCTGTGGGATTTTGGAATCCCAGAGTCTCATTTGGGAGGTACACTAGGGGGAGTTATTTAGTCTCCTTGTTCCTGTACCCCAGTCTGCAGATCGCCTGGGGACCTTGTTAAATGCAGACGCCAGAGCCCTACATTTTGATTCAGTATGTCTATGGGATAATTTCAGAATCTGTATTTCTATCAACCTTCTAAGATCTCAAGAATATACAATCGGTTACCACTGATTAAGTCCCTCCTACAATCCGATTATTGGATCTTCTCAATACTAACTTCTAGATGTTTGCTGAACTCCATCTTAGACTCCTCCAGGGCTGAGAAGCTCACCCTCTCTTCAGAAAGAGCTTCCACTTAAGGAGTGCTTGCCATCTAGGAGATTTGTGTTCTGGATGCAGCATCTGCAGCACCTCCCTATGACCTGTATTCTGCATGCAGTGTCTCCCTGTGGAGCTGCGGTAAACATGGCTGTTCCCTCTTATGCATAACAGCCCCTCAGAGCTGAAGGCAGTGGCAGGCTACCCTGTCCCCAGGGTGCTGTTTTCTACCTTTGAAGCAAAATCGTCTCAGTTCACACTTCCACTCTGACGGTGATGAAATGGCTTATATCAGACCAAAGCTCCCATGAAGAACATTCAGAGAAGCAGAATAAAACATAAAAATAGCTATTCAAAGGCATCATAGAGCAACCAGGACATCTAGGACTTGAGGAGCAAGATGCTGGAAAGAAGAGAATACTTTGAGAAGAGTCCAGCAATCTTTGCTGTTTCCCCTGGAGGCATTTGCTGATTTGTAGGTAGGAAAGTTAATTGCAAGAAAACAAAGCACTGGGTCAGAGTCCCACAGGGAGGGCAAGACAAAAAACTACAGTTCAGGGTTATCAGGATAGCAAGGCTTGTAGGACCAAGGTGTTAGAGGAAAAAGCAGCACAGAAAAGTGAGCCCAGTATTCAGACTGGCCTTTGCACTTGAAATACTTCATGATAACTAAGCTGCATAAAGCAAGAGGCTGAGAAGCCAAGAAAAAGCAGTGGCTGAGGGGTTTAGAAATGAAACAGAAGTGTTTGGAGTCTCACAGTATCAGGGAAGACAAAAGTTGAACTCCAGGGCCAGTAAACACCCCAGGATTTCAGCTGATAACAATGAAGGGCAAACACTAGGAGTAAGAGCAAACCAAAAGAGACCAGGTCTATAAAAACCAAAACCAAGGGGTGCCTGGGTGGCTCAGTTGTTAGGCGTCTGCCTTCGGCTCAGGTCATGATCCCAGGGTCCTGGGATGGAGCCCCGCATCAGGCTCCCTGCTCAGCATGAGGCCTGCTTCTCCCTCTCCCTCTCCCACCCCCCTGCTTGTATTCCCTCTCTCGCTGTGTCTGTCTCTGTCAAATAAATAAATAAAATCTTTAAAACAAAAACAAAAAATAAAACCAAGACTGGAATCATTCAATTGGAATCCAATCAATTCTTGATTGGATTAGGTGATCTTCCCCTAGTCTAGCTACCTTCTTAAAGAGAAATAAATCTTCTCTGAAGAAAGATAACACCATCTGTAGTCTCTATATTTTTTCATCTCCAATTATATTAATAAAATGTAACAGGTACACCAGGAAATAGGACCAAATAATAAAAAGAGAAAAGGAAGGAAGGAAGGAAGGAAGGCAGGCAGGCAGGCAGGCAAAAAGTAAGGAAGGGCATAAGGAAGGAAAGAATAAAGGAAAGAAGAAAAATAGACAACAGAAACAGACTCACAGATGATCCAAATCTTGAAGTTATTAGACATGACTTTAAAAGAGGAACATTTATGTGTTCAAAAAAATAGATGAAAAGATACAGAATATTACCAGAGAATTGGAAGCTATGAAAAAAAAAAAAGAGAGAATAAAATGAAGAGTCTAAAAATGAAAAAATACGACAACTGAAATTAACTCAATAGATGGATGAAGCAGCATATTAGACAGAGCAGAAAGTAGGTTAGTGAACTAGAAGAAAGGGTAGTAGTGGTAAATAGTTAATAAATATTCAGACTGAAACACAGATGGGAAAAAAAAGAGTAGAAAATAAGAAACAAACATAAGATATATGGAATATGTTGAAAATGTCTCACATATATAATTGTTGTCTTGGAATGCAAGGAAAGAAAGAACAGGGAGAAACAATATTTAAAAGGATATTATGCTAGAATCTCTCCAAACACGTATCAATCCACAGATTCATGAAGTTGTATGAACTCTGTGAACTACAATCAAGATAAGCCCAAAGAAAGCCTCATTTTAGTACAGCATAGTAAAATTGCTGAAGACCAAAGCAAAGACAAAATCTTAAAAGTAGTTAGAGAAAGGAAGATGCATTACCTTCAGAAGACCTGACTTAATAGAAACAATGGAAGCCAGAAGACAAATAATGGACTATCTAGAATTCTACACCTCAAAATTAAAGACAAAAGAAAGAAAATTTCAGAGAACCAGAAACGGAGAGAATTTGTCTCTAGCCAACCTGCAGTAAAAGAAAGACCAAGAGGAGTTCTTCAGGCAGAATGAAAGTGATCATAAACAGAAGAACAGAAATGCAGGAAGGAATGAGAAGTAATGGAAAGTGTGAATATGTGAGTAGATCTAAATGAAAAATGACATCAGGGCCAGGAACATCCAGGAAAATCTTAAAGAAGAAGAACAAAGTTGAAAGATTACATGACTAGGTATCAGGTCTTATATAATAAGGTTTTAGTTATTAAGACAGTGGTATTGGTTAATGGATAAGGAAATGGACCAATGGAAGAGAATGGAAAGTTCAGGAACAGATCCACATTATATACAATGATTAATTTATGACAAAGTTGTCACTATAGCATGGGGGTGGGTGGATGGTGAGGATGATGGACTTTTCAATAAGTGGTCCTGAATCAACTGGTTATCCATATGGGCAGAAAATGAATCTTGATCTTACCTCACACCATACATAAAATCAATTTCATGTGGATTCTATATCTAAATGTGAAAAGGAAAAAAAAACTTCTAAAAGATAGGAAAATATTTTCATGATTGTGGGTAGGCAAAGATGTTTAAATAGAACACAGATATACTAATCATAAAGAAGATGAATAAACTGGACTACATTAAAATTAAGAATTTCTGTTCACCCAAATACATCATTAAGGAAGTGAAGGTGTAAGTTCAAGAATGGAGGAAGATATAAATAATACATATAACCATCCAAGGATTCATATGCAGAATTTAAAAAGAACTACAAATCAATAAGAAATAGGCAGAGAATCCAAGTAGAAAAAATGGGCAAAAGACTTGAACAGGAAATTTGTAAAAGAGGGTATCAAAATGGCCAGTAAAGATATGGAAAGATATTTGACTTCATTAGTCATTGGAGAAATGTATATTAAAACTCAAATGAAATACCACTACACACCCACTAGATTGGCTAAAATTAAAAAGCCGACAATACCAAATGTTGGTGAGCATGTGAACCAACTGGAGCTCTCAATCACTGCTGGTGGGTGTGTAAATTGGTACAACCACTTTAGAAATCTGTTTGGCAGGGTCTACTAAAGCTGAACATATGCATACCTGTGACTCAGAAATTCCACCCCTACGTATGCACCCAATAGTAATTTGCACATATATTCACCAAAATACCTCAAATACCTAGAAATAAACCAAACACAGTATGTGCAAGAATTCCATACAGAAAATTACAAAACATTTCTGAGAGAAATTAAAAATGACCTTGGTAAATGCAGGGATATACAAAATTCATGTTCATATATTATTAAGTCAATTTTTCCTGCATCAACCTACAAATTCAGTAAAATCCCAACAATAAGCCAGAGCAGATTTGTGTATATGTGTGTGTAAACTGACTCACTGCTCCTTTCCCCAGCTCTGAGGCTGCTGTGCTAATGAAGAGACCACAATTTGTCAAGCACCTATTATGTGTTTGGCACTCTGCAAGATACTTTTCTCTGCTTTACTTTATCTAATTCTTATAAATCTTATAAAAGGTATTATTACCCCAATATTGTAGATGAGAAACAATTTCAGAAAAGTCAAATGACTTGCCCAATGTCATTGTATCACTATCACTATGTCACCCAATTCAGCTGCATATAACTGAAAAAAAATTATCAGTGACTTAGAGATGGTTTATTTTTCTCTCACATAAAAGATGTCCATACGTTGGCAGTGCATGGCTGCCATGGCAGCTCCATAGTGTAATCAGGGACCCAGCTCCTACCTGTATGCAACACTACCCTAGAATGAAGCTTCCTTGTCACGGTCACTTCTTGAGCCAAGATGGCTGCCAGAACTCTAACCATCCCATCCACATTCCAGCTAACATTAAGGAGAAAGGAAAAGAAGGGCAAGCTCTCCCCTTAAAGGAGACTTCCAGAAATCCCATATAACACTCCTACTTATATTCCTTGGCCAGACTTAGAATCCTGGCCATATCTAGCTACATGGGAAGCTGGGAAATGTCCCTTTTCAGCTGGGTGGCAACATACCTACTTAAAAACCAAAGTTGTGTTACTGAGGTACACCGGGGGGCTATGGATATCGGTATGGACAACTAGCTATCTTTCAGTCTCCTAGTTGGGAAGTGGTGGGGCCAAAATTCAAATCTAGCCAGTGCCCTTATTACTTATGACCCTCCAGAGACTACCACACCTTTCCTCTGGAGCCCATGTTCCTCTGCTACACTACCTGTCCCCCATTGAAGTGAATTCCTAGGGAAGCAAGGGGAACAGGAGCTTTGTGGGGAAGGTGGGAGGCAGAAGAAGCAAAGGGAACAGGAGCTTTGTGGGGAAGGTGGGAGGCAGAGGCAGTGGCCTTGTGAAGGATGACCTCCCCAGGGAGCACGCCTACTTTTCCATGGCCCCTTCCCTTCCTCCTCTTTAGACCCCAGAGCTTCCCAGAAGTTCCACGTTCTTTGTCAGGGAGCTCACTTGGCAGTGACGATGAGATGGGTGCAGCTTTTCCTGGGTCATTGGCTCTCCACTAAGGACTCACTTGATTTGTGTTTCCTCCATTTCTGCACTGTTAAATCAACAGTCACGGGTGGTTGCAGAAGCTTCTTGCCAGAAAACATTACAAAACTCTTCCAAAGAATGAGCCTGTGCATTTGATGGGGGATTGGGGCCTCTGAGGTCCCCAGTGATTCCAGGGTTCTGTGAACATCTCCATCTGGTGCCTTGGTCCAGCTGTCTCAGCAGGAGAATGGGAAAAATGTCCAGAGAGGCTGAGCCATCACCAGAGAAACCTGGCCAGAGTTGTAAAGGCTCACAATGGAAACAAGCCTAACGGGACATTGGAAAGGGAAAGCTGACGACGGAAATCACCAATGTCAAAGAGTTCCTATGGAGGAGCGGAGAGGTAATGGGGAGTCTCAGTGAGTAGAGCCAAAGCAAGTGCCCAGAGACTGTCCTCATGAGGTTCCAGAAGACTGAGCTCTGGATGTGTTCGGGGAAGCCCGAAGGTCTGAATTTGTCTCATCATTGGAAATTCTAATAGGAAGAGACTGATGAATGTACTCTGGAGACCAAGGCCTTGTTATTCCTCCTACTAGAACTCTCCTGGGTGCCAGTGAAAGAGTTGGGGATGGCCTGCCTGGCAACAGGTGTATGGGAGGGGACACCTCAGAGAACACATTCCAAGAGGGGCCACTGTTGCCTGATTTTACAACTTTCTCTACCAGCAGTCACCTTTATCCCAGGGATCCCAAGGTTTAAGCGACATTACAGCCAAGTCACACAGCACACTGTAAGAACCCAGCACCATATTCACACAGAGCCAGAGGACTTAGCTGTGAGAGGAACCCAGGAGTTATCTGGTCCAAATCTCTCCTTTTCAGTTGGGAAACTGAGGCTGGGGTGGGGGTGGGGGGAGGAGAATGACTAACTGTTGGAGGCAGATTAATTGGTGGGAATGCCAGGATTTGTGCCAGATCTCCTGAGCACCAGACCCATGCTCTCCTGTATGCCACCTACTAGTGGTGGCTGGCTGAGACAGAAAAGGCTGATTTCAGTGCATTCTGTTCTAAGCTTGTCACAAGTCTTGGGCGGAGAGCATGGCAGAGGGGAAGGGGCTCTGGGTAGGGAACAAGCCGTCCTGGCTTCAGGTCCTGGGGCTGTCTCTGACCTGCTGGGTGACTGTATCAGTTTCCTGGGGCTGCCATGGCAGATTTCGACAAACAGAGTGGCTTGAAACAACAGAAGTTTATTCTCTCCCAGTTCTGGAGGCCGGGAGTCCAAAACTCAGGTGTCGGCAGGGCTGGTTCCCTCTGGAGGCTCTGAGGGAGAATCCATCCCATGCTTCTCTCCTAGCTCCTGGTGGCTGCCGGCTATCCTTGGCATTCTCTCTCTCGTGGTGGCATCACTCCAGTTTCTGCCTGCGCCGTCACATGACCACCTTCATGTGGCAAACCTCCCTTTGCCTTTCTCTTATTAAGGACCCTCGCCATTGCATTTAGGGTTTACCCAGGTAGTCCAGGATGACCTCATCTCAAGATTCCTAAATTAATTATATCTGCAAAGATGCTTTTCCCAAATAAGGTCATGTTCACAGGTTCCAAGGGTTAGGACACTGACCTATCTTTTTAGGGGCCACTATTCAACCCACTACAAGGATCTTGGGTATGACCCTTCCCATTTCTGCTGCTTAGCTTCCCTAATATGGATGGCAAGAGCTCACTGACTTGCTTCTACAAGTGTCTGCTTATCTTCATGGACACCGATGGACCCCAAAATATACACCTCAGCTCAGCAGCCTGTGCCAGACTGAGCACAGTCCCCAGCAGTCATGTATAACACAAATTCAAATTCAAGAACTATTTCCCACCTCTCTAGACCTTCCTTTGACCATATATTCTTGGAGATGAGTAGGGGAACTTGGCTGTGGTCAGACCACAAATAAGAATGCTTTATTCAACCGTGGGCCCCACACCCCAGGGAGAGAGCATTCAACAAGAACAAGCACAGAGGATGGGCTGAGTGGGGAAGGAGTTTGATAAACACAACCTGTTCAGGGCCAGGACTGGGGGGAAGACGAGCAAGGTGTGAAAACGAAGAGGGAGCCAAATACCTCATTAATCAAGAGAAATGACATTTTAAGGCAGTATTTTTAAAAATCAAAACGAATGCAAAAAAAAAAAAAATCCATGATGAACAAAACATCAACATTTTAAATAAAGACAAGATCCAGTCTTGCAATTGTGTGACTTAAATCACTTAGTTCTCCCTAATCCCAGTCCTGTGAATCTTACCTTTGTTTAAAATGTTGACGTTTTGTTCATCACAGATTTTTTTTGTGTGTGTTAATTTTGAGTTTTTAAAAAAAATATTGCATTACAATACTTTTCATCTTGATTACTGAGGTTTTTAGCATTGCCTTAAATTTTGCCCTTAGGTTCTGCACTAGGCATGTGAATTACAACTGGAGGGACTGGGGCTGTTTAATTTGGACAAGGATTGTCGCTGGGGAGATGGTCACCATCCATAGGACCTGTGTGGGCCCTGAGGGACCAGTGGGGGAAATTCAGGGAGAAGTAGTGAGTCCTCTGCTACTGGAAGGATCTGAGAATCTGATGGGAGGTTGGTCTAGATAATCTGTAGGAGAGCCCTAAAACTCTGATTTCAAGACGCAGATGCCTCAGATTTTCTTGCATAACTTCAATCATCTTGTAACCTCAGGATAATGTAAGAAATGGTGTCTCTTGCTTCAAACACTTCAGAGGCAGGGGCTGGGTGTCCTGGAATTTTGGAAGCTGCTCCCCACACTGTGGGGTGAAGTGAACAACCCCAGGAATACCCACAAAGTGTTCCATTCCCAGGCACAGAGTTATGGGGGTGAGGTCAGCCTCAGCACCAGTCCTAAATAAAAACCATTAAAATGAAGAAAATTAAAATGCAGGTCAGTGACCTGGGAGATGTTATAAAGTCAGAGCACCACCTCTAAAAGATACTGCAAAAAATGAACTTCCTAAAACGCATTCCTGTGTACTGCTCATATCCGTGCATTGCTCACCCACCCAGTAATATCCATGCTCCTTGGAACGACATTCAAGGCCCTTCTCATGGTGTCTTACGACCCTTACGCTCACAGATTTTGTGTGTAATCATTTCTGTCTTTGGTCTCCTAAAGTCCTCCGTTCAGTTATGCTGTCTGCGGGTGTGGAATTTTTTTTCTTAGTTTTTGTATTTTCCTCAAATTTTATATTATTTTGAGATTAGAGTCCAGGGTGTCCCTAGACTCAAATTTCTGCTAATAAACTACAAACTTTGACGTCTTTAAAAATAATACTTACTGAAATAAAATGAGTTCTTTCTGCACATTATTCAGCATCTCAGAAAACTTTCTGTATGCTCATTGATTTTTGCATGAAAATATTTCTTCCAACATTTTCTAGCCAGAGTGTTTTTCCAGCATCCCTCAGGTGCCAGCATGATCTAAAGAGTTGTTTACAAAATGTGTCCTCATGATTTGCCATTTTTTTTGAGAAATCAATAAATCATTCTTATAGAGCTGGCTCTGATAGAGATTAAATAATAGCTAAAAAATTATATACAAAAATTTTATATAGCTTTGCCATGAAGTTTAATTCCTTCGGTGGAACTGGGGTCGGGTGGAGAAAGGAACCATCTGAGCTCAGAGAAGACAGAAGGGAATTGTGTGCACCGCTCTCCTCGATACTGGCTGGCAGTTAGGACTATGAGATAGAACCGTCTTCGTTCACCAGGGCCGCCATCCCCTGATTCTTGATAACATTTACACTGACAGGTAACAGTGTACTTCTGAAATACTTTTACGTATGTCACATTACCTGGCCCTCTTGCAGCTCTCCGGGATAAGCGGGGTGGGGGGGTAGGGGGGGTGGCAGGGGTTAGTAACGCCCATGGGAACATGTGGAGCGCCCTGTCCAAGGTCCTGCTCCCAGGAATGACAGCACTGAGGGACCGGGCACCATGCCAGTCACATTGCACAATCTGCCACCAGAGGAGGGTATTTCTACCCTATTGTACAGATGAAGACTCCATGGCTTGGACAACTCAAGCTCAAGTTCACACACCTGGTAAGTGGCAAAATGGGGTTCAAGCCAGTCTGGCTGGTCTACAGCTCATGTTTCCCAAAGTCTACTTGAGGGGGTCTGTCCTCTCCTCTAGGCTGACAGGAGCACCAGTGAGCCTGAGAAATGACATTCCAGGTCCGAGGTACATGGAGTGAAAGCCCGACAAAGTCTGAAACACCGGGCCGGTAGTTGGTGCTGTCAAAATCATGACTCCATTGCTTACGTGTTTTGTGCTTACAAAGCACCCTTACCTCATTTGATTCTCAAGTTCCTTAGAGGAGCATGCAGTAGAGGTCTGGCTATCCCCATTTAACAGGCTCAGAGAGGTCAAGTGATTTGCTCAAAGTCACACAGCAGAGGCCAGAACAAGATCTGGGCACTTTGTACCAACATCATCAGACAAGATGATCAAAAGAGATGGGCCTGGGGGCTGAAGTGGGCAGACCATGGCACTGACCTTTCCTGAGATGGTCTTGATCTGCTTGGAGCTCAGGGGCTCGAAGTCCACGCCGATGTAGCCCTCCATGGCAGCAAGCAGATTCTTCCGGAGACAACGGGATGAGTTGGCTTCTGTGCGCACCTGCTCCCACCACAAAGGCTCATACCAGCCCGGGATGATCCACTGGTATTTGCTACCATACATGTTCTCCTCATATGCCTGCAACAGATGGGTTGACCATGAAGGTACCAAGAGTTAAACATTTGTTCAAGGCCTTGTGCCCTGTGAGACCGGTGAAGGGAGCTCAGGCCTCCTCTTACCAGAGGGTTTATTAATTTTTCTATTCTTCGCTTTGTTATCTTTCCTCATCATCTCTCAATAGACCCAAGGTAGTTTATTGGAAACATATATAATAAAATAATAAACACTGAATAAAAATTGAAACATGAGGGCCTGACCAAAGCCAGATAAGGACACTATAAGAAAAGAAAACTATAGACGGATATCTCTGATGAATATTGTGGCAAAAATTCTCAACAACATATTGGCAAACTGAATTCAAGAACACGTTAGAAAGATTATACACTATGACCAAGTGGCCTTTATCCCTGGGATGCAAGGATGGTTCAACATACACAAATGAATAAATGTAATACATCACATTAGTGGAATTAAAGATAAAAATCACGTGATCATTGCAACAGATGCTCTCTGTGTACTGTGATGAACTGTGCACATTTTAAAACATGACCCTTAAATGATCCTGCAGTACATTCCTGGAGAGCCATGAACACATTGGGAAACAGTTCATGCCATGCCCCGTTGGGCTCCTTGGCCTACAACAGAGACAGCACAGAGGCCAAGAGGACGTGGCAGGGGAGCCTGCAGGATTGCTTTGGACTCCAGGAAGCTTCTGGTTGCCCTCCACTTAGGCTCTGGGTTGTTAGCCAGGCTCTGTCCACAGCAGGGTGGGCCAGAGACCCTAATGGCCTCTGTACATTAGAGAAAAGTTACAGTCAAGTCTGAGAGTTGGGGGAGAGATCCCCCCCCATTCCTACATCTGGGGAAGCGACTCTTCTAGAATTCTCTTAACACCTAAGAAAGCCCATCCTGCAGCATGGGCAGTGGAGCATCTCACTGGGATAAATGTGAGTTAAAATGTTTGTTCCTTAACTTAAGCTCAGATACCATCTCCATGGCCTCATCTCCTTGGTTCAGTGAAGCCTCTGGAGATTAAACTGAAATTATTTAATGAAAGAGCCCTTCAACTACTTCAAGGCAGTGATCACACTGTGTTTTCTCTAGACTCCTCTGATGATATGGGACCTTGACCTCCCCAATTCTAGATAATATACTTCTCATAATGCAGCCTCAGATCATAGTCATTTTTCCAGCAGCTACATTATAATGTTGCCCCATCACAACTGTTGTAGAAAACACAGCCCTCATATTTCAATTACAGGATAAAATCCCAGTTCAATAAAGGGAGGCAATCTCCTGATCTTCCCTCTAATAAATGGGATTTAGTCCAAAGAATCTTTCTTTTGAAGAAAAGATAATCTGAGATCTGTTGGGGGGCTAGATTTTTGAACAAAAGGCTCATCCCAGTGATCCCAGGTCACTGTATGAACGGCAGAACCTGTGAGACTTTACAACTCTCATCCTTCATAGGAAAGGAGGAACTCACATATCTTGAGCCCCTATTGTGCTTGGCCAATTATACACATTATCTTATTTTATTCTCACAACAACCCTATGAGGTATGCATTATTATTTCTAACTTATAGATGATGAAATTGAGGCTCCGAGATTGAGGGATTTGCCCGAACACATACAGCTAAGTCAAGGGGACAAGATTCAAAGTCCATTTTTGGAAGTTCCCCTCTTATCTTAGCAAAATAAATAAAACAAAACTTTTTGGAAGCTTTCAGGTTGAGGCAAGAAGAGTGCCGCCCTTATTAGGAATGTATGTTAGGTAGGAATCAACAGATACACAGTAAGGACAACAGGACTTCTAAGCAGACACAGAGGCAGACCTGCATCACTCTCTGAGGACAAAGACCTCGTGATAACTTAGAGACAGCACAGAGCAGGAAGTCAGAAGCCGCCCAGGGATCTGCTGTGACAGCTCTTTGACCTGCCCTTGTCTCATTAGGAGCTGTTCCTTGTGAGTGAATTTTCCAGAAAATAGAAGCTCAGCCCATTTGAGTGACAATAGATTTTGTTTAGAATGTTATTCAGTTTTGATGAAGATAAACATTTTCCTACTGACCTTCTCAAACAAACAAAAAGGGAGATTACAGTCAAGCAGCACCAGATTCTCTGCCACATACCAGCTGGGTAACTCTGGTGCCCAACTCCTCGGGTCTCACTTTTCCCATCTCTAGCCTGTGGAAAGCAAAGCCTATCTCACTGGGTTGGTGTAAAGAATTAAATGAGATGACATGTGTACCATGCCTGGCCAACACTACATCCGGGCACATTTTAGCAGCTCCTTCTCGTTGCCTTCTCCTTTCTGTAATGCATGGTTTTATTCTGAACACCAGTCACTGTTACGGGCCGTGCACAGTCATGCTGCTGGGTCTAGGGTGGCACTTTTCACTGCCATTGAGCCCCTGTCTTCTCTGAACTTGCTGCTTTTAAACTGTTATGGCTTGGAAAGCAGGGCGGCTGGGTGGTTAAACATGTGCAGAGCAAAAGTAAATAGACTTTGAGTGAGGGTCTAAGAGGCTTCCCTGCAAGGTAGGTGAACTGGTTTAAATACACCATCCACCATCTAAAGCACCTGAGGGGAAGGCTCTGGGCCTCCATTCTGCTATTCCCATATTCAGACGGACTGAGCATGTGAGCTGGGAGTAAAGGAATGCTTTCTGTCTCCTTTGCTGGAGGGGGAGTTTTTGTAGGGTGGCGTCCACTCTTCTGTGGATCTCCGGTGCTCGGCACAGTGCCTGGTGTGCCCAGGGCACCCAAGAAGTGGTTGCAGAACGACTGAACACATTTCCAGCTTCCTTGGTCACTTTAGTTTTCATTTTCCCTGTCTCTGGTAGGAATGTGATCTCAGGACCTGTGGCCACCGGTGGGCCCTGCCATGTGGCGACAGGCAGTCCTGAGCTCACCTTCTTCAGTCTCAGGGACTGCTTTGGTTCTTATTAGTTGCTGACAGGTAACCATGATATGAATTATTTTTAAAAATCCAGTTTCCTCTTTTTATGATGTTTCCTTTCGCCTCCTCCCCTTTCCATGCAAGAAGGACATTTCCCTTTTCCTATTACGGTCACACCAATGATAGTAATAAACCCTCACATCAAGAAGGCAGTTCACAGTTGGGATGATGGTCTCCTTTCGTGGCCTTATTTAAGCCTCTTGCCAACCCCGTGAGGCCGCTGGGGCAAGGACTGCTGCTTCCATTTTGGAGGTGAGGCAGCTGGAGACCAGAGGTGTAAGGTGACCTGCCTGAGGTCACACAGCTGGTGGAGCTAAAACCAGAACCCAGGCCAGAGTGCTTGAGAATTTAGAATAGACCCCCGAGGGCGGAGGACAAGACAAAAGCGACGGAGACATGCTCATTCTGTGCTGAAGCCCAAATGAACATTTTGCCACAGGGCTATAAATAGGTCTTGCATTTGCTGGAGTCTGCTCTTCCATTGGGTGGCGGTTCCAATCTCAAGAACACAGCAACATGCTGCAAAGTTTGCACTGCGGCATTTGGATGGCAAAGATACGGCTGTTTCCACCGGATCTGCACTCTGACCCTGACGAGGAGAGGAAGGCTCTTTCACAGGGGTCTCCGCTCTGAGCAGCCCCTCCCTCTGTCACACACCAGTCTTGATCCAGTAGGAAGACATGGAGCAGACTCTCCTCAGGATCTTCCAGACCTGCCAGAAGAATTCCTTCCTAACCACGTAAGAGGGCAGATGGCTTCCAAGGGTCTCGAATAAATACCCAACAAAAAAACCTGCAAGGAATTTCTCAACAACCAAAGCCACCCGCAGACTCTAAGAGGGAGCCCATTGCAAAATGTCCACCGTCCAACAAGAGGAAAGTAGGATGACGAAGTGGATGGTGTCCCACGCCATGTGGAAGGCAGGCAGCCTGGGGCTTTGCGTCGAGAGGAAGACAGCCACACCGTCTGTTCTGAAGCAGAAACCATGGCTGGAAATGCCACTCGGAAAATCATCCCAGTGCATGGCACAGAGTGGAATCACAGCCACGCCCCCACTTGGGTTTGGCTCAGAGCGGAGCATGAGGTCTGTTTCCAGTTCTTGAAAAAGGGAGATGGCCAGCAATCCGTGTGGTGTCTTTGTGGATCATGTTTATTAATTTATTTCTCCTGGAGTTATGACCCACCATGCACCAGCTGCTTGCAAGGCCTTGGGGATATGGTGAAGGGTGGGGAGGGACAGGGATAAAATCCAGTTTCTTCCCCAAAAGAGATTCCATTCTCCAATATGGAGCATTATTTTCCTTTTTATTTTATTTTTTTAATTTTTTTTAAGATTTTATTTATTTATTTGACAGAGAGAGACACAGCGAGAGAGGGAACACAAGCAGGGCGAGTGGGAGAGGGAAAAGCAGGCTTCCCGCTGAGCAGGGAGCCCAATGTGGGGCTCGATCCCAGGACCCTGGGATCATGACCTGAGCCGAAGACACTTAACGACGAAGCCACCCAGGCGCCCCTATTTTCCTTTTTAAAATGGACCACTTCGGGACCTCAGATGGTAATGTACAAGGTTTTATGATAAAGGTTTATGAGTAAAATTTTATGAGCAAGGTTTTGAAGTAAAATGTATTAAATCCATTTGCTCCATTTTTTCAATTTTTCTCATGTTCATCCTTAGATTTTCATAGGGAAAGACCCCTTGCTTCCCTTAACTGGAGCAGAGGATGCTTCATACCATCTTGTAAAGACCATCAGATAGGAAACTCACCAGCCCAGCAGTGAGTTCCATTCTCACACACCTGAGACTTTACATAAACAAACAAAAAAAGACCGCGGACATTTACCGAGGGCTCACTATCCATCAGGCACCGTGCAGTGTTTCTGTTCATTCAATCTCCACAACAATCCTAGGAGACTGGTACTATTATCATCCCCACTTTACAGATGAGAAAACAAAGGCTCCAGAAGTGTCAACAACAAGTCCAAATTCAGCAACTAAGCCGCAGACTGGCTCCTGAGCTCCCAACTCCATCCAGGATCCCCAGTAAATCGAGAGATGATCAGGAGGTTCTCATTTTGTTCTTGAGCCTTCGGGATGAAACAGCCCCGTGTGACTGTGGCTTCCGGTCACCATTCTGTCCTCACTCCTGGTGCACTTTGAGTTCCTGCATCTCTCTGGAAAGGGGTAGCAGGAGCTGAGAAGGATACCCCAGGCAGTGTCTCTCCAGCAGACAGCAGAGGGACCACCTTCCCTGGGTGTGGACATGCAGCTGGAGGTCCCCTTGGCTCCTCAGAGTTATGCTTACCTTGGTGACTCACAGCAACCCTGAAGTCAACCAAGACCCCAAAGTCTCTTCTCTTCTAAATGCACAGTCCTCCTCAGCTATGCTCTACCACCTTGGACACAGGCAGCTTGATTTGTTCTAATGTAACCTTCTATTAGGGCTATGAGATTTAACCTTAGACTGAAGCAAACATTCCAGCCTGTTAGGGTTCTTTGCAATCTTGGATCTGTTTCCAATATATTTCACAACTTCCAAAATTCCTACAAGTCTGTTTTTTATAATCTCATCCAAGTCATCAACAAAAGATCAAAGAGAACGGAGGCCTATGGCCCATCACTAGAGACTACACCTAGAATAAGCTCACTCTAAGTGGAAGCGCTTATTGGGGAGACAATGACTCCCGTGACTGGGCTCTCATTCTGTTGACTCTTCTCCTGACCTGGGGTGGGGGAGAGGGAACCAGGGCAACCGAATGGAAAGACTTGGTTCCTGTGTTAGAACTCTCACAAGTACGTAGGTGGAACATCATGTGGAAAGAAGTTGATTGGACTGGGAATCAGGTGACGGGGATGGAGCCTTGGCTCAGCCACGAGCTGGGCCTCTATTTTCTTATCTCTAAAGTGGGATAATGATAATTGTGAGTTGTGTCACATGGTTTACTGAAAAGATGAAATGAGATAATATATAAAAAGGTACCTTGTTGCCTATCACGCACCAGACAATTGTAAAGAATTCAGGGGTAGATACTGAATGGTTGAGAGAACATTCTAAAGTTGAGACTCTGAGCCCTGCTCCAGGGCCGGGAGGGGGCTCTGAGGTAGCTCAGCCTTGCCGGGACGGCTGGCCCCTCCCACCCTGCCGTGCACACGGCCCACCTCCAAGGCTAAGAAGACAGGCAGGGCATTAGCTTAGACAGGGCGCTGGAGGGGAGGTTGGGCCAGCTGAGGTCCCTAGGTCCTCCCACGACTGCACTGTTCTGAACCCTCGGGGTTTAGCTCCCTGCAAAGAGGAAAGAGCAGTGACCATAACATTTCTGCTTCCAACAACCCGGACTCCAGTTCTATATCCCGCTCAGACCAGGCAGTGAGAATGAGTCTGAGAAACAGCTTCGTGAAACTCCCCATAGACGCAGTGACACGACCAAAGTTTTACTTACACAACAGAACACTTTTGCTGCCATATTCTGGTCAAACTGGCCGAGGATGATCCTCACGTCATTGCCCTGTGGACAGAAGGACATGTGTGTGAAGGAGAGTGGAGGACAGGCACACTCGAGAGCTTGAGGCCACGGGCAGAGAACATTCGTGCACCCCCAGGTCCCCAGCCAAGAGCCCTGCCCTCTCACCCCAGCCCAGCCTGGATGCTCTGGCCCTCTCTGAGGCCAGCTTTCCCTCAGCTCCTGCTGCCCTCCCCGGTCTCCACGGCACACCCTGGGACAAATCTGCACGGGCTGGAGGCTTTGTAAAGCTGGCGGCTCTCAGCGGTCCCAGCAGCATCCCTGATTCCTTCAACAAGGGCAGGCCGACCCTACAGGGCACCGAGACAGCATCTAATCTTCTTCCTCACTTGACACACAGGGAAACTGAGGCCAGGGAAGAGAAAGGAGCTTCTAAGGTCCCCAGGGGAATTGGTGGCTGAAATAAGACTGCAGCGCGCCCCCCCCCCCAGTATTCTAGACTTTTCTATACCTTCCTGGAACCCACAAGCCTTCCCAATTAAGGAGTTTCAGAGTCTCTTTGAGTTTTGAGCTTTGTTCAAATCTCAGCTCCACCCACAAGCCTCAGGGCGCCTCAGGTGGCTCCTATATGCATCTTAGCCTCAATTTCCTCACCTGTGGAATGTGGAAAACGGCAGTACCTACCTTCCGGGAGGACTCCCTGACGTGACCCACATAAACTGCTTCACACAGTTCCGGGCACATAGCGAAGGCCCAATAAGTGCTAGCTAGTATTAGGATTTTATAACCTCCTCCCAACCCGTTTTTAACTCCCCAAAAAACTTATATTTGAAAACTCTATAAATAGGACTGCACTTATTATCTCGATGTGTGCCTTGCACAACAGCTCCTGTGACTCATTTATTCATTCAACAAACATTTACTGGGCGTTTTCCTGAGGCTCCCTCCTGGGTCAGGTGAGGGGCCCTTGCTGCTCTCTGGGGGACAGGGATCCAGGCGGGGCCCGGCCCCATCGAGAACAGGCTACAGGAGGATGTGCCAGGCAGCCTGCAGGAGACCAGCCGGGGCCCTGGCCCCCCGGCCTGCTCCCCACCCCAGGCACTTCCTGCCCTCCGCCCTGAGGCTCAGGCTTGCAGGTGGTGCCACCTTCCTGCCTCTCCAGCAGGCCTCAAGGCCCTTTGATGCATAAAGAAGAGAAACATGCCTTTAAAGATCAGTTTTTAGCATCTTTCAAAATTGGAAAGTGCTGACTGGGAGGCCATTTTACTCATCATGTACTTTAGCAAAATAAAAAAGGCTTGGATTCTAAAATCATCCTTCGTTTGCAAGCAAGAATGGAAAGAAGAGAGAAAAAAAAAAAAACCCTGCTCTGAAAGGACTTTAAAAGATCGTTAACAGAGCAGTTGAAGGAAGGCAAGCCTTTGTCATCACCATGTCTGCAACGCTATAAAAAGTTCTAAGCTGCTTCCGTTCTGTGGACAATGCTCTCAGGCACACTCCAGGGTTTTTTTTGCTTGTTTGTTGAAATCTTTTAGCCTTCTTTGCTGCTAATAGTATTCATCCAGCCAGCCAGCAAACACTTACTGAGCATCTACTTTGTGCCAAGCTCTGTGTTGCTAAACATGGTATAGTAGAAATAGCTTATCGGGTTTTAGAGTTAGGGAGACCTCAGTTCAAATCCCAGCTCTACCACTGACCAGCTGCGTGAACTTGAATCTTAATCCCCTGGAGCCTCAATTTTCTCACCATTGAAAGAGGGATAATCCAACCTACCTTGCCGGAGGGCTGTAGGATTCATACTAAGGAAACCCAGCCATTGGCTTCCATGATGCTTCCTCCTGGCTCCTTCCTACCTCCTAGTCCCTCCTGCTCAGACTGAGTCAGCTCACCATCTTTCTGCAAATCCGTACATGCTGGTGTTCTACACAGTTCTGCCCTTAGCTCTGTGTCCTCATCACTCTCCTGGGCAGCCTCATTCAAGACCCCAGCCACAACTGCCCGCCGTGTGTTACGGAGGCCCAATCACTCTCCCCACGCCCAGCTTGTCTCTAGCTGCCCCTGGATCCCTCCACTTGGATTCTCCCACGTACCTCAAGCTCAGCACATCCCAAGCTGAACTCATCATCTTTGCCAACGAGCCCTTTCCCCCTCCTGCGTGGTCCATCTCTGAGAACAGTGTCGCCAACCTCCCACCCACCCAGGTTCACTTGCCTCCCTCTGAGCCCTAACCAGGACCCACCCGCTGGTTCTGCCTGCCCACCAGTGCCAAATCACCCCCACCCCTGCAGCTTCACCTCGCTGGGTGTGGCCACCATCATTCCTCCTCGGTAAAATACAACTGCCTCCCGGCTGGATCCCCACCCTTAGTCCTGCTCCATCCACCCTGCTCTCCACAGAGCGGATTAAGGAATCATTCCGAGATTCAAATGTGGTTGTGTAAAATCTTTCCATGGCTCCCTGAGCTTTCCAGGTCAACTGAGCTCCTGAGTAGGACATTCGAGATGCTTTACCAGCCGACTCCTGCTCAGTCTTTGCCAGTCTTGCAGGGCATGAGAATGAGCTACCTGCAGTTCTCTAAAAGAGGGCTGCCACTTACGTACTCCTTCACTAGCTCATTCCCCCACCTGCTCCCCTCTTGCTTTCTGCAAGCTCGTCCATCTTGAACACCCTTCCCTCTCACCTCTGCCTGGAGAGCTGCCACTCACCCTTCATGCTTTAGCTCAGGCACCCCTACCCTGAGAAACCATCTGTGTCCTCTGAGGTGCTCATTTGCTCCTCTGTGGGCCCAGAGCACTCTGTGCTTCCCTCTATCATGGCACAAGTCCACTTGCTTATCTGTCTTCTCCGCTGGACTGAGGGTAACTTGACTCATCTCTGGGTCCCCAGGTCAGGGGGTCAAGGCATGACACATATATAACCACAGGTGTTGAATGCACAATTAAGTGAGCGAATGCTCTATCAAGTACCAAGCGCAGTGCCTGGCCTGCATTCCTTATTCAGTAACTGGTAGCTATGATCACCACTGCCCTGATATCCTGCTAGCCTAGGGCCTCGGCACTCACTGGGTTCACCATGTCCGGTTCTTGAATGCACTGAGGAGACCACATCTTCATGGCTGACCACCTGACCACCTGCAGATAGATAAATAACCGGCTCTACCACTTGTGGACCATTTGGTGTCTCTGTTGCCATGACAACCAAGTCGCAAGGACCATTTGGTGCTATGCTCCCAGACTGTTAAAATTGGGCAGAACCCAAGGGATCACTGATCTAGTGAACCCCTTCCTAGAGAGACAAAAGGCTTCCCCCAACACTGCCCAGTGGAACCAGTGCTCTCACCTTGGTGGCCCTCTGACCATCAGAGGACCCTGGAGAAAGGTCCTGGCCAGAGCCAGGTTCTGCCCATGGTAGGGAGTGACTCACACCCACTCTGATTCCAGCCGGTGAGAGGCAGCAAGATGCTGCAGTGTCTGGGAGGGAAGACCCAGCATCCAGTGCAGCTCCCAGAGAGGGAAGGGCGTTCAAGATGGACGAGATGGAATCCCGTGTGGGGAGTGGACAAAGGGAGATGGAACTGGCCTGGGATGCTTAGCAGGAGCCTTGAGAGTGGTAGAAAGAACTGGAAGGGCTTCTCAAAATGGGATATGTTTCCTCCTGGAGCATGAGTTTTCCTGAGAGTATGAGAAGCATGGATATACCTCGTTCTTCTTTCCAGAGTAGCAATTTATTGGAAGATTCAGGGGTGAGGGAAAAGGTTTTGGATTCCGGGAGTCTTTTTTTTTCCTTTTTAAATAAAGATTATTTATTTATTTATGAGAGAGAAAGAGAGCGAGAGAGAGTGCAGGAAGGAGGGGCAGAGGGAGAGGGAATCTTTTTTTAAAGATTTATTTATTTATTTGTGCGTGCGAGAGAGAAATAGAGAGAGAGAGCGTGAGCAGGGGGAGAGAGAATCTCAAGCAGACCTCACACTGAGCATGGAGCCGGATGTGGGGCTCGATCTCATGCCCCTGAGATCATGACCTGAGCTGATACCAAGAGTCAGATGCTCAACCGACTGCCACCCAAGCGTCCTTGGATTTCCAGAGCCTTAAAAGTTTTTAACACATGTGTCCTCTCACAAAAGTTCCAGAACCACGCTGTTCAATGTTACATAACTTGTATCTTTCCCTGAAAATCTGTAAAGCGGAAAGAGAAATTTTGTCTCGGCAGTGGTTCCTGCTTCTGGCCACACCTCCACGTCCCTGCCAGGGGCCTGAACACTTGCTCCTTTGCCATGGAAAGGACTCTGGGGCAGTGTGGGGAGAACAGGGGGTAGAGGAGGAGAGCCCTGAATGTCCCTGAGGCTGAGAGCGACAGAACAGAGTTGGGACAGTACAGTGAACCCAGAATGTGGCAGAGGGCAGGGTCCAAAATTCCTGTGCCCTTCCACAGACTCTTGATTCTGCAGGGGGCCACCTGGAGCAAAAGGTGACCTGAGGTGGGACAAAGGACACCTTGTACTCACATGGCTAGATCCATGTGTAGACCACACAGAGGCCTGTGTTCACAAGAGGCCTCGCTCACAGGAAAGGGGCAGACACGGGAGGAAACAACGCCTGGATGGATTTCCTTCCCTCCTTCCTGGTCCTTCTCATCTCTTGCCTAGAGCCTCTTTGTCTCTGGGACACTTAAAGTGAGCTAAGATCACACACACACAAAAGTGACACTTCAGAAACATGACCCAATTCAAAGACTTTGTGTATAACCCCTAGGTTGCAGGGGATCTTAGCAAATAAAAAGCAAGGACAGTTCCTGAGCTCTTTCTAGCTGTGGGACTAAGGAGTGCATCAGCCCCGCCCAAGGAGAGAGGTGTTATTACCACGTCCACTCCGGAAAGTTTCACGAGTGAGCTGAGCCCCAAAGAATGAAGGAAGTTTCTCAAGTGCGGCACATCGCCAGCCCCGCTGGTTCCTGCACTCGGGACTGGGGCGTCCATCCCCGCGCAGGGAGGGAGGGCTGCTTCTAGCTCGCCCCCCTCTCTAGAGAACTGCCCCCAGCGAAGGGACTTCAGGCGGTGCCCCACATCCTGCAGCACCCAGTGACCGACTCCCTGAAAGGCGGGGCCCGCTCTGTGGAGCAGGCTGTGTTCCAGGCAATCCCTCCAAGACCGCAATCTGGCCCGGCTCCCCGCTTGCCTTATCCTGCATCTCTCTCCCTTCTCTGGAGCATGCTCTCAATAAATCACTTTGACCAGACTCTCAGGCTCTGTTTCTAGGGAGTTCAGCCTAAGACACCAGGTCCCACAGGTAGGAAGTGGTGGCGCTGGCCTCCACCCCGGGTCGGCCTGGCCCCAGAGCCTGAGCGCTTGACCTCTCAGCCCTACGTATTGCCTCCCCGGCTGAGAAAATACCCAGTTTGTGGCAATGGCTTGCGGAGGAAAGTGGGGTAGCCTTGGACGTGAAAGCACTGCAACAGCCGGTGTGATCCTGAGACACTGAAATAGCTGGTGGGCGTTGAAAAGAGCAGGCGAGCAGAAGCCACCCTTCCCTGTGGCAGGAGCGCAGGGTCCCGCTGGAACGGAAGGTCAACCAGACACTGACCTCTGCGTTACCTGGCCTCTCCTGCCACCCACGCATCCGGCTTGGTCCACCTGCAATCGCTCCCTGGCTTCCCAGGTGCCCAGTCCCACAGACCCACTGGGCTGCTGGAAAATCAGGTAAAACTATGTGCAGTGCTGTTGGAAGGGAGGCTGAGCTTTAGAGGCTGGCCATGATGGGGCTGGGGGCTGGCCTGGGAAGGGCTCTGGAGCCCAGGCCCACTCCTGCCCCCTGACTCTGGCCATGAGACCTGGGGTAAGTCCAGCAGGGTTAGCCTAGACACTTCCCAAACTCCCTCCTGGCCCGGACACACTGTTCCATACCCAGAATGAGTACTTTTATTTAGTTGAAGTTAGTTTTTCTTAGACATTTTTCTTCCTTACCAGAAATATGCCTAAATTTAGGCAGAGAAGCAGGAGACTTATATTCTTTTGTTGCTGTGGTTACATTGATCTTTTTATTCTGATTAGCCCTCCCGTTTATTTTTCATTTTTATCTATCTGTCCGCCTGTCTACTTATTGGAGCGTAGTTGACATAAAATGTTATGTTAGTTTAAGTGTACAACATAGTAATTGGACAAGTCTATACCTTAAGGAGACATATATTTCTTTTTTAATTTTTTAGGGTTTTTTTTTTTTTAAGATTTTATTTATTTATTTGAGAGAGAGAATGAGATAGAGCATGAGATAGAGAGAGAGAGCACAAGGGGGGGGAGCGGGAGAGGGAGAAGCAGACTCCCCGCCGAGCAGGGGAGCCCGACGCAGGACTCGATCCCGGGACTCCAGGATCATGACCTGAGCCGAAGGCAGTCGCTTAACCAACTGAGCCATCCAGGCGCCCTATTTTTAAGATTTTATGTATTTATTTGTCAGAGAGAGAGAGAGCACAAGCAGGGGGAGCTGCAGGCAAAGAGGGAAGCAAACTCCCCACCAAGCAAGGAGCCCGACACGGAGCTTGATCCCAGGACCCTGGAATCATGACCTGAGCTGAAGGCAGACGCTCAACCGACTGAGCCACCCAGGCATCCCAAGGAGACATATGTTCTTAAAGAAGGAAGTGAAGAAGGAATAGCCCATAGCATGCCACTTCTGTAAAGTTTATTATTTTATCTTGAAAATTCACGTATATTTGGCATTCCAATAACATATTTATGTTTATCTCAAGATAAAAATAATGCTTTCCTTCCCAGGTTTCTGAGCAAAACTGGCCTGCTGGGAAGATGGACAATGTTTATTCTGTAGCTTTGCATCCCCCTGGGGTGCCTGTGTGAAATGTAGTTTCCGGCAGTCAAGCAGGCTCCTGGCCTGTGGGGTCGGGGGGCAGCTCCCACGAGGCCTCTCCCATGGAGCGAAGGGGGCAGCAGTCCACCTGAAGGCCTATTTTTGTGGTCTTCCTATGATAGGCAGACTGAGGCCCCCCCACCCCGGAATGTCCTCTTTCCTAATCTCCAGAACCCGGGAATACGCTCCGTGACGTGGCCAGAGGGAAAGAACGCTGCAGGTGGAATTAAGGTTGCTCATCGGCTGCTTTATAAATTAGGGAGACTATCCTGGAATCTGAATCCTGAATGATGGGCTGGGGGCGCTGCTCCAGGGAAGGTAGATAAAGCAAATAAAACGAACAGAGCATCTGAAGCCGGGCACTCTCCCCCATGGGGCCCAATGCTTCGGAGCAGGCACCCTGGAAATAGCCAGGGGCAGCCTCCGCCCTCCTCCCTGCACAGCGTGGCAACAGTTCACTTGCAAGCCCCCGTGTTTGGAACAGGCCTGGAAGGAGCTGAGAGGCCTCGGGTCTGCGTCACACAGAGATGGTTTCATTTCTTGACTTCCTTGGGGTGAACTTTGGTACATATGCGCTAGGTCAGCCTGATGAATTTCACGATTTGGTTCCTCTGTGCTTTTGCGTATTTTCGCCTGGGTGATCTGTCCAAGACTGAGAGTGTTATGGCTCCCAGTGCTGTTGTGTTTCTGTCAATTCTCCTTTGTATTTTAATAGGCTTTTCTTTATATATTTCAATGAGATGCAATTTACAGCAATAATGGTCCATGAGTGTGTTATTCTCACAGTGAATCAAACCCCTATCTATATAGAATGACTCTCCTTCATCACAGCTGGTACCTTGAATTCCCTTTGGTCTCATATGAACACTGGGGTTCTTGCTTGGTTTGGTTTGCTTGATCTACCTGTGCCCGACATTTTACCTTTGACCTTTCTGGGTCATTTCCTCTGTTGTCAATAGCTGTAGTCAGTTCTTGAAAAACATAATTCTCAAAGTCTTTGCCTTTTAATAGGGAGATGGGCCCATTTGAATTTATGGTCAGAATGGCTCTATTTGGTCTGCAGTTATATGTTAGGCTTTCAGGTTTTCAATACGTGGACTAAAATTTCCCTGCTTCTACCTTCTCTGCCAAAAGCTTTGGGTTCTGTTTGCGTTGTAGTGTATTTACCATCAAGTTATCAAAGCCTTCTTTAGCGTGTATGTTTATTTAGGAAACTCATGAGCAAGGTGGGCTCTGCTGAGTCCCTCTTTTACTTAAGACCAGGAGGTTACCACCCATATGTTTTACTCACCCCCTTTTTGGGGCTCTGTGAATGGAATTTGGATTTTTCTATCTCAGTTATTGTTATTAAAGTATCTATTTTTGCACCCGATGTATATGTACGTTGCTTTCAAAATGAACTTCTGCATCTGTGTACAATTTTATAACAAGGATTTGGACTGAGCTCTCTGACCACGGGTTGCATTGGCCCCTGATCAGCCGTCTCCGCCACGACCTGCTATGAAGTTTGCCATTGTTCTCGGCTGAGCTGATGTAGGACTTGAAGGATTAACTCCAAGAAGGGCACCTGGCTAGGACTTGAGCCGTATGCATGGGAGGATGTCTCCCAGCTGCTCCATTGTCTCTGGGCTTGAAAGCTGCAGAGGAGTCGAAGTGGCCTGGTTTTTGCATCTTTGTGGGAAATTTGCTTTTTTCTGGCCTAGATACTTATAGATTTTTTTCCCCTTTATGTTTGTACTTCAAAGATTTTGCCAAAATGTGTCTTGGTATGACTCTCTTTTCACCAATTCTGCTAGAAAGTGGAAAGGCCAGCTAGACGGTGCATATAACAATGCGCACATTTCCTTTATGAAATTGTTGATCTTGTAGTTCCAAATGGTTGACTATTAGCAATTCTGTCAGTCCAATCTAGCAGGACTCTCTTGAGCCCACTTAAGTGTGTCTCCTTTTTCAAAATAAACTTTTTTTTTTTTTTTAAGATTTTATTTATTTATTTGAGACAGAGAGAATGAGAGAGACAGAGAGCACATGAGAGGGGGGAGGGTCAGAGGGAGAAGCAGGCTCCCCGCCGAGCAGGGAGCCTGATGCGGGACTCGATCCCGGGACTCCAGGATCATGACCTGAGCCGAAGGCAGTCGCTTAACCAACTGAGCCACCCAGGCGCCCCAAAATAAACTTCTTGAGATAAGTTTTAGATTTACAGAAAAGTGACAAAGAAAGTTGCCCTATGTTCCTCACCCAGCTTCCCCTATTATTAATATTTTATGTTAGTGTGGTACATTTGATACAATTAATGAATCAATATTATTATTAGCTAATGTCCATACTTAATTCAGATTTCCTTAGTTTTTTTTTTTTTTCTACTGTCCTTACTCTATTCCTGGATTACATCCAGAGTACCACATTATATTTAGTTGTCATGTCTACATAGGCTCCTTTCGACTCAGACGTTCCTTATTTTTGAAGACCTAGACAGTTTTGAGGAGTATCTGGAAAATGGCCTTCACCTGGAATTTGTCTGACGTTTTCCTCATGCTTAGGCTTAGGGCATGGGTTTTGGGAAGGAAGGCCACAGAGGTAAACTGGCCTTCTCACCCCCTCATATCAAGGGTGCCTCCTATCAATGTGACTTATCACTGTTGATGTTAACCTTGTCACCTGGCTGAGGTCGTGTTTGTCTGATTTCTCCACCATCAAGTTACTCTTCTCCCCCCTTTCCTCACTCTGGAAGGAAGTCACTTAAGAAGTGGTTTGTCCTGCTCCACCTCCATGAGCATGAAATATCTACATAAATTATTTGGAATTCTTCTGTATAAGAGATTTGTCTGTTCTTTTCCATTTATTTATTCATAGCAGCACAGACACACGGATATTTATTTTTATACATTGGGTTATAATCCAATACTATTTTATTCAGGATCATGACCTGAGCCGAAGGCAGTCGCTTAACCAACTGAGCCACCCAGGCGCCCCTGAATACTCCCTTACTTTTCTGGCACTAAAAGATGCTCCAGGATCATCTTGCGTATGTCCTGCCCCAGTCCTAGAATCAGCCATCTCTCCAAGGAGTCCTGGATCCTTTTTACGGAGAATGGGTATTAGGAACCAAGATCTGGTATGCTTGTTGCTACTATGATGTCTATTTTGTTTTGATTTTGGTTCCGTTTCATCCATCCTCGTTTTCCCTTAGGATCTCCCTTCCCCAGTGTCCCTGTTACCTCTTCCCTCATTAGATGGACCACTTTCACCATTTCCTCTGAATTCTGGGAAATATCTCAAGTTTGTCCCTCACACTATTGATTTTTATTTTTCTTGGCATTAACTCTGCTCTCTAATACTGCCAATGCAGATTTTAATTCTGCTCTTTGGTATTTAATTTTCTTCCTCGTCCTCTGTACCCCCTTTTCTATCCTATCCCACAGTAAACCAGAGATTTGCCTTTTCTCTGAGCTTTCCAGAAGTTACTTTATTCCTGAGTATTCCATCCTTGTGTTCTCTGTTGGCTTTGTCTGTCCAGACTTGGCATTTTATTTACACACATTCAAATTAATTTGATTCTGGGTGATGGGGAATGACACAGTGAGCATAGCAGACGGAAACTCCTGCCTCCCAGATCTTAGGTTCCAGTGGGAGGAGACAGAAGATAAAACAACTAGACAAAATGGGCAGTAGGTCAGATGTTGTGAAGGGTTGAATGGTATCCTCCAGAGATATGCTGAACTCCCAATACCTTAGAATGTGACATTATTTGAAAACAAGGTCACTATAGATGTAATTAGTGAAGATGAGGTCATACTGGAGTAGGGTAGACTTGTAATCCAACACGACTAGTGTCCTAATAGGAAGATGATGTGAAGAGAAAGGGGAAAATGCCCTATGAAGTAGGGACTGGAGTTATGCGGCTGAAGCCAAGGAACTCCAAGGATTGCTGGCAACACCAGAAGCTAAGAGAAAGGCAGGGGAGAGCCCCAGAGCCCTCTAGAGAGCATGGCCTTGCCAAACCTTGACCTTGGACTTCCAGCTTCCAGAATGTAAGAGAATACATTTCTGTTGCTTGAAGTCACATAGTTAGTGGTACTTTGTTACAGCAACCCTTGGAAATGAATACAGATATCCATCAGTGAAATGGAGCAAATCAGCACGAGGTGGGCAAGGATTTAACTTTTTTTTTTTTAAGATTTTATTTACTTGTTTGACAGAGAGAGAGAGAGTGAGAGAGAGAGCACAAGCAGGGGGAGCAGCAGAGGAAGAGTTTTCCGGAAAAGCAGGCTCCCCACCAAGCAGGAAGCCCAATAATGGGGCTCGATCCCAGGACCCTGGGATCATGACCTGAGCTGAAGGCAGACACTTAACCGACTGACATACCCAGGCACCCCAAGAATTTAACTTTTAAATGAAGCATTCAGGGAAGACCTCTGGGAAAAGTGAACAACTGAGCAAGAAGGAGAAGAAGGCTGGGGAAGGAGCCATGCAGGTCTCTGGGGGAGAAGTGCTTCCCCCACAAGGACTCCTTCGCCAACAGACAGACTGGGCTCCGCTCCCCCAGCTTATGTGATGTTGGAATCCTTTCTGGGCCCTGCAGCTGTGTGGGGCGGTGGAGAGACCTGAGCTGCCCTGTCACCCAGATCCAGGCTTGAATCCAGCCCCACCGCTTTCCAGCTGCGTGACTCGGGGTGATCCTTAACCTCTTTGAGCCTCAAGTTCCCCATCTGTGACACAGGGATGCAAAAACACCCTCAGTCCCAGGGCTCTGGGTAGGACTGAACGAGCCAGTGCAGGTCAAGGCTCTGCATCAGGGCCTGGCTCTGGGTCAGGGCAGCGGACAGGCAGGCTGCCACTTCCATCATCAGTCCTGTCACTCCTACTTCTGTTGGAGCTAGTTGGTTGAAGAGCAGAGCACCCAGTTCCATCCCTAATTTCTCGCAGGCTTTCAACTAGTGCTTCCGCTCCACACACAGAGGCTCTTTAAACTTGAAAGCCCACAGAACTCCGTGGGGCCTCTGAGGCGCAGGAAGAAGCTATTTCAAGTGCCCACCCTGGGGAGAGGCTGCCCTGTGTGGCAGGAGGATGTCGGCACAGCATCGGGCTCCTCTCCCCACCCCCGGCCCCACCCCAGCTGTTCCCTGCAGAGTAAGCACTCCACGGCTCGGGGTCCTCTGGACCCCACGGCCTGACTGGAACTTGAGGACACACAGCCTTGGGGGGAACAGCGTGGGCACATCCGGCCCCAGCTACCTGGGCTGCCAGCAGGCCCTCCCTAGCTACGGTTTCCTTCTCTGCACGGGCTCTTAGGGCTGAAATGTCATGCACAGGCATGGTGGCTGCTCCTGAGATTAGGGGACAAACCGCTGGTGCTCTGCTTCCCTTGTTCCCTGGCTCTGGGCCTCAGTCTTCCCATCTGTGAACTGAGGGCTTTGGAAGACAAGAATTCTAAACGGCCACCTGCTCTGACGGGTGTAACCCGGAACCCGCCCAAGATGGAAGGGAGCATACCAGCAACTGGCATCTGGGGTCTCCATGCCAAAAGCCCTAAATGTGAGCACGAGGGAATGGAAGAGAGGGAAAGAGGACGGTAACACTGCTTATAAACTACGTCTGCACTTGCTTATAAACCCCTAGCACCTCCCACTGCCCCCTGGATAAAAGACCAAACTCCTTAGCTCGGCATTCAAAGCTTGTGGAACCTGGCTCCAGGTTCTTTTTTCTTTTTTCAGCCCTGACACTCCGGTGCCGGTCGAATTCCTGCTGGTCCCTGGTGCGTGGAGAGCATGGTCGCTCTGCCTTCTTACCTTCAGCCCCCCTTCCCTGCTGGGCACCTGCTCATCCTCCCTAGCCAGGTACAAATGCTCCTCAGTAGCCTTGTCTGAACCCTCTCCCTGGGCGGGATGAGTCACTTCCTCCCTTTGTTCCCAGGCCCCTCTGTTCCTGATCCCCAGAGAGGTAACTGGCTTCCTCACCAGCTGTGAGCAACGTGAGGACAAGGGCAGGCCTGATGGCGTCTGTGGGCCCAGGAGGGGGTCTGGCACAAACCAGCTGGTTGAGAGAGTGTGTGGGCTGAGCAGACAAATGGCAGACAGAGACCACTTGCAGCTGGGCAAGCTTCTAGTTGGCCCTTTCCGTTCCTGGACTGAGAGTCCCGAGAGGGGCTGGGAGGGAGCCAGGGCTTTCAGTCCCAACAACTGTACCTCCTTGCTGTGACTTTGGGCAAGATAATCCCTTCCTCTCAGCCTCTTGGCAACAAAGAAGGTAGTAACTCTCACCCTGCTGGCCCCTTAGGCTCGGTTGAGAGATACAACATCACCACGGAAGCTCCTTGTGGCTGTGCACGCACTCGGCAACCAGGCCTCTGGCCACGGCTGGCCAAGCCAGGGCGAAGCCAGGGCGAAGCCAAGGGAAGCCAGTGCCTGGGGTCCTCTCCCCACGCGCGAAATGCCAGGACGAGATGAAAGAGCCGAACTCGAGGCTATTTCAGAGTCAGGGATGCGGGGAAGCGCAGGGTGTGGCGGCCGTCTGTCTGTCCTCCCGGCCACGGCCAGCCGCACCTACCTTAAGCTTTTTAACACTGGTGCAGGGGTCGTTGGAGAAGCTCTCGGTGTCCGAAATCTCGATGTCCTCACCATACAGAACCCCAGTCAGGTCGTTCCTCACCTGTTACAAAGAGAAAGCAGTGGGTGGGTACACTGGCGGCCACGGGAAGGACAGGAAGGGTCTGTTCAGAGGGGTCAGCCCGGGGAAGCAGCTCAACCGGGCTGGTTTTCTCCATCAACAATGCAAAAGGAGTGATTTTCCCCCTTCATTATAAACCAAGACGGCCCTGTGAGTCCTGGGACATGCACCCATCCCACCGGGCAGGGGACACAGGGGCACAAGGACAGCAGACTGGGATTGCACAGGGGTTTCCTGGGAGAGTCCAGATGGGCGTCCGAACCTCTGGCCTTTCATGCTGGTGTTTCTTTGCCCTTTCACACAGTCTCCAAGTCAGACTGTTCACATACACCTCTATTTATATTTTGTATTATTTGTTTGCAATACTATTTCACTTCTAGGATGAAGAAAGAGTAAGACACTCAGACAGACGGTGCAGAATAGAGGAGAGAGTAAGGGGCTATGGAACCAGCCTGGGCTGTTACACGTGACTACTTGTCCACCGACACACAGACGGCTAACATCTATGTGTTTGGAAAGCAGAGGTCTGCAAACTCCAGGGTTTGCCGGGTCCGGCCATTGTGTGAAGCAGTCCATGTAGAAGGATGTCAGGGAGTGGTGGGGACAGCAGCAAACGGGTGACCCCATGTCCCATCTAAGGTGGCAGCTGCCCCAATCATGCAGTGTCAGAATGCTAGTCTGGGGTCACTAGACCTTCTGATTTGGGGGCCAGAACTCTGAAATCTAGGTTTTTAAAAAATATAAGATCCTTTCATATCTTAAAATATTGATACGATTTTGAATTATTTAAACACACACACATACACACACACACACACCCCAAAGTAAGGACCAAACCAAAGAAATGTGAAGTTTGTATCTAGCCTGTGGCCATGGCTGACCACCCACCTCAGTAAAAACAACTTAGGTAGGGGGTAGGGGCCCCAGGTTCTAGGTTCTGCTCTGTCACTGACTTGCTTGTGACCCTGGCCTCGCTGTGTGACTCTCTTGTCTCAGGGCTTCAGTTTCTTCTCCCTTAGGAGAAGATGATCCTTACAAGCACTTCTTGTTCACACGCATTAGGATGGCTATTATCAAAAAACAGGAGACAGCAAGGGGTGCCTGGGTGGCTCAGTTGGTTGGGCGACTGCCTTCGGCTCAGGTCATGATCCTGGAGTCCCGGGATCGAGTCCCACATCGGGCTCCCTGCTCAACGGGGGGTCTGCTTCTCCCTCTGACCCTCTTCCCTCTCGTGCTCTCTGTCTCTCATTCTCTCTCTCAAATAAAACAAAACAAAAACAAAAACAGGAGACAGCAAGCACCAGTGAAGAGGTAGGGGAATGGAACCCCCTGTGCACAAAATGGCGCCACCACTGTGGGAAACAGTAAGGCAGTCCCTCAAACATGAAACATAGAGCACTCTTCTGTGCTTCTGTGCATATTCTCAAAAGAACTGAAAACAGGGTCTTCAAGATGTATTCATATACCCATGTTCACAGCAGCATTATTCACAAAAGCCAAAAGATGGAAGTAACCCAAAAGTCTAGTGATGGATGAAGGAATGAACACATGCGGTATATACATGCAATGGAACATTACTCAGCCTTACGACGGAATGAGGGTCTGACCCATGCTAAAATGTGGATGAAATGAACACATTATATTAAGTGAAAGGAGCCAGACACAAAAGGATAAGTATTATAGGATTCTACCTGCATGAGGTACCTAGAGGAGTTGAATTCATAGAGACAGAAAGTAGACCGATGCTAATGTGGCGTTGGGGAGGAGGGAACGGGGAGTTAGTGTTTGAGCAGTACGGTGACTGTCTGGAAGGATGAAAAAGACCCGGGGACGGACGGTGGTGCCGGTTGCATGGTAGTATGAATGTACTTAATGCCACCGAACTGGACACTTAAAAATGGTTAAAATGGATGGGGGTGCCTGGGTGGCACAGTTGGTTAAGCATCTGACTCTTGGTTTTGGCTCAGGTCATGATCTCAGGGTCATGGGACTGAGCCCTGTGTAGGGCACGCTTAGTGTGGAGTCTGCTTAAGATTCTCTCTCTCTCTCTCTCTCCCTCTGCCCCTTCCCCCCCCCCAAAATAAGTCAATCTTAAAAAATGGTTACAATGGAAATTTCATGTTATGTATATTTTATCACAGTAAAAAAAGTACTTTTTGTTTCAACAATTGGTAGAGTCTTCCAATGTACATGTCAACGTGTTTGGAATAATTTGGCCCTAAAAGTTACAGGACGGTTCCTGGGAAGCCACCACAGTGGAAGGGAACCAAGGGGTTTCAGTGGGAACTGCTGTATTTTATTTCTTTTTTTAAAAAATATTTTATTTACTTATTTATTTATTTGAGAGAGAGAGAGAGAGAGAGAAACAGCATGAGAGGGGAGAGGGTCAGAGGGAGAAGGAGGCTCCCCGCTGAGCCGGGAGCCCGATGTGGGACTTGATCCCAGGACTCCGAGATCATGACCTAAGCCGAAGGCAGTCGCTTAACCGACTGAGCCACCTAGGCGCCCTGTATTTTATTTCTTTAAGACAAATATGACATATGTAGAATAAAATGTGAACATCTATTAATTCTGGGTAATGAGTCCATGGGTGTTTGCTATTCTGTGTTTCCTGAATGCCTGAAATACTCTGTGCTGAATGTTTTGTACAAAAAACGAAGCTGCCACAGTCAGGGTGAACCCTGTCCATCCTTAGTTTTTACCTCTATTTTGATGGGAGATGGAACTAGTTGACTGGACAAAAAAAGTTGACTCTGGCGTTACACTTTATTTCTGCTGCCACAAATCCTTTTTGGATGCAGGTGGAGCCCCGTTGTTCGTTTTGTGTGTCGGGGGGTGTTGTGGAGCAACAACGATTATTAGATACAGAAATTGTGCAAAATCACCCCTGCTAGATGCAATGCAGGTGATGAACGCAGCACCCGGCTTGTTCGGCAGCCCTCGGCTTGCTCACCACACACACCCGCGGGAACGGTTAGAGCTCTCTTGAGCCTCCGTCTTTGCACCTCTGAAGTGGGCACAATACAGCGTGTAATTTACAGGGTTGTTTCGGGGCCCAGCAAAAACACTGAGGATGGGGAATGGCTTTGTAGACTCTCAAGTTCTTTACGCGGCTTAAAAGCTGGAATGATCATATCCAGGCCTACGGCAAGCCGTCCAGGTGGTCAGTGGCTTGGGGTGTCTCTCTGTGAATAAGAATGTGCACGAAAGCTGTATATAATTAGGGCAAATAAACTATCATTTTAGGCAGTCAGAACTCAAAACAAACAAAACTAAAACACCCCTGGAAGTCATCTCACTCTGCCCCTAATTTCACAAATGAGGAAACTGAAGTGTCACTCCTAGTCTTGTGCTCTCTGCATGCTCCCAGGCTGGCCCTTCTGGGTCCTGCCAGCTGTGGACAGTTCTAGAAGGCTGATGAGCCAGAACAGGTCAGAACAGATGGTGGTGTGATCAGCCACCATAATTTTAGCACCAAGAAGTCTGAGCTCAGCTCAAGTATTTATTCTAATGGACCTCTTTAGAGAAAGCAAATGGAGGAATTCAGTAATAAATGGTATTTTTAAGAAACCAAAGCATGGAAAAGAAACAATGGAATTGATGTAACTCCTAAGGAAAAGGACCCACAACCTCATGTGTGAGATCGGGAGGGCCATTCAGTCCACTGGCCAAAGCTGGACGACATGAATTTGTAAACGCCTATTTTTCCTTCTGGAATTGCAGGTTCTCTTGTTTAATGGGGCCAGTGTCTTGCTATAAACTGCATTTCTGCACACTGAATCCCAGGTTTTCATTCACCTCCGTTACAAAAGCAGAAATACCTTCTTCTGGGCAAAGAGTAACTCTTAATTTCCAAGACAATAAAACACACACACACTCTCTCTCACTCCAGTACAGCTGGGGTCCCACCAGGGGACCTAATATGCATGGATGGGACAGAGGGGAAGGCTGCCCCATTACCAGGAAGGACCAGCCAGGACTGCTGGGGGGCAGCGGTGGGGGGAGTGAGCAGGGTCATGGGCGGGGTCCCCAGTGTGCTAGAAGAAGAGTCAGGAGGGGCTGAGTCCTTCAAGGCTGGGGCCCCGGGGCCAGCTCACAGGGCTGAGGTCACAGAGGGGAGAGTTCTCCCTCCTTCCGGAGCAGTGGATCTGAGCCCAGGCTGCTGGAGGAGCTCCCGGGAGCCCAAGTCACTTGATGTCACAGAGACGAGCCAGAGGGTCAGAGCCCCATGACTACATAATCTGGGGTAGGCTTGGAAGCAACAGCTGCTGACTTCCCTCCTCCTGCCTCAAGAACTGGTACGGACTGGACATGAGGTCATGCCAGGAAGCATGTCCCTAAAGCAACGGTTCTCAAATAGGGCCCCGGAGGGTAACATCGGTATCACCTGGGACCTTGTTAGAAATGCAAATTCTCAGGCCCCACCCAGACCTACTGGATCAGACACTGTGCAGTGGGGTCCAGCCACCTGTGTTTACTCAGCCCTCCAGGTGATTCTGATGCTCGCTCAAGTTTGGAAACCACTGTCCTAAAGGAAGCAGGATAAGTTTTACAAGAACCATTGATCACAGTGTGAACAAATGTTTCCAAGGGCTTGGATATTTTCCCCCCTTGATTAGAAAACCAGAATGTGTTAACTGAGTGAGGCCAAAAGGGTGAGCAGGACTGGGAGCCACATTTAGAAGGCATCACATCTAGAATGAAGGAGGGGACAGGCACCCTCTGGTCTGTCCTCTGTCCATGTCAGCTCATACCTGGAACACTGGGCTCAGTTCTGGCTGCCTTCAGGAGGGAGAGTGAGGGGCACCTGGGTGGCTCAGTTGGTTAAGTGTCTGCCTTCGGCTCAGGTCATGATCCCAGGGTCTTGGGATCGAGCCCCGCATCGGGCTCCCTGCTCCGCGGGAAGCCTGCTTTTCCCTCTCCCTCTGCCTGCCGCTCCCCCTGCTTGTGCTCTTTCTATCTCTGTCAAATAAATAAATAAAATTTAAAAAAAAAAAAAAAAGGAGGAAGAGTGACAAAGTGGCTCAGGCTCAGAGGAGAGAGGTGTGGCTAGGACAGGAACTAAGGACCCTTTAGGGAGGCCACGGACTCAGGGGGCTGGGGAGTGTAAAGGTTATAAGGGATGACAACAATGTCTCCTAAGGGGTCCCAGGCTGCCTTGGGAATCCAAGATCCAAATCCAAGAATTTCAACATTTAAGCTCAGACTTTAAGCTCTAGGGAAGTCTCTAGGCAGAATCAGCAGCGCTGGGGGAGCCCAGAGCCATGGGGATGGTCCTGCTCAGGGTGAGAAGGCAGAAAACCCCATCAGGTCTGATCAGCCATCTGAACAGCAGGCCCAGTAGGTATGCACACCGTCTCCCTCCCAGCTGGGTCACAGGGCTGAGGGGGAAGGCATGATGGGGACTTGTCACTCCGATGAAGCCATCACACTGGCCTCACTCTTCCAACTGACTGAGGCATAGGGGACATAGCCTGTCTGTATCCATCCTGTGAGATGCAGGGGGAGAAGCAGACAGGTTGGAGGAGGAAAAGGAGACCAGAGGACTAGGCATGTCAGCTGGCTAGAGATCTTCCTAGATCTCAGGCTCCCAGTCAGGGCTCCTGCTTCAATCCCAGGGCGGGAATTCCATCTGATGCCCAGTCACTGCCAACGGGCTTGACTCTCTTTCTGGACAGTTACCTAGTGTTCTGGTTATTCTAGATTGGGGCCCTGTTCTTGCCAGTCTCTTTCCTGATTTTTTCATTCTCCCATTCATTCATTCGCTCATTCGCTGGCTCATTCATTCATTCATTCATTCATTCATGATATTGACATCTCTTCTATTCCCCACACCATGTGAGGTGGTACTAGGGCTCTGAGAGTGAGCAAAACCATTCACAGTCCTGGGTCTCTATCTAGTGGGGGTGAGGAACACTTGTCAGATAACCACCCTGGTACCTACCAAGACAAGGGAATACTCTCAAGTTCAGGAGTATGCTCTGGGAGAGGCTGTAATGGGGAGCTGGACCCAGGCCAGGAGGTAACGCAAGAGAAAGATTCCAGGCTGAGGAGTCATGCATGCAAAGGTCCCACAGTGGGAGAGAGCAGCAGAGAAGCTGGAAGGGCCAGGCTGGGCTAGAGCAGAGCATGGGTCAGGGAGGGGGGAAGGTTGTGCACACAAAATGAAGAGTAGGCCATAAGGGCCTCATAACTTACATCAAAGATGCTGGTCTTGAGCCTACGCACAGTGGGAAGCCAGTACAAGGTTTCAAAGAGGGGTAACATGACCAGAACTGTGTTTTAGGCTGCTGTGGGGCCAGTGGGGGGCAGAGACAGGAGGGGCACAGGAAGGCCAGGGAGGCAGAGACAGGAGGGGCACAGGAAGGCCAGGGAGGCAG
>NW_023270433.1:31968236-31968764 GCF_011800145.1 Mirounga leonina | reverse complement strand
GCCAGGGAGGCAGAGACAGGAGGGGCACAGGAAGGCCAGGGAGGCAGCTCCAGCAACCATCCTGGTTAGATTCTGGAGGCCCTGGTGGAGATGCAAGACATGACCCACTTAGGGGTATGCTCGGGGCAACTAATAATCTGTATTCATCATCCACGGCTGTGTAACAAATTTCCCCCAAACTCAGTAGCTTCAAACAAGAAATATTTATTATCTCACAGTTTCCATGGATCAGGAATGTGGGAGCAACTTAGCTGGGTGGTCCCGGCTCAGAGTCTATCGTGAGGTTGTGGTGAAGGTATTGGCTGGGGCTGCAGTCACCTGGAGCCTTCGGGACTGCCTATCAGAACCACTTGGGGAGGTAAAAAAAAAAAATACTGATGCGCTGGCTGCATCCTAAACCAATTCGAATTCCTAGGCTAGCACCTGGGCATCAGCATTTTTAGAGTTCTCCATGTGGTTCCCACGTGCAGCTAAAGATGGAAACCACACATTTTAGGGGTAAAAGCAACAGGACTGCCAGGCTCACAG
>NW_023270433.1:31854067-31968226 GCF_011800145.1 Mirounga leonina | reverse complement strand
CCGGGACACTTGGCTTCTGTGGCCAGGAATTCCCTGGCCGCCTTACCTAATGAGGCTGCTGCACCAGCTGAGGAATCATCTAGAAAGGCAGAGATCCAGGTAAAGGTGGGGAGAACCAGATCTGCGCCACATGCACTTTACAACTCTTTGAAAATTCTAATTAGGTTACAAAATGAACTTGAGAGGAAAGCGAATTCCCAGCTCTCCTATGGAAGTGGAGGTAACCTACTTTGTCATTCAAATGCACTCGCTATATATAGCCCTGGATTGTGCCAAAATGTCACTCCTCTTACCTGACTAAAGCGTATAATTATAGATTTACTTCTGTTCATTCATGAAATGTGTCTTCCCTTGATTAAACAGTTCATTCAAGTAAAATCCATTAAAATATGGAACATGTTAAAATGTGGCTCGTTAGAGGCAGAGGGCACCGCTGTAGTTAAGATGCTAATTAGGATAAACAGGCATTTGAAACACTCAAATCTTTGAATAATTCAGGTCACTTTTACTGGGGCTGGAGCTCCCCAGGAACCACCATTAATTTAAGCTAATTAAAAAATTAGCCTGCAGAAGAAAAGACCAACGCAGGAAGTGATGGCTGGGTTTAAACTCTGAAGGGCTCTCATGTGGAGAGGGCACCTGGTTCTGGGCACCCCCATGGCAGAGGAGGGACCCACAGGCAAATGGTTCAGGAAAGCAAACTTCGGCCCAAAGCCAAAAGTACTTTCTAGTGATGGAGAAGGCGGCTTTGATAAGTAGTGAGCTCCCTGTCATCAGAGGTGTGCAAGGAGAAACTGGTTGGGATGCAAGAGAAGGGAGTTTTCTCTCAACACCAATGCATGTGGTTCCAGGAAAACAAGTGTTTCAAAATTCCACCTGCCCCTGCTCTGTCTTTTTGAAGTACCCCTCTGCATCTCTGAAGTCTTTCAAAGATTTGGGACATGCACTTAAATTCCCATGTTCCATGTCGCTGTATTTCCACTTTTCTAAACCTGATGAACATTCATTGAAGAAAGCATTCCTTTAAAAAAAAACAGAGCCGGGGCGCCTGGGTGGCTCAGTCGGTTAAGCGTCTGCCTTCGGCTCAGGTCATGATCCCAGGGTCCTGGGATCGAGCCCCGCATCGGGCTCTCCGCTCTGCGGGAAGCCTGCTTCTCCCTCTCCCACTCCCCCTGCTTGTGTTCCCCCTCTCTCTGTGTCTCTCTCTGTCAAATAAATAAATCTTTTAAAAATAAAAATAAAAATAAAAAAAACAGAGCCATCTAGCTTTCAGATTTCTACAAATGTAAGCTCTTAATAAGCTATAACCAGAGTTGAACACAAGTGAGAGTTTTTTTTACAAGGGCAAGTACACAAGTGAACATGTATCAACTCTACTGCAACCATGGGGCATTTGCACAGGGTAACACCTGTGGGCATATATGCAGCCGTGTCCATGTGAAGACCACACATGTGTGGGGGACACCTGTGTGCTCACCCGGCAGAGCCAAAGGTGACCCCCACAGAGGTATGTCCAAGTCCTCGCCATCAGAATCTGTGAATGTGACCTGATTTGGAAAGAGCATCTTTGCAGATGTGATCAATTTAAGGCCCTTGAGATGAGATCATCCTGGACTACCTGGGTGGGCCCTCAATCCAAAGACAGAAAGGCGGAGAGAGATTCGGGACACACAGACGTGAGGGACAAGGCACGTGATGACAGAGGCAGACACTGGAAAGGTGAAGCCACAAGCCAGGGGCCAGAAGAGGCCAGGAAGGACCCTCCCAGGGGGCCAGCAGAGGGAGCCGGGCCCTGCTGCCACCTGATGGCAGATCCTTGGCTCCAGAAGTGTAAGAGAAGGGATTTCTGCTGCTTTAAGGCATGCAGTTGCTGGGCATTTGTCGTGGCAGGCATGGAAACAAAGACATTTGGGGCCTCCCGGGACCCGGCCCCTTGCTGGTCCAAACCACGATCCTGTGGAGCAGTCGGGCTTCCTGTCCTGCCTCTTACCTGTGCTGTCACCCTGCTAAAGTTTCCCTCTACTTGACAGCCACTTGTCTGTCCCAAATAACGGTGTTTCTCACTTCCCCAGCATTACCAAGAGCAGGACAGCAAGTGCAGGATCAGGAGCTGCCAAGTTGTGAGATGCGGGGACCTAGGTGGGGCCGCTGGTCTCATGGGCCTCCGGGGCAGGCTCAGCAGTCCAGGCTGCTGACTTCGAGCTGGCCCCCAAAGAGCTGACCCGTGAGAACTGGGGCTGTCACGTCTGCTCCCTAACTAACACGGCAGCCCCGCGAGGTAAGGGCTGTTTGATTTCCTGGATCTGGCACGGTGCCTGCATGCAGTAGGTGCTCAAAACTATGAGACAGAGGAGAGAATGAAGGATGCACACAGGTGGCACCACATCCATCCGGGCTTGATGCAGAGGGTACATATTCTGAGGCTGAAAGAGTTCACGCTGAGACCATTTGAGAAGGTGTTGCAGGGGTGGGCCAAACGCCCAGCACTGGCCTGCAAGCCTCAGCCTGAAAACGCAGCCCGCTGACAAGGGGACTGGCCCTGTGGGCACTCCTGGGGGACAAGGGGCACGTAGAGTTCCCGGGGGCAGTTCCCTGGTGTCCTCACTATGGCACGGGGTGTGGGGACCTGTGACCTGAGCCTGCCTAACCACTCACATCAGACCCTTAGGACAGCGGTCGGTGGACGTCTGACCAGTCCACACGGTGGCTGGGAACAGGGAGCCCAACTGGCAGAGTTGGCCAGTGACAGGCTCCGGTACCCAAGATCCCCCCAAGACGTCTCCCTCCTGCCTTGCAGCCTCCGCCAACACCGTGTTACAGCAGTCCGTCAGAGGGAGGGGGAGAGCCTGCAGGCCACGCTCCTCTGCCCTGGTGCCCCACGACCTCCTTGGGGGCCCATCTCCCAGAACCACACCTTGCAGGGTGACAGCACACCCTAGACCAACCAGCACGGGCTGGGAGAAGGGACAGAGGACTCACGGAACCAGGGTTCTCTGGCTCTCAAGCTCCTCTTCCCACCATCCAGCCTTGCACAGTTTTAGAAATTCCAAAGAATAAGTGTGATAGAAGAAAGTCCCCTCCCAAAAGATGCACACATCCTCCTTCCTGGAAGCCTTTACCTCACATGGCAAAGGGCATTCTGCAGATGGGATTCAGTGAAGGGTCTTGAAGTGTGGAGATTGTTTTAGATTATCTAGGTGGGCCCAGTGTAATCCCAGGGGTCTTCGTAAGGGAAAGAGGGAGGCAGTCCCAGAAGGAGACCAGACAACAGCGGCAGGGGTCTGAGAGAGATGCGTGTGACAAAACCACACGGCGGGTTCTGAAGGTGGAGGACGGGGCCATGAGCCAAGCAATGAAGCTGACCTCTAGCAGCTGGAAAAGGCGAAGGAGCAGATTCTCCCCTCGAGCCTCCAGAATGCACCAGTCCTGTCCATACCTTGATTTTGCCCTAGTGAGATTGATTTTGAACTTCCAAGGTTTGTTACTGTAACATAACAAATTGTTTGTGATGTTTTGTTACAGCAGAATAGGAAACTTATAAATCGGCTCTGACTTTAAAATCCCACACATCCTCAAACACCCCCTCCTACGGGAAGCCTTCCCTCATGCCCAAGCTGGTGGTGACCCCTCCTTTAAACCGCATGGTCCTGTGCTCAAGGCCGCTCTCTCAGGCGAACCAGGAACTGTCCTGAGCGTCAACACACCCTCCCTCTGGGACCCCCGGCGCCCAGCCCTGGAGCGTGGCCTGCAGGACCAGGCCCAAGTACCCTTCTTGGATATGCATGCAACCCCAGCCAGCAGTCCTCCCTTCTTCTGCCATTTCTGCTGCTCTGTTAGCTCCGTGAAGTCAGACCACGCTGAGCTGTGGGGGAAAGAAATTAGCCATCGGAGCCTGGCTTCTTTCCTGTGACAAAGCGCCCATCACTCTAATGGCAGCAGGCTTGTGGGACCCAGACCAACAGTTACAGAAATGTTTAGATATTAAACAAACGGGATATCATCCAGCTAAGAGGAGGGACGTTAGCGAAACCTCACTGGAGAGCGCCGGAGGAAGCAGAACGCAGAGTTGCTCCCTGGCTGGCAGAGCTCCTCCCCTGCTCCCCAGCACCTGAGGAGCTGCAGAGGCAATGGGGAGGGGGCCGCACGGCCAGCAAGTCCCACCTGCATACCCTGAGGAGCTGTCACCGAGACTAGGGGACCAGTGTGGCCCCCAGGGAATGGCCAGGACCAGTGTGGGAAGCCACCAGGAAGTAGCTTTCGGCTCTCTCAGAGGCAGAACTTTCTAACGAGGACGGAAGGAATTTCTGTGGCAGGAGAGTGAGCTTCCCGTCACTGCTGGTATGCAAGCAGAGATGGGTTTGCTATAGTAGGTATTTCAGCCTCAGATGGAGAGACAGAAGACACAGCTGGAACCCTGAGGAATATCTCAGGTTCTCGAGCCTCTACTCCAGTTACGAGGGCGCAGATGTCAAGGGCAGCCCTGCCTAACATAGTCTCACCCTGCAGAAACGGGACAGCTCCAGGCAGCTCAGGAAGCTGGCTAAGGCGTGGATCCGTGTCCACCCTCTCACTGCAAGGTGGAGCTGAAGGACTCCTCAGAGAGACCCTAGGGCATCTCTGCCCTTCTCACGTGCAAAATTCCTTCCAGTCCTATATTCCAAAGTGGGTTCTTTGTCCTCCGCTCAGTAATCTGCCCGGACGTCCTATGGCCCTCGCATTTGAAGTCTTCCTCCTTTGTCTACGCGGCCTCCCTCCCTCCTCCCAGACTGCAGATTGGCCGTGTGGGCGGGGGAGGAAGAGAAGGCACCCCTCTGCCTTCCCCCTCCCGCCCCTCACTCCCAGCCCTCGGGGAGCAAGCAGGCTCGGGGGCTCGGCAGGATGACTCTGGAGTGCACAGCATCCTCTCAACAACTTTATAAAGCAGATATCATTTTTGTAGATGGGGGGCTTGGAAGGTTAAGTGGCTTTACAGTCAGTAAGCCGCCGGGCCGAGATTCAAACTCGTGTTTTTCTGCCCCCCTGAATCCAGGAGGATAGACGCAGGGAGAAGAGGGGTTGGGGGCGGCACTGCCCCTCAGGGTGGTTCCCACGGTGACAGGACCCAAGAAGGGCTCATTTACCTGAGTGTCCCACCCCAGACTGGGAGGCCTGAAGGTTGTGACCGTGCTGGGGCCTCTCCAGGTATCCGTGTGAGACACAAAGCGAGCAATCAGGACGTTTGGGAGAGAGAAGAAGGCAGAGCTGGACACATCCAAGGGACAGGGCATCGAGATCAGAAGGTGACAAGGAGGAGGCACCTGCCTGAGGTCACTACAAAGGGACGCCTCTGGCCAGCAGGCGCACTGCCCACATCCCCGACACACTGACCCACCAGCCCTCACCGGACAGCAGGGGAAACTGAGGTCTGGAGAGGGGCAGGGACTTGCCCCAAGTCACAGAGCTGTCTAGGGGCAGAGCTGGATTGAAACCCAGCTTCCGGCCTCCCACATCGATGCTGCCCAGAGCCTCGTCTTTAATAGCAGCAACAGAACCATAGCCCCACGAGAGCCCCGAGCTGTAGCCCTTCCAGGCCCCTTTCCCGAAGCATGCCCGGCCCGGTTCCTTGACATTCCAGCACCTGGCACAGGGCTTGGTGCAGAGCAGCTGCTCAGCAAACATTGCCCAGGCCTGGAAATCTTCCCTGACGTCAGCCACACTTGGCTTCAGAGTTCTTAGGAGCGTGGCCACAGGCCTGCTTGTGCAACGCGCCTCCCTGGGAGCTTTGTAGAAATGCGGATTCCCGGGTCCCACCCAAGAGATTCTAACCCTGGCATGGGGGGGTAGGGAAGGAGACAGGAATGTGTCTGCATAAAGCACCCTGAGGTCTTCGTTATACAGCCACATTTGGGGACTACTGGCCAAGTGGTGCCCTTTCAGCTGTCCTGGGCTTACCGGGCCCGCTAGTCTAGACTCCTTCATTCGAAAGGGCCCTATAACAGATACTGTGCTGTGTTGCCAGAACCTTCCATCCTCCCAGCTGCTGGGAGTGTTGGCTACTAACAGCTGTGTGTCTCTCTCGGGGATTTGCCCTTGAATCAAAGGGGCGGCCTTGTCCAAGATCACACCCCTCCCCAGGGCAGCCCACACCGGTGACTGGCCCAGTCTTCATGCCTGATTTGGGACATCTCTGAAGGGCCAGCTCAGCTCCAGAGCTCCCCCTGGGTTCCGCTGAGGCCTCTGTTACCACTGCATTTTGTATCCAGGGCTCTCCCTCCCGTGGGCGTTCCCCAGTAAGCCTCCTGCAGTCTTGAGTCCCTTTCCTGGGGAACCTGACCCGGGTCAGGCTCATCCACGTGTGTGCTGACTCAGCCCAAACCAGCACTTTGGAAGCCAGAACTTAGATGACAGGCCTCCGGTGCTGAGAGCTCACGGGTGCTGGAGAAAGGCACCCGCTTGCTTTGGGGTTCTTCAGCGGTAGGACCCTCGTGCTGGCTCAGACCACTTAGGTGCTTTCCACTCAAAGACTTTAAACTCTGCAAAGTGACTTCTACACGTCACCTCAAGTCTGAGAAAAGGAGGGTAAGATACAACTACTCATATTCCCAACACACTAAGCCAACTAGTACAATTTCTTGGGTTGGTTGCCCTTCCCCACACCCCCAAGCCAGTCTCTGCTACTCTGTTTCTGGAATGTGACTTCTATGGACTGTCACTTGAGCTCCCTGTCCTCTGACTTCCAGATGGGCTGGGCCAACCAGAGGCCCCAGCTGGAGTCAGAGGGTGGGAGGAGAGAACACCAGCCCTGGGCAAGTGGTCCCTCCCCTTGTCCTCCAGTGATCACTCCCTCCCCTTGTCTTCCAGGGCACATGGGGGTCACAGGTCTCTGGTGCTGCATTAGCTCTAGTTGGTTCCTGTGGTCCTGCCCAAAGTACTTCTTCTAAAGTAAACTTTCCTCACCTCAGTCCTCTGAATATGCCGTCTGTTCCCTGTTAGGCCCTTAACTGGTACAACAGGTCTTTTTGGTAGAAGTCATCAAAGCGTCAATAATTTTATATCCTGATTTTTTTTCACCTCACATTTTATCCTATACCTTTATAATTCATTTTTACCACCAAGCACATACACTAATCACTTTAAGTTCTTGACCTCTGCTCTTCTCTGTCAAAAAGTCCTGCTTGCTGCTTTAAGCCCCACTGCAAACAGCCCTTCCTCCATGAAGTCCTTTGGGATTTTCCAATGAGCTGCACCTGAATGCTCTTCCCTCTCTGGTCCATGCTTTCTTTTTTTTTTTTTTTTTTTAAAGATTTTATTTATTTATTTGACAGAGAGAGAGGCAGGGAGAGAGGGAGCACAAGCAAGGGGAGCAGCAGAGGGAGAAGCAGGCCTCCCGCGGAGCAGGGAGCCCAATGCGGGGCTCGATTCCAGGACCCTGGGATCATGACCTGAGCTGAAGGCAGATGCTTAACAACTGAGCCACCCAGGCGCCACCTGGTCCATGCTTTCTTGACCCTGTTCTAGAAGAACTGGGAAGTTTTTTGGGTCATTAACACCCCCAAAACAGCACACAGCATGAGGTCTCCTTTGACCTAGTACGGGTGGCTAGGAAAGAATGTGAGCCTCACAGACTGATAAAACGGAGCTAAGATCAACAGCTCCTCCAAGGTCAGGAAAGACAGTCTGCCCTTGCCCTGGCTCAGGGCTGGCGGAGCCAGCCTCAGCCTGGAAAGGTGCTGAGTGTGTGCCCTGGGAGGGAGCTGGCGGGTCAGGTGAGCCAACCGCGTCCTGGGGTGGACACGGCATCAAAGTGCTGAGCAGGCCAGCAGCCCAGGAGTGGGGCCGGACGCTGTGCGAAGCTAAGCAGTTTTTATAATGTCTCTTCCTAAGAGCAGTATCCAGCATCTCCAGGGAACAGGTATTCACTGTGCACCGTGCAAGGGGAATTTTCCAAAGGGGACCGGAATCTGGAGGTACTGGGACTGTGGTTATTGTCATAACCTACTAACCCGTCCATCTGCCCCTGGGCTGAGAGCTCCAAGAAAGCCCGAGGCCCTGTCTCAGTGCCTGTCAGGTTCCAGGACAGCAGCCTGGCTCAGTGAACACTGGCTGAATGAACGAACAAGACCAAGAGTGCCCTGTCCCTGTTCATTGGCCAGATGTGAGGGCCATTGATACCTGCTGCCCAGCCTTCTGGGGAAGCTTGAGAAGCATCTGTGTTTCATCTGTATCACAGGGTATCAGAAAAGATGAAGGGTTCTTAGACAAAAATGCCAGAATGTTCCAGAAAGGAAGCCACAGAGAAAAGGTGGAGACTGCCGCACTTCTGGGATAGAGAGAGGTAATGATGACAGCTCTCAGTTACTGGGCATCCCTCCTCAGCAGAGCCTGCACCATGTGTCATCTCACTCCTCTTGACCGCTGGGTATAAACTCAAAAGGTATAATTTTGACCAGTTAATGGGTAAGTAAAATGAGATTCAGAGATGTTGAGTCACTTGCCCTGGGTCACACAGCCGAGAAGTAGGGAACCAGGCATTTAACTTTAGGTCTCTTTCCACAGCCTGTGCTGTAAACCAGGGGTCAGCAAACTTTGTCTGTAAAGGGCCAGACAATAAATATTTTAGGTTCTGCAGGCCAGTCTCTGTCACAACTACTTAACTCTGTCTTTAGGTTGCAAAAGCAACCCTAGACAATGTGCAAAGGACTGGCTATGGCTGTGTTCCAATAAAACTTTATTTATAAAAACAGAGAGCTGGATTTGGCCCAGGGGCCCACAGTTGCAGATACCCACTCTAAACCTACAAGAAAGAGCCCGTGGTTCTATTTGTCCCTGTAGGAAGGTGGTGGGAGAGGGCAGGAGCTCACACTGGAGTCAGGTTGCTCCAGATGAGAACACTGGCTCTGCCCCCGCTGGCTGGGCCACTTGCAGGGAGCAAGGAAACTCCCTGAGAGCTTCTCTTTTCTGTAAAACGGGCGTAACCACAACTTATCTTCACACCATGAGGCAGGTTAAAAGAAGCGAATGCATGCTGCATGTCCAGCACGGCTAAGGTCCCATGAACGGTTGCATTTATTATCAGTCAAGAAGGGGAGGTGGAGAAAACACGATGCGAAACTAACCTCCATGGGTGTGTACTCTCACGAAGGCTGGTCACGGGCTTCCTGCAGGAGAATGCTATTCCATGCCCCATGAAACCCCGAAGGGACTTCACAGGCATCGCGGTGGGAGGAATCTTGTCGCCAGCCCCGGAAGGAACAGATGTGTGGTGCTTGGTGACTCCCCACGAAGGGTAGGGAGGCAGCTGTTCACAGACTTGATATGGCAAATTGTGTGATGTGCTGTCTTCCTGGGGTGGGCAGCCAAGCAGGGATGGGCGGGGGGGGGGCTCTGCAACCCCTTCCCTCGTCGCCAGCTGCCCACGTCTGCTGATTCACGCGGGAGGGCCGGGGTATGCCAGAAGGAATCTGAAATGGTTCTCCAGTGAAACGCAAGGCTTCGGAAGGAGACTGTGGACTTGGGGGCAGAGGGACGCTTTCTTCTCTGTTTGCACTTGAAGGTCATCACTTTGGCAGAGAAAGGAGGATGTGGGGAAATTCCATCAATATTGCTAAAAGCCAGGATGTGGCTTACGATGCCAGATGCCGAGCCCCCGGCAAGGAGCAGCGCTCACTGCTCCAAGACTAGCAGTACCACGTTTGACAGAATTCCTCGTCTGATTGAGAGGATGCTACCGACATTTGAGAGGGACAGGAAAAGTGCCCGGGAGAAACTATAGCAGCAGATATGATGAGGGCTGGGATACAGGAGGAATCACAGAAAAGGAGAGGCTCAGGAACTGTCATATATCTGTATGCCAAAGTACAAAGTATGGGGAACGATGTTAACTATGAAACTTTTGGGAAAGATGGTAAAGCTGAGCACAGATGTCCAACTCCCACCTAAGCTACCTCCTTCTGAAAGTGACAGAAAGGACCAAGGGAGTATAAAAATAGGGGGGAATCTGCTTCAGCATTGGATAACAGGAATGAGTGCCATCAATATGCCACCAACTTTGAGGAATTTCTGCTAGGTACAGTGCCAGTGGAACCAGATTGAAGGTTGACTCACAGCTTTCCTTCCTGAGAGAGCAGCATGGTGCTGCAGGGAGGGTGGCCATGCTCATAGGACCGACTTCCCAGCCTCTGAGGGTGAGTGACTGAGTGCTGGCGGAGAGGCTGGGTCACAGGAGGGGTGCAGAGCCTACCCCAGGGAGCCCCCATCTCTCATGTGCAGCCCGACGGCCTTCTGGAGTGGCTGGGCCCTTCGATCCAAGAACAAGCAAAGCCCATTCAAGCCTGCGTTCCCCATGATAGGCCTGGGCATCTCCCAGACATAGCAGGCAGGAGAACAGGGGAGAGGCCAGGAGGATCACTACACATCTGGAGCGATGTGCCAACAGACTAGAGAAGAAACGCCCACAGCACAGAATGCCCCCCTCTGACCCCCACCCCCGGCTGCTGGTCCCTGGCTGGTAATAAGAAATTTCACCATTCAGTCTTCCAGATTAATGTCTGAGGTGAAGAATCTAAAAGCATCTAAGTCACATGATGAGGGGGGCCCAGGATAACTGACCCAGTTATAGGCAAATACCAGGTCCAGGGAAGACCTAAAATACACATGGAACCCATGAACACTTCCCGAAACAGAAAGGAAGCAAACAAAGAATGCACGCACAGCAAGAACATCGCCTCCAGAAAGATCTGCTACAGGAGCTAGAAGTAAATTGTAGCATCTGTCTTGTACTTCAAGGAGATTATGAAGACCTGGGCTCTAAGATGTAAGAAGTGGAATATGCAATAAAAGACAGATAAAAACCAAAAGAGACCTGGCAGAGTTAGGAGAATAATGACAGGAAATGAATAAAGTTAGGAGAATTTTAAGAAGCATCTGAAGCAGGAAAGAGCAGAACCCCACTGGAGAAAACGGATGGGTGCTGCAGAGGGCGACAAGGGTGAGATGCCCTCTCAGAATGTAGACGACAAAGACTCAGGTGAAAATGACCAGAGAGAACATAATAATATGGAGAATAAATGACAGAGACTCTGTGAATTACTGGTTTTTCTAAAAAAGATACCAGAACAAAAGAGCAATAACTAAAGATATAATAGAAGAAAACTTCTGCAATCTGAACACTCAATTCTTCAAATAAAAATAGTAATCACATGTTAGACAAAATAGGCTAACATTCGACATGTGCTGTGTTTTCTTTTTTAATTCCAAGGATTGGGAAAGAATCCTACAAGCATCCAGGATAGAGCGAAGAAAAAAAAAGAAGACTTATCTACAAAAGAATCAAACCAGATTGCATCAGACGTCATCACAACACTGATGTAATGTCTAGAGAGGTTTGAGGAAGATTATGATCATAAAAATCTGTATTTCCTAGCAGAAGTAACAGAGAGAAACTGAGATCCGTGGAAGACCATGGTAGGTATAAAGCCCATATGGCCTTCCTGACAAAGATGACTCAAAGTTGTATTCATGCCGTGGAGAGACAAATCAAAACACAAACTCATGAAAGATCCGTCAATAGAGACTGAAGCCATATAAATGTGGATCTGAATCTTAAAATCAGTTATTATAACATAGTTTTAAAATAAAATTAATAGCTCAAATAACAACTGAAAAAGAATATCCACAATGTAAAGAATAAAGTCAAATAAAAACTCAAATTATAAGAACACAAAATTAGAGGTGATGAGGGATGGGCAGTAAATAAAGTGCTAATTTCTGTAGCTAATAATATATATTGCATCATTATGTTTCATACTGCTTTTTATGTACGTAGAGAAGTAGAAACCTAATATTTTAAACTGAAAATGCAATTATAGACAGTTTCATTATAATGAAGATGGCATACCGTTTAGCTAAATGTATAGGATTTGGCCAAAGCTGTAATCAAAGACAAATTTATTGGCTTAAATTCATTTGATAGCAACTAAAAAAGAGTAAAAAATAAGTGTGTGAATCAAGAAACTAAAAAGGATGGCCAAACAAGCAAACATAAAGTAGAAAGGTATTCATAAGGATAAAAGCAGGAACAAATAAATTAGAAAGCGGGTAAAAAGAAGCAGAGCCAATAAAAATCCAGGTGATGGTTCCTTGGGTTAAAAAAACAAGGTAACAGGATCTTTCACTGAAGATTTAACTTGGGTTTTTTGCTGTATGTTCTTTAGTGAGAGAGAGATCTTATGTCTGGTAGGAGGAGTACTCTTTAAAGGGGAGGCAAATGGATCCCCCAGAATTAACCAAGGTGTCTGCTCCAAGGAGGATGGTCTCTACTCGGCTGCAAAAGACAAGAGCACCATTTAGGCAGGTTGCTAAAAGAGACCCTCTCAGACTCTTGGGGATGTGGCTGTCAGAGAAGAAAAAGCCAATAGAGGTTCTGGATCCATGCGAGCAAAATGAGCAAATCACTCCTGACAAAGTGTTCCTGCATCCTGGGAGGGGCTCTATATGGAAGTGAAAAGCAGTGGGTGGAAAGTTGCAGGCTGGGAACTTAGTGAGGAGCTTGAGGATGCCCAGAAGTTTGTCCAGGGACCTGGATCAGTGGCGGTCACCAGTTTGACCAGTGTCGACTGCAAGTGGTGACAGGCGGCAAGGGCTGCAGAATGCAGGCTCGCCTATCTCGGTGACAGAAAAACCACCAGGGCTACTGGCCATATTGGAGGAGGGAGACGCTTTGAGAGGCAAGACAATGACCCCAGCAAATTTGGTGGCAGGTGGCATACTTGATTCAGATTTAATTTAATTTGGAAAAATAAGAAATGGGACCATTTTCTGCATGCTGAATTGAAGATGGTAATATCAGTTAAATCAATAAAAAAAGCCAAGGAGCTAGTTTAATCAAAGGGGAAAGTGGGGAAACAGATCTGTAATGAGAAAGAGCATTTGACAAAAGACACAGAAATGAAAAATAATGCTACTCAAACATACGCTAATAAATTTGAACATCTCAAGGAAATGGACTCTTTTCTGGAAAATGTAAGTTAACTAAAATCCACACAAGAAGTATAAACCTGATCAAGAAGCTCAGCAGAAGCCGGAAAGACAACTTGTGAAAAGGGTAAGGTGGGGGATGCAGAATTCCTGGATGGTTCTGTAGATTCATCTTTTGATTTTCAAGGAGCAGCTAATTTGTAGATTCTATAAACTATTCCAGGGCATCTAAAAAGACAGGACGCTTTCTAATTCACACTGTAAAACTAGAATTACTCCTTCAGCTAAACCTGATCAGAGGTGGCATAATCAGAGTAAAATATAAACTATTACCACATGTGCTTACAGGAAAAAAAAACAAAATAATTAAATTGATTAAAAGAATAATGCAGCATAACAGAAATAGGTTTATTTCAGGAATGCTAACATGGTTTAATGTAACTGTGAATTCCAGATCCATTTATCTGACTACCTAGTCAACTTCTCCATCTGGATGCCCAGTAGGCATATCTAAACTAACTGTTGAGTTCCCTCCCTAAAACTTGCTCCTCCACATTCTTCCTCAAGTAATTCATTCCTTCCAGTTGCTCATATTGAAAACTTGGCACCACCCTCGGTGCCTCACTTTTTTCACATCACACATACATTCCATCAAGAAATCTACTTTGTCCGTTTCACCATCAAAAATGATCCAGAATCTGATTGGTTTTCATTATCTTGTCTAAGTCACCACCTTCCACTCAGCAGCCAGGGTGATCATTTTAAAATGTAAGAGATCAAATCTTTCTTTTATTTTTTATTTATTTATTTTTTTAAAGTTTTTATTTATTTGACAGAGAGAGACACAGCAAGAGAGGGAACACAAGCAGGGGGAGTGGGAGAGGGAGAAGCAGGCTTCCCGTGGAGCAGGGAGCCCAACGTGGGGCTCGAACCCAGGACCCTGGGATCACGACCTGAGCCGAAGGCAGACGCTTAACAACTGAGCCACCTAGGCGCCCCCAAATCTTTCTTTTAAAAAACTCTCCAGTAGTCCACAGATAAATCCATACTATTATGACCAATTGTTTTTCAGTAAGGATGCCAAGCCCACTTAATGGAGAATAGTCTTTTCAACAAACAGTGCTACAACAACTGAATAGCTTCATACAAAAGAATGCAGGTGAACCCTTACCTCACACCATATACAAAAATTAACTCAAAATGGACCAAAGACCTAAAAGTAAGAACTAAAACTATAACACTCTTAGAAGGAAAGATAGCTTTAAGTCTTCATGACCTTGAATTAGACAATGGTTTCTTAAATATGACACCAAAACACAAGAAACAAAAGAATAAAAACCAATAAATTGGACTTCACCAAAATTGAGAACTTTTATGCAAAGAACCCATTAAGAAAGTGCAAAGACACCCCATAGGATGGGAGAAAATATCCGCAAATCATATCTGATGGTTTTGTATCCAGAATATATAAAGAACTCTTATAACTCAATAGCAAAAGAACAAACAGCGCAGTTGAAAACTGGGCAAAAGTTTTATTTTTATTTTTATTTTTATTTTTTTAAAGATTTTATTTATTTATTTGAGAGAGAGAATGAGAGAGAAAGAACACATGAGAGGGAATAGGGTCAGAGGGAGAAGCAGACTCCCCGTGGAGCAGGGAGCCCGTTGAGGGACTCGATCCAGGGACTCCAGGATCATGACCTGAGCCGAAGGCAGTCGCTTAACCAACTGAGCCACCCAGGCGCCCCAAAAGTTTTTTTTTTTTAAGATTTTATTTATTTATTTGACAGAGAGAGACACAGCGAGAGAGGGAACACAAGCAGGGGGGGTAGTGGGAGAGGGAGAAGCAGGCTTCCCGCCGAGCAGGGAGCCCGATGCGGGGCTCGATCCCAGGACTCTGAGACCATGACCCGAGCCGAAGGCAGACGCTTAACAACTGAGCCACCCAGGCTCCCCTGGGCAAAAGTTTTAATAGGCACTCCTCCTAACTTATTTGAAGATATACAAATAAGTTAGGCTCAAGATGCCACAAAATGCCATATATTGTATGATTCCTTTTTTAAAAAAAAAGATTTTATTTATTTATTTGACAGAGAGAGGCACAGCGAGAGAGGGAACACAAGCAGGGGGAGTGGGAGAGGGAGAAGCAGGCTTCCCGTTGAGCAAGGAGCCCGATGGGGGGCTCGATCCCAGGACCCCAGGATCATGACCTGAGCCGAAGGCAGACGCTTAATGACTGAGTCACCCAGGTGCCCCCTGATTCCTTTTTTTTAATCTTATCGAGATACAATAGAATTATTCAACTGATGTTGTATAAGTTTAACATATACAACATAATGACTTTATATATGTATACTTTGCAAAATAATCACCACCACAAGTTCACCTCACATAATTTTTTTCCTTGTGATGAGAATTTCAAAGACCTACTCTCTTTAGCAACTTTCAAATACACAATACGGTATTGTTAACTATAGTCATCATGCTATACATGGGGATATATTATATCCCCAGAATTCACTTATCTTATAACTGGAAGTTTGTACCTTTTGATCATTTTCACCCATTTCCTTTACCTCCCACCCCTAGGATTCCATGTCTATGCAATATCTATTATAGGCCAATCCATAGACCTAAAAAATAGATATGCGACTATTGGGCTGGGACGAGGGGGAAATGAATGTTAATGGATATGGGATTTCTTTTGGGGGTGATAAAAATGCTCTGGAATTAGATAGGAGTTATGGTTCATGTCATTGTGTACATACCAAAAACCATTCAATTGTACATTTTAAAATGGTTAAAATGGTGGATTTTATGTCATATGAAATTTTTCCTAATAAAAACAAAACAAAATACCCAGTAGATTCTCAGCTGACTCAAAGTATAAGCCAAAGTCCTCACAAATGTCTTGTATGGGCTGGAAATCAGCCCCCCCTTCCTGCAAATCCCAGCTCTATTCCCTCTCACCCACTCTGTTCCAGCCATAGTGGTCTCTGTGATGTGGCTCCAGCACCTCCAGCATCAGGACCTTTGCACATGCTGTTCTTTCTGTCTGGAATGCTCTTCTCACAGATATCCTATAACTTGCCGCTCACAGCCTTCAGTGGTTTGCTCAAATGTCATCTTATCTTTGAAGCTCTACTTGGCCTCACCCCACCCCATATGGCATATCGTACCCCCTTTACCCTAGCACTTATTATTACCTGATGTAATAATTATTGGATTTATTTGCTTATCGTTTTTATCATCTGTCTCCCCACACTAGAATACAAGCTCCTTGAGGGCAGGGACACATTTGCCAATGTGTCACAGTGCCTAGAACAGTGTCCAGCACATACCAGACACTCAAATATATGTCAAATGAATGAACGCGTTACAGAATGAACATGAGGAAACTGAGGACTATAATTTGTCACACCAATAGAGAAAAGAAAAAAAATGCATAGCTATTGCTAGAGGTTCCAAAAAGATATCTGACTTCTTCAGCATGTGTATCTGGTCAAACACTGAACAAATAGAACTAAAAAATCCCTTAACGTGATGAGGAATGTCTGTTCTAACAGACATCATCCCTTACAAACAGCATTCTCATTAAAGTCAAGAACAAGACAAGAATATCCACTATTATCACTATTTTTAAGGATAACTCTAAGACATTTAGTGAATAAGGCAAAAATAATAACACTACTAATAGTTAATATATATTGGGTGCCTTTTTGGTCACTGTTCTAAGTCCTAAGTGCCTTATATGTATTAATTATTTTTCTACAACAGCCGAGGTAATATGCATATGTCTCCATTATGAGGGACAAGGAAAAGTTACACAGCTGGAAAGGTCACATGGCTGGAAAGGAGCTGAGCTAGAATCAGAGAGCCCAGCAGTCATTCGGTTCTAACCACTATGTGGTACCACCTCAGTGAAAAATCATGAAGATACAGATGCTGTAACAGTGGAAAACAGAAAACACATTTATTCTCATTCCAGATGGTATTGTTGTCTACCTAGAAAACCCAAGGGAATTAAGTGAGGAAAAATTACCAGAAGTAATAAGAATTCAATACGGCCAGTCAAAACATGTATATACACTGATCAACAGTGTTCCTCTATTCCAGCAATAACAACTTAATATTAATAAGGAAAATAGATCTCATTTCCCTAAAGCAGTAATAAATGTGGAATACTTGAAAATAAGCCTGACATGAAATGGAAAGGATCTGCATGAAGAAAATGACAAAAGATCACTGAGGACCTAGTTAAAATTTTTGAATGGAGAGAAGTTCTACGTTCATGAATGGATAGACTCAGTATTATAAAGATGTCAAATGTTCCCCAAATTAATTCTGGAATCACTAAAATTCAAATAAAATTCAAATTGCATTTTTGCAAACTTCTAAAAATTAAATTGGTGAATATAAAGGCATTGTGACAAAAGAAGGAAGGGCTGCACATTAAATCGTATTCTACATGAATAATATTTCAAACATGGGGATGCCAATTCCAGAGTAGATAGATCAATAGGACAAAATGAAACAAGAACCTGAGAACAGTCCTACACTGCACTGTCCAATATGGTGGCCACTCGCCACCTTGGTTCCTAAGAATTTGACATGGCTAGTGTCACATGTTGAAATGATATTTTGGATATACTGCATTCAATAAAATACATTATGAAAATTAACTTTACCTATATCTTTTTACCTTATAAAATGTGGCTACTAGAAAATTTAAAATCACAGATGTGGCTTCCATGATATCTCTATTATACAGAACTGGTCCTAAGTATAAAAAAATGTGTATTATTTTCTAAAGATAAAAATTAGCCTAGGCATTTTACTTTATTTTTTATTTTTTCAAGTTTTTATTTGAAATCCAATTAGTTAACATAGAGTGTAATAATAGTTTCAGTAGAATTTAGGGATTCATCACTTACATACAATACCCATGCTCATCACAAGTGCCCTCCTGAATACCCATCTCCCATTTAACCCATCCCCCCTGCCCAGCATAGGCATTTTTTAAAAAGATTTTATTTATTTAACTGAGAGAGAGTGAAAGAGCACAAGCAGGGGGAGCAGCAGAGGGAGAGGGAGAAGCAGACTCCCCACTGAGCAGGGAGCCCAATGTGGGGCTCGATCCTAGGACTTGATCATGACCTAAGCCGAAGGCAGACACTTAACCTACTGAGCCACCCAGGCGCACCCCCAGCACAGGCATTTTAAATGTGTCAGAGAAAGATATATTAATGAAATGTTGGAAGAATTATGGAGTGACTATGGGGCCAGGAGAAATACAGGTTTGATATTTCAGGCTGTATGCTAAAATTCCAGATAAATTGAAAAATGAAGCAATAAAAGTACTAGAAGAAAATGTAAGTGAATATTTACAACAATCTGGGGGATGAAAAGAGCATGCCAAGCCCAAAATGAGAAATGAAAAGAATGGTCTTAATAAATTTGACTATATAAAATACTAAAGTTTTCAATATTATCAAGTAACATAAAAAAAACGCAATTGAATGTTGCATGAAACATGAGGAGATATCTGCAACCAATGTGATAAATCCTTACCTTATAAAGAGCTCTTATAAATCAGTAAGAAAAAGAACACTCCAATAGGAAAATGTGCCAATTACATGAACAGCCAATTTACAAAAGAAGAAAGAGAAATGAGAAAGACTCCTCGTAAAAAAGAAATTCAATCTTAGTAGTAATCAAAGAAATGCAAATTAAAATAGCAATTGCCAAGGATCAAAAAAGAATAATATATAATGTTGGCAATGAGAGCTGTCATATACCGTTATGCAACTCTAAATTGGTATGATCTTTCTGGAGGACAATTTGGCAACGTGTACAAAAGGTTCCAAAATGTGCTCACGCTATTTCTAGGAATTTATCGTCAGAAACTAATCAGAGATGTTCACACAAAAATACAAGTATGAGTTTCCTGCATTGTTGTTTGTAATCAGGAGAGATTGGCAACCATCTCCATGTTCCATAGCGAGAGCTTCCTTGAGTACTTTTTAGCATATCCATAGGGTAGAATTTTTTCAGCAGCTCTTGGAAGAAACTTCAACAGAGAATATGCATCTACCTCCTGTCCTATCGCAAATTCCTCAAAATGGTCAAGATTTCTTAAGAAAAATGTCTGAAAGAGCTCTGGAAAGCAACGAAGAAGATTGACAGTGGACCGCATATTTGCAGAGCTCTTGGAAGATAGGAAGGAAGGGAATAGACCGTAGGATAAATAGGACTGGGGGGAAGCTATCCAAAACACACAAGACTGTGGCAGAGGTGGGGTAGCTCATGGGGTCACTAGGCCCAGTGGACAGGCTGTTATGAGTTACAGTGATGGAGAATACCTGCTGGACTGGAAGAACATTGTCACTGGACTGCTAAATTAAAGAAGCCATTTCTATTGGAAGAATGTGTATTTGTTTATACGTATTCACTCATACACACTGAGAAAACTGTACAGACATTGGCTATTGATGTTAACGATGACCTTTCAGGGGCTAGGTTATGGCCAATTTTTAACCTTCCTTTTTGCTCTTCTGGGTTTTCCAAGTTTTCTGCACTGAGTACATATCGATGTTACAGTTAGACAACAATAAATGAGTATTTTTAAATAAAGAAGCAAAAAAAAAATGAAAACAAAAAGAACTTGAAATTTTTCTGTACGAACATAACTACAATCTTATTAGTTTTCTTTTGAGTTGCTGCAGTAATGTCCTGGCTGGTTTCTCAGACTCTGGTCAGCTGAAGATTGCTACCATCTCTCACTTGCTACTTAAAAGCCTTCCATGGCTCCCTACTGCTGATGTTCAAGTCCAAACGTAGAGGCATGCAGGGCCTTCACCATTCTTCACTTCTCCTACTACACACTGGCTATTTGCCATTTTCTGAAGGTCCCACACACCTTCCAACTCCACTCCTTGGCCCCTGTTGCCCTGGCACTAACCTACCCTGGCAGGTGGGCTTTGGGGGGAAAACCACAGCCAGAAGGTACCAGAATAGCCCTGGGGACCTGCACACTCCAAGAGGCCCTGTCAACTAAGAGGCCCAGCTGAAACAAAGCATCCTGGGATACTTCAGCAGGAGCAGGTGTGGAAGGACAGAGCTAGGCTCTGAGATTTCGGAATCCGGGAAAATAATAAAAATTTAATGCGGAATCCCATGGCGAAAATTGCAGGGGACTGCAAGGAGCTCTCCTTGAGACATGAGTTGGTTGGTCTATATATCCACCTCCTTGCTTCTGTGGTGGGGGTTGGGGTGGGGATTCTGGCCCTGGCTGGTGGTCTCCTCTCCCCGAGTGGGCACAAACCTGGGTTTATACCTCCACCCCCCACGTGGTGGCTGTGAGACCTTGGCAAAGTGGTTTCATTCCTCCTGAGTCTACTCTACAAAACAGAGTGCGCCCCATTCTGGGTGACTGAATGTCATCACCTGCATGCAGTCCCCCCACCACCCCCTAAATGGCAGAGATGATGTTATAATTCCATTTTCCCACCCTGAAAGTTCTGCTTCAGGGCTAGAGTCATGCTTCGGGGACCAGGCCCAGGGGCTATGTAGGCAGCCCTAGGAAGTGTCCCCTGGTGAGGGCTCTGAGGTCGCCGTGGATGGCAGGACCCCCCACCGAGAGACCTCTAGGATCTTCTTCTGGGCCCTCACTCACCCCTGTGCTCCAGGATCCATGTGGCCTGGGAGGGGGGTGTATTTATCTGCTATCACAGCCCTAGTGAGCTGAAAGACTGTCCCTCTCCCCAGCCAGGGATGAGCCCTGTGCTCGGCATGGCATTCCCACAGCCAAGCCTCCTGTCCTCTCTAAGCAGGGTCCAGGGCAACTCCTTTCTTCTAAGAGTTGGGGTGTCTGCGGTAGTAGGACCTGCCGTGGAGTGTTAGGGAGGATGCTTCCTCCAGACCCCAGGGTCTTTCTGCCACAGCACGGATGGGGCAGCCATCTCCTCCATGTTCTGGAGTGGAGGGAGGAGAGCTTCTGAGGGCAGAAGCTCTGAGGCAGACCAAGGGCATCCAGGCTGGAGATGTACTTCTTCTTCAGAAGTCCTAGTCACTGCAGCCACCACGGGATAGAGAGCCCTCAGTTTCCTCCCAGGTGTGTGCACACGGCCATAGAACACCACCACCGGGATGGCGGGAGCCCTGCAAACTGCAGGCGCTGACTGGGGATGGTTCTCACGCACATGGGAGATGGGCACAGCAGAGCACTTGCTAGGGGGCTGCACTCTCCCCGGGGGCGCTCGCAGGAAGGAACAAGTGTTGCTTGAACCCTAGAGTCTGTCCCATGGAGCTTCAGCCTCAGAAGGCTGAAGGTCTTCAAGTTCAGTCCTTGACCTTGACCTTGACCCATTAAATATCTGCACTGGACCAGGGCTGCAAGGAAAAGCTTATGACTACCAGTAGCAGCAAAGCCAGTCCTACCCTCCACCCCTCAGCCCCTGCCATCTGTTAAATGAACAGGCAGCCGGATGGGTTTCAACCCTCCCGGTGGTCCCCAAGCTTCAGTTCCTCCTGTACCGCCCTAGAGATAATTTCACCACCTAAGTGCACCACCCAGGTGCCTGCTAGCTTAGTTTTTTCCTTTGAACAGTCTCACTTTTTAAATGAAGTTTCCATTCTTAACAATAATTCCAATGAAGTGCAGTTTTGATGAGCTAGTAATCTCTCCCCCCCGGTAGATAATAACATAAACAGGCAACTATTAAAATTGTACAAAAATCCTATCATATATACACACACCCTGGGAAATAATGGACCCCCCCAAATGCCGAAGAGGCTGCCACAGATAGCTGTGTCGGTGTGGGTAGGTGGATATGGAGCCGTCCCTGCCGGCTGGCTCGAAGGCCAGGTCCCTCCCAGGGCTGGAGGTAAGGGCCCAGAGAAGGAGAGGATGTTTCTAGCCTAGGGGCAGACAGCCAATCACCTAAAAGCATTAGCGAGTTTTCAGATAAAAGTTGGGGCACAGGACGGGGCCCTAGGACCATTAGGATTAGAATCTGGTCTGTCAGGAGTCCCCTCCTGCCTCCTAATGATGGAAGATCTGCAGCTGTGGGCTGTGTGGGTGGCCCAGGTGACCCCGCAGCCTGGAGGGATGCCAAGGACAGAGAGCAGCGGTGCCTCAGGCCTTCCAGGAGGCCTGGCCCGTTTCTCAGATAAAGGAGGCTTAGGAGCACAGTGGCCTCAGCTGAAGGCTGCCCTTTTTCCTCCAAGACAGGGGTTCAAAAACTTCAGCAGACTGGGCCCCACCCCACAGGGTCTGATCCAGGGTAGCCAGGGTGGGGGTGGGGAGAGAGCCCTCAAATCTGCTTTTCTAACAAGTTCCCAGGGGACATGACACAGTGCTGCTGGTCCAGGACAGAACTTCAAGAACCACTGCTTTAGAGCATGCGATTACCTGACCCTGGCAAGACAGGATTCTGAAGTTCAGAATGAACATCCCAGGACGACACAGCCAAGAAAAATAACTCAGACACAAACTACAACGCGTGCATTCCAATGCCCAACATCACTGCCACCCAGCAGCAACCACGAGGCAGGTCCCTGGCCACTGCTGGTTCCAGTGGCTGGCCCAGAACGTTCCAGTGAGATCTCTGGCAGAATCTCCACCACTAAACAATGCCACGTCCAAAAAAAAAGACCCAGCTGAGAAACGACAGAATAGCTTGGCTGCGTTCTGTGGGCATGTGACTTGCTGACTGTACCAGCTCCTCCCTCCCCGACAGCCCCCGTGACTCATGCTAGGGCCAGGGGTCTCTCTGCAACCCCCCACCCCCACCCCACCACATCCCATCATCCTGGGTGCAGGCAGACTGAGGGCCACAGAGCGGAAATCACTGCATTTGCCCCCAAGAAGCTGGCCCACTGGATCAGAGAGCCACTGACTGAAATCCTTGCTGAGCGTTTGGCCTTGTGTCAGGCAGCGTGCAGGGTGAGGGGACAGAGAGCCTGGTCTGGCTCTCGTCCACAGGGGCTCCCCGGCCAGCGGTGCTGGGCGAAGAAGCAGATGCTGGATCACGCTGCACTGGGCAAGGAGCAGGTACGGAGGGCTGCCTGCGGTGGAGGGAGTTGTGGGGAGCATGGAGAGAGCATGTGTCTTCCAGCCTGGGGATGAAGGTTGACCAGGTGTGGGGGAGGATGCTCCTGCAGAGAGAAGCCAGCATGGGGGTGAGGCTGCAGCAGAGGGGGAAGTGACTGGAGGTGACAGAGGAGGAGGCCTTGGGGGACCATGGAGGGGCTCTCCAGCCAGGCCAAGGAGTTCATTCCCACTTAGGGCTGCAGAGGAGGGGCTGATGCCTACGAGGGCTGGCTCCTGGATTAGATGCAAGCACGACGGCCCTGTCCTTTGCTGCAGGAGTGTCCCCCAAGCGACTGCTCCATAAGAAAAAGCAGTATCTTTAGAGAAGGCGACCAGAGACCCCTTGGGTGGGACAGCCAGTGACATGGCAAGCCTGGAAGGCTTCAAAGGGCCAGGAGGGGCTGCGGAGGGCTGAAAGGGCTGGTGCTTTCAGGAGGAGGAACTCTGCAGATGGTGCCCTTTCGGTGCTGGACAGATCAAGGGCCTTGGAGGGTCCCACCACTTGGGGGAGGTCTCTGATCTGGAAAGGTCAGCCCCAGAAGCCCTGAGATCACTGAGGACCAGCAGTGGGGCAGGGAGCCTCAGAGCCTGCCTGGAGGGCGTGCAGGAAGGGCAGCCACACAGCTGGGCTCCTGAGCGGGGGCAGCCGCAGGCTATGGAGACAGATTCGAGATGATCATAAAAATAACAGCCACCTTTGCATGATGCTTCTTATGAGCCAGGCACTTCTCTCAGCACTTTAAGTTTCTAAACACAGTTAATCCCCACCAACACCCGAAGAGTTAGGTACTGTTGTTATGAGCCCCACTTTCAAGATGAAGGAATTCAGGCACAAAGAGGCGAAGTAATTCTCATGGGCACACCCCTGGGAGTGGCAGGAACAGGGTCAAAGACCAAAATTCTTTGAGCTCAGAGAGGTCGTTGAGGTCAACTGGCCCCACTCCCTTACCTGTAGAAGGGGAAACTGAGGCCTGGAGAGACTGATTCGTCTAAGAGCGCTTAGCTGGCTAGTCGCATCATGGAATTGGGAACCTAACAAATAACTTGGTGAAGGTAATTCCGTAGACCACAGGGCCTGGCACTTGGGGGGAGAGGCCCGAATACCCCTGCTGCTGTCTGCTGGTTGCCCAGGCAGCCCTGCTCACTGCCTTCATCTCTACCCCAAACCCTGCCACCATCCTGTGCCTGCCACGCCCATATGGACGTCACGCAGCACTCTGGTCTCTCACCTCCTCGTCCCCAGTTCCAGTGACACCTACCTCCAATCCACTTGAGCCGTTCACACAGAGCCAGCACCTGGCCCCTCAATCCCGACATCCTTCCTCCAGTTCTGACCACGTCTCCCCCCTCCCAGCTCCCTCAAACTTCCCAGAGACTTCCAGAGCTCCACTTCCTCCAAGCCCACGGGCCATCTGTCTGCTCATCCCTCTCCATCCCGGGCCCCGGGAAGCACCCACTCGGCAGCACCCTCAATCTTCATCACCCGCCCCCACCGTTGGCTTCCACCTGGCAGAGCCCCGGTGCTGGGCCACGGCCACCCTCCACCTTCTCCACCCTGCTGCACCCTCACTGGGTCACGGTCACCGCACCTGCGTAGACCAGGGCTACTCTGACAGCAATGGTCCCCGCCACAAGAGGGCGCCATATCCCACCCTGAATTCCTGACTGGGCCAACTGGGAACTAGGTGCACATTGAGGGCTCACTGAAACCACCTGCACGGCTCCCACAGGGCGTAATGCCGAGGTCATCAGATGTAACAAGATTGTTCTGAGGGGTGACCCGGGCATCAGGCTTTTAAAGGCTCCCCAGGTGATTCTAAAATGTGCCCTATCCACACAGGGCAATACTACTCAGCTGAACGAAGAAACAAGCTCCACGGATGAACCTCAAAAACATTATGCGAAATGAAAGAAGCGAGACACAGAAAAGTACATGTTATATAATTCTACGTATATGAAATTTCCAAAGCAGGCAAAAGTAGGGAGCAAGTAAACGCCCCTGGGGCCGGGGGTGGGCCTGACTACGAGTGAGCACAAAGGAATCTGTGGCGTGATGGGCGGGTTCTAACACTGGGCTTTGGTGATGGCTGCATAACCATATCAATTTACTGAAAATAACTGAACTTGTATGCTAACAATGGGTGAACTGCACGGTATACAAATTATATCCCAGTAAAGCTGTTAAAAGTGGGGGCAGAGGGGGAACCTAACATACTAAAAAAAAAATTCCCCGGTGAGTCCACTGAGCAGCCAGAGTAGAGAACCCAGCGAAGGAGGCCTGACACCCACTGAGCCCGAGGCCACGTCCATTCCTCCCTGGCCCTCCGCAGCACAGGGCCCGTGCCCATCACACACCCTAGCACACCGGAGACCACATTATTATTCTTTGAGTGAAGGAATACGCATTCCTAGAGTTTGTCCCAGGAATCAGTGGAGTGGAGGATGTCCATTTAATGAGCACTTACTATGCAGAGGTCTTTCGTTTTCTCATTCTAACTCTCTCATCTCCGCGTCCCTGCGAGGTTGGGATAAATATCCCCGTTTTACACAAAGGGGACTAGAGCTCACTGAGCTGAAGTGTATTGCTTGTGACCACACAGTCCTTGCCTGGCAGAGCTGGGCCTAGAGATCAGCCTGCTTGATACCAAGTGCTTCCCTCTTTCTCAACTCATTTAAATCTTGGCTCCAGAGAGGGCAGGGCTGAAGCAAGTTCTACCTTTTCAGCTGCTGGTGTTCACTAGGGACCCTTGTTTGTCTCCAGCTCTTATACATCCAAGTCAACAAGATGAAGGAAATTGTCTGGGCCCACACAGCCTTTGCTTGGCAAAGTGAGATCTGGACACCGGCTCATCTGATCCAAGTCCCAGGCAGCCTCTGGGCACCATACACTAGGTGGGATGGCTCTCTATACACAGGATCAGCCGGCCCCGAGGTGGGATGGCTCTCAGCCCTGCACCCCTTTCAGTCCCAATGTAATAAGCTTCTGGGATTAAGCTTCTTCCCCCCATCCCCCTCCAACTTTAGGATTGCTTTCATTTGATGATCCTTCCAGTGCACCAGTTCAGAACAGAAGTGCATGACGCTGCTGATCGACCAATTTCATAAAAGGAATCCAGTTTCCCTCGCACTCATGAAAAGCTGTTAGCCCCTGGCCAGCTTCCAGAGCCTGCAGGCCAGCAATGCAGCCCAGACATTGGGAGAGGGGTGCCAAAACCCTTGGGCACACAGAGTCGTCAGCTGGGCTGTGAGATTTAAATCAAGAGGGGTTCTTGCCAGCAACACCACCAAGCAACATCCTGTCCTCAGAGAAAAGGTTTCCTGCTGAGATGCCCTAAAACCGCAGCTGAGGGCCCTAACACAGCCGTGTAGGGGTGGAGATACGGTCCCAGACCGTCGATACTCGACCCCAGTGAGGACAGCCTAACAGAGAAAGCAGTGGAGGGTCAGGCGGGCAGCAGGCCCTTTATCGGCATGTGTCCTAGAGGAGGAGGCCCATCGTCCTCTGCAAACTGCAGTTTCCTCATCTGTAAAATGCGAGCAGAACCCCTCCCTACAGGGCTGCTGGCTGTGAGAGTGTCTGGGAATCTATAAAACATCAACCAAGACTGGACAAACAATTTATCTTCTTTAAACCAAGGCTTCGGGGTATTTCAAACCTCCAAAGTTACAAGCACTTCCCATGTGACAACAAGACGTTCTAGATGCACAGAAGGAGCAAGGGGAAACCTGCACTGGGAGTCGGGATCCCGAGATTCAGTCCCGACTTTTCTGTGAACAATCTTTCACGACTTCAGAGGTGCTAGGAAACCCAGAACTCTGTCCCTTCCCCTCTCTGGCCCTTGGTTTTCACTTCTATACAAGGGGGAGGTTGGGGGAGGTGTCCCTAACGGCCCAAGCAGATCTCTCCAAATTGCTGCCGAGTCTGGTGTCAATGGGGCCACAGGACTGCGCATCCCCACCCTCCCCATCAACCTGTCTGACACTCATTTAAGAGTATTGGTCACTGCTGTAAAGAAGACCGTCTTCCCGCCAAAGCCGCTGCGGGGTTCGGCAATGAGTCACAGCCACTGCAGGTCCCGTCTGCTTTATGCCTCTCCCTAGGGACTGAGAAAGAGAGGTGGGAAGACGAGGCCCAGCCTTGCCTGCGAAAAGCCTGCCTTGTTTGGACAGCCACAGACCGTGGGGCCAAACACTTATGCTTCTCAAGCACCTCCTAAACATCCCTCTCTGTGCATGAACTTTACAGTTTACAAAGCTCTCTCAAATCCGTGACTGATTTCGGCAAGAACTGCAGGGAAGGCATGGGAAGGGCCACGGTCCCCATTTTACAGGGGAGGAAACCACAGCTCAGAGAAGTGATGTGACTTCTCCAAGGGCGAACAGCCAATGCATGGAGTGGGCTCTCCTTCCCACGGGAGAGGTGGGGCAGAGCCTCGGAGATAAGTGTGGAGCTGCAGCGGGAAGAGGTGTGGTGACTCCCCGCCCACCTGCCTGGACACACGCCCCACCTGCTGCACAAGGGGTGAGTCCTCTGAGACTCCTCCCACTGAGGTCCGCCTGGACACCCGACTCCCACACTGTCTCCCCATGTGGCTCACGGTATTTTCTCTTGGGTTGCTGAGCACATGTGGACTGGCCTGCCTTGCTGGGATGCTCTGAGTAGCCAGAACACACGTGGGAGAAAAAAGGAAAGTAGGAGCTCCAGGGAGAATGGGGGAAAAAGGCAAGAGATCATTTTGCACTCATCCAAGTAGGGAAAACTTTTTAAACATTGCTAATATCCACTGTCAGTAAAGAAGTGTGGAAATGAGGATTTTCAAACACTGTTGGTGGGACTAGGACTCAGAACAGCCTAGGACTCAGTTTGTTGCAATATTTTAAATGACCCAATAATTTCACTTCTAGAAATCTACTGAGAAGATGCACACCGAGGCAGGAAGGTGCTATGGTATCAAAAAGCTGTATACTTTCAGGAAATTACCACCTATCCATCTGACAGAATACCATGACCCACTAATAGGAATGTGGTCTATCAAGATCTCTAAGATCCATAGTAAAGTGAGAAAACCAACATATATAGTATGAAGTCATTTGGGTTTAAACGAATATGCAGAAAAAGTTCTGGGCAGATGAACAGTAAACTGAAATCAGGGGTTCACTTGGGCGAGAAAGCGGGTGTTAGGGGGATCGAGCAAAACAATGCTTTTATTTTTTTACTATCTATATTCAACTTTTTTTCTTTTTTGGCAAAAACAAAACATAACCCTGAAACACCACGTATGATGTATGCGTGTAAACCATTAAAATAAACCACCAAATAAAACCCCAAACAAACCCACCAATCCAGGGTGAGCCTTCGTTCCAAGCCAGCCCCTCCCCAAACTCCCCTCACAGTAGAGACGCTTTGGGTGGCACATCGTGATTTTAGGTGGTCACTCGGCATCCGTAACGAGGACAGCAAACCTACAGGGGCAGTCAGGGAATGAGCCACAGGATTTAGCCGAGAGGCACGACAGAGGGAAGGTTTCGCTCCTGAGCTATCTGGGATGCATGTGTTCACCTGTCCTGTGCCCAAATTCCTCAGCCACCAGCTCTATCTTGTCCATGGTGTTTCAGCTCTGAGCCTGCTCCTAAAAGCGTGCTTAAAGGTCCTGCAACGTTACCCGTCCCGATGAAGCCATACTGCCTCCTGGCAGGAGACAACAGCTGACAGGCAGGTGTGGACGCGCCCTCTCGGCACACATACCTCAGAGAACCTCTGCACGTCTTGGGTCAGCGTGCCCACTCGCTTCCATTGGTAATGCTTGAGCAACTTCAGGATGGCTGGATTCACCGCATTATCTGACGGGACAGTCCGAAAGAAATAAGGGTATTTTTTCTTATCGGCTAGGACGGGCGTGGTCGCAGCAAAGGAAAGCTGGAAAACACAAAAGAGACATCACCTTCATTGGTGCGCTTCACAGCTGTGCGCCCAGAGCCTTTGGAACAGAGCCCCTAAGCCTGACGTGGGGTGCAAACACATGGGCCAAGACATTTTTTTAAAGATTTTATTTTTAGGGGTGCCTGGGTGGCTCAGTCATTAAGCGTCTGCCTTCGGCTCAGGTCATGATCCCAGGGTCCTGGGATCGAGTCCCACATCGGGCTCCCTGCTTGGCAGGAAGCCTGCTTCTCCCTCTCCCACTCCCCCTGCTTGTGTTCCCTCTCTCGCTGTCTCTCTCTCTCTGCCAGAGAGAGAGCACAAGCAGGGGGAGCAGCAGGCAGAGGGAGAAGCAGGCTCCCAACTGAGCAAGGAGCCCGATGTGGGGCTCAATCCCAGGACCCTGGGATCATGACCTGAGCCGAAGGCAGTCGCTTAACCAACTGAGTCACCCAGGCGCCCCGGGCAAGACATTTTTTAAGCCCTTTTGTTGTGAAAGTGATACATTATAATTGAAGAGGTTTTAAAAAATGCAAAAGAAGGAGAAAGAAGGAAAAACGTGGACCAGTAATTTACTCCTCGCCAATGAACCACCATTAATGTAGTTTATTTCCTTCTGGTCCTTTCTCCATGCACAGTAATTTTTTTAAAAAGAGATTCTTGAGATCATTCTATGTACACAATTAAACCCCCCCCTTAATATGATCCCACAAGCCTTGAAACCCTCTTGTTAAAAAGAAACTCCTTGCAAACATTTTAATAGCTGCATAATACTCCAGCATATGAACATACCATAATTTACTGAATCATCTCTAATTTGGGGGCATTTAGACTGTTTGCAATTTGTCATTATTGTCATGTTATTCTACAAGCATCTTTGTGCAGAGCATCTTTTTTCCACATTTTAGGCTATTTCTGTAGGATAGAGCTCATGATATAAAATTTCCCACACAAAGGAGATGAGCTTTTAAAGATTTAATACTTATTTCCCCCCAAAATTATGTCAATTTACACCCCCACTAGCCAGGTATAATTAGAGGGCCAATTTCACTAGTTACCAACAGAGAGAAATAAAACATTTTTCTATATAATCTTATAATGGTTTATCACTAAAAAAATGAATCATATTGCATTCATGGGTTATGCATAATGTTGAGCTTATTTCCATGGGATCGTTAACTAGTAGTATGTTCTATTTTAGGGGTTGCTTTGTCATGTCCTTTGTTTATTTTTGAGTGGTATTCTAATGCTTTTCTTACTGAGCCTAATGAAGACTTTATAAGTACAGCATCCAAAGTCAGACTATTGCAGTTACTGCAAATATTCCAGTTTGTTTGCTTTTACATTGTGTGTGTGTGTGTGTGTTTTAATTTACACTCAGTAGTCAAATCTGTCTATTTTCCCCTTCATTATTTCTTTTCTTTCTTTTAAGTGCCAGTAAGTTGCTAAATTGGGTTTTAATTATCTGTCCTCCAAGGCCCAGCTTAAATGTCACCTCCTCTGTAGCATTTCCTCTGATCTCTGCTCTCCCTGTCCCCCGGCCTCACCCACAGAAGATGCTTTATCACAATTTTTGATCTTTGCTGTGTGCTGGTGAAAACATGATATCTTATTGCACTTCTAATTTGCATTTACCTTACTATAAGCAAGATTGAGTACAACTTCCTATGCTCAAGAGCAATTTGCAGTTTGTTTTGGAAACCGTTCACATCCTTTACCTGTTTTCCAGTATGACTCTTAGTCTTTTTCTTATCAGTTGGTAGAAGTGATCTTTTATATTAACGAAACTAGACCTTTGCAATAGAAGTTGCTAATTTCCCCCCAGTTTGTAGTTTTTCTTTTCATTTTTCTTATAGTGTCTTCTGCCATAGAGACCTTTTTTTTTTTTAAAGATTTTATTTATTTATTTGACAGAGAGATAGAAAGAGAGCACAAGTAGGCAGAGTGGCAGGCAGAGGGAGAGGGAGAAGCAGGCTCTCTGCTGAGCAGGGAGCCGGACGTGGGGCTCGATCCCAAGACCCCAGGATCATGACCTGAGCTGAAGGCAACTGCCTAACCGACTGAGCCACCCAGGCGCCCCGAGACCTTTTTTTTTTTTTTTAAGATTTTATTTATTTATTTGAGAGAGAGAGAATGAGAGAGAGCACATGAGAAGGGGGAGGGTCAGAGGGAGAAGCAGACTCCCTGCCGAGCAGGGAGCCCGATGCGGGACTCCATCCAGGGACTCCAGGATCATGACCTGAGCCGAAGGCAGTCGCTTAACCAACTGAGCCACCCAGGCGCCCAACCTTTTTTTTTAATGTGGTTGAATTTATCAATTTTTTCCCTTTTATGTCCTTGGGTTTTGTGTCATATTTAGAAAGGCCTTTCCCCCTCTGAGACTATTAAATAATTCCTGCATGGTTTCTTTCAGCCAGTCATCCCCCCTCCCTCCTTCCCTCTGTTCCTCTCTTCCTTCCTCCCAACCTTCCTCCCTCCTTCTTTTTCTTTCCTTCTTTTGTTTCACGTAAACCCTTGGTCCAGAGAGGGCACAGTGTAAGCAAGCTCACTCTGTCGCCACTGGCTTTCTCCGGGAGCCCATGTGGTCCCAGCAGCAGCTCTAGACCTAATACATCCCAGAGCCCAATTTCAGGACCCAGAGAACGAATATCCAGGTGCCCTCAGGCTCCAGCTGAAGATACTTTTGACTGCCTCTCTTGTCACCTGAGGAAGCGCTCCTTCTTTTCCTCCCTAAGACTTCCACAGAGTGAGGCAACAGAGATCTTGTCCCTCTTCCTGGTCTGGCTCAGAGGGTAGACAACCACTACGTAGGATCCCTGCATCTCTTGTGTCCAATCAGCAACCTCACCTCATCCCATCTGTTGGAAATGAACACAAAATATCCCATCAGTGTCCCTTGAAGCTAGAGAGTACCTGTAGGGACCAGCTTCTAAGATCCTCATAGAGAGAGGGACATCATCCCAAGCCTGCTAAAGGTCAAGGGTAGGATGATTGTTTAGAAAAATTCTGACTAGAAGAAGGACCAATGGGAAGAAGAACACACAGAGAGGCAAATCTCTGCTGGACACACTGAAGAACGCTGGCATTCAGAGTTGGCCAGCAACACAAGTAGTGAGATCCCTGCGTCTGGAGGTATGCAAAAGGAGGCTGGACCATGACCTAGTGAGAATACAGAGGAGCTCCAAGGTGTCTGTAAGCTCCTCAAAAATTACATGAAAAAGTTGTGTGAAGGTATGTGCATATAGGCACGCCCATTTTTCTGAAAAGAGGATCCACAGTTTCCATCAGGTTCATCAAGAGGGTCCTATAACCGGAACAAGGTCAGCACCCCTGCCTGCAAGTGATATTGGGGCCCCAGAATGAGGACAAGAAATAGATGCTCTCTACAGTCCCCTTGAATATAGTGTCTGTGACTCTTCTCTCAAAATTAAAACAAGACTTCAAGCCTCCTATGGACGCCAGTGTTAAGAGGGAGCTATTAGAAAAACCAGGGAGTAACTCTTTCAGGACCTGGGATGGTATGTGCCATCATATCCCCCCAAATGCTTATCTAACACAGTTTGGGAAATATTGGTTTTCTGATGTGATTTCTGAATCACACTCTGGTTGATACTTTATCACTATTGTCCCATCAGCTCCAGGTCCACAATTAATTGTTGCTTGAGCAACCTCATATGTTTGCCCTGTAGGTAATTACAGTGGTTACTGTTCAGTGAATAAATGGCCCATTGTGTTTACAATGGGTTTGGAGTACAATCTATGCCCCCGGTCTAAATCACGTTGGGTGCAAAATATTAACTGGCACCAGCATTTTCTGCCCCATTTGAGATAATGCTCACTCTGATTAGATTGCTCTGCATTACCATGCCTCTGACTTTAGCCTCCTAAAACTTTCTTCTTTGGGCAAAGGCTGCAGGTGCCTAGGAGGAACCTGAGAAGTCATCTAGCTCTGGGGTTGTCTACCCTGGCTGCACGGTGGAATCACTTGGGGAGATGCAAAAAAATAATAATAATAATACAATGCCTTGGGGGCGCCTGGGTGGCTCAGTCGTTAAGCGTCTGCCTTTGGCTCAGGTCAGGATCCCAGGGTCCTGGGATCGAGCCCTGCATCGGGCTCCCTGCTCAGCGGGAGGCCTGCTTCTCCCTCTCCCACTCCCCCTGCTTGTGTTCCCTCTCTCGCTGTGTCTGTCTCTGTCAAATAAATGAATAAAATCTTTGAAAAAAAAAATATGATGCCTTGGTCCCACCAACTGAATCAACCAAATCAAAATCTCTGCATCTAGAGCCTAGGTCTCAGTATTATTAAATAACTTCACAGGTGATTATGATACCCAGGGAGGGTTGAGAACCACAAATACAGCTCAACATCCCTAGTTCTGAATAAGCAGGCTAAAACCTAGAAATGGGAGACGTCGAGATATTTGCCCTAGCCAACAAGAGTTAGCAGCAGGACTCCAATCTGGGTCTACAGGGCTCCAACACCTGTGTTCTTGCTCCCCTTGAAGGCCGTCCACCTGCATCCTATGTGCTTGCTAGGTCTTCCTCCCTGGCCCAGTCACTCAGCATCTGGAAGCCCCAGGCCCGCTGCTGCATGGCCCTAACTGCAATGTCCAACTTTCTGGGCTCTCCTTCCTGCTTTCACACAACCAAGTTCGTTTCCAAACACACTATGATTCAGGCTCTGAGTTATTGAGGCTCTGAGTTAATCCCTAACCAAGGATTTATTGCAGAGAGTACTTTTAAATTTATTTTATAGTTTGTTATCATTTCTGGTTTTATTGCATTGTTTTAAGAATTTGGCATGCATGGGCGCCTGGGTGGCTCAGTTGGTTAAGAATTTGGCATGCGGGTGCCTGGGTGGCTCAGTTGGTTAAGCGACTGCCTTCAGCTCAGGTCATGATCCCAGGGTCCTGGGATCGAGTCCCGCATCGGGCTCCCGGCTCAGTGGGGAGCCTGCTTCTCCCTCTGACCCTCTCCTCTCTCATGCTGTTTCTCTCTCGCTCGCTCTCCAATAAATAAATAAAATCTTTAAAAAAAAAAAAGAAGAATTTGGCATGCATAGGGTCTGCTTTTGGAATTTATTGAGATTTTCTTTGTGGCCTATTCTGCAGTCAATTTTTGTGAAAGTTCCATGGTGGCTGGAAAAGAGAAGGTAGTTTCAGGTTGTAAACTATAGAAGTCTTTATCAGATTTCTTATGTATAACAGATATAATCAACCAAAGTAACTTAGTATCACATGCTCTGTATTTCTGTTTACTTGATCTGTCAAAGAGTGGAAGGCTTGTTAAATTTTACTCTATTGTCTCTGACAATTTCTCCATCTATTTCAACAGTTTTTGTTTTATCTGCTTTGATTTTATGTTATTTTGAGCATAAATGTTCATTACAATTATATCTTTATTTTTTAGCAGTGTATACCCTTGCCTGGTGCCAACAGCAGGCACTTAATAATCATTACATGAAGTGAGAATTAAAATATTTATCAAGGTAAAATAAAACCCTCTGTCATTTTATTACTTTTTTGGTCATTTTATTACTTTTTGGTTTATATTATATCATGCTTGATATTAATATTGAAACCTTTACTTTATTTCTGCTTGTATTTGCCTGTCATAGATCTGATCCTCCTTTTATTTGCATTCTATTAAGACTGTTTTAAAGTATATTTCTTGAAAAGAGCATATGGATTTTAAAATATGTAAGCTTATTGCTGTAATAAGTACTTGATCTTGCACTTATCTTGTTGGCAATCTTACTCTTTTTTTTTTTTAAGAGAGGGAGAGAGGGAGAGAGGGGAGGCAGTGGGGAGCGGCAGAGGGAGAGAGAGAGAGAGAGAGAGAAAATCTTAAGCAGGATCCATGCCCAGCACGTAGCTCGACACGGGGCTCCATCTCACAACCCTGAGATCATGACCCGAGTAGAAATCAAGAGTCAGACTCTTAACTGACTAAGGCACCCAGGCACCCCAGCAGTCTTTCTCTCTTTGGATGCTTCCTATTTATTTCCTCTTGTTCTATTTAGTACTCAGACTATATGTCTACTCTTCTCCATTCTGGATATACCAATCTTGCTTCTTGTCTCAAACTGCTGGAGTATCTTTTAATATTCTGAAGAAGGGCAAGTGGTTGAAATCTTATTGAGGAAGACCCTCTGTTGCCTCAACAATGGTAGAATTTAGCTGGGTCTAAAATTCTTGGGCTACACTTCTCCCCTTTGAAACTACAAAGTGATGCAGAGGAGAAATATGGGGCTAGTTTGACTCTTGTTCATTTGTAGGTATCTGGTGTCCTCTGCCTGGATCCCCGAAAAAGGTTTTTTTCTTTATTCTTAGATTTCAAAAAATTTGCCAAGATAGATCTTGGTGTGGCACTCTTGATTTTATCTGAGACCCTGGGAGTCCTTCAATCTATACATACAAGTTTTCAACTCAGAAAAAAATACGTATGTATATACAAGATAAATGTAGTATTATATGTAATAGTATATTGATTATATTATATTCGTATATATTCTTGTCTTTCCTCCAAGAAAGCCTCATTATTTAGATGTTGTCTCTTCATTCTTCTATTCCATATTGCTCTTATTTCTTTCCATGATTTTATCTCTTGGTCCTTGTCCTCTACATCCCACAAGAGCATCTCATTTTATTCCATATCTTTTATTATGGGGTATGTGCATATTTAGTTTCACTAATTTCTGGTCAAGTGGCTGGGTTATCCACAGTCCCGGCAGCAGGGCACAAGGGCTCTTGTTTCCTCATATCCTGGCCAATAATTGGTATTATCTGCTTTCCTACTTCTTGGTAACCCTCCTGGGATATGGTGGCACTTCAGTATTATTTGACTTTGCAGCCCTTTGACTGTAATATGGTTAACTAGCTTGTACATAAGCAATTTAGCCTTTCAGGTTCTTTGTTCTATGAGTTTGTTGATCTGCTTTTCAACAGCCTCACTTTTAAGTTTTACTGTCTCTAACATATTTTTATTATGTTATTGAGATTTTCCATTTCCTAAAAGTTGTTTAGGATCACACTCCTTTTTTACCCTGTTGTCTTATCTCAGGCTAGTTCGTGGAGACCCTGTTTTTTCTGCATATGATTGAGGATGCTAAATGTTTTTCTGAAGTTTTCTTCTTTATTCTGCAATAGATCATTTTCAGAGGCGGACTCTTCCTCTGCTTCTTCTGGGTATGATGCACCTTTGATTATTTTTGCAATACTTTTTCAAAGGCTGAATGTTAGCTGTTTCTAGCGTACTCATTGTCAAAAGCAAGGCAGGTCTTTTCAGACACGGCTTATCAAATAACACAATACACGGATTGCCCGTGGCCCCGTTTTCTCTCTTTTTACATTATAATTGAATATTTTTCCCAGAAAAATGGGAAATAAGTATTTAGCACCCAGGAGACTCTCTTTTTGCTGTTCTACACTAATGAGTGACATCTTTGCCCTCAGTGCCTAATTTTCTGATGCTCTGAATCAACACAGTACATTACATTTCCATCATGCACTGCTGCCGGGGATTTTCTTTCTTGCCCATAAAATTTTACTTGAGAGGTTTCTGCTTCCCCGGATGCAATGCACGCCCAGTGTCCTCCTGTCGTCTTCCTATTCAGCTTTTCCTAGGAATTTATAGGTCTGTTTGAATTTACAAAGAGAGATGAAAATGAGAAGAGAAGAGAAGAAAGCATCTTGGTTGCTTCAAAGGTCAGCAACTGTGAGTAGAGGCGTAGCTGTCCAACATCTGGTTGGTAAAGCCCCGGGTCTCTAACTCAGATTGTGGGAGAGAGAGGGAAAAGTCTATTATTTTTCAGAACAATTACTGTCTTAGGAGACTACTGTTCAGAGTGCCAGGAGGCAAAGTTTCGTAGGATTTTATCAATCTAGCTCCATCTATTTTAAATCACTGAAGGCGCCGAACATCTAGAATATCAGCTGGTCTCAGGGCCCCTCGGTTCTTTGGGGTAGGAATCACCATCCATTTTACAGCTGAAGAAACCATGGAAAAGAAAGGCGATGCGGTTGTGCGAGGTCAGTACAGGAACGACGGAACTGGCCTTTTAACTTCATATCTCGTTCTCTTTCTTCAACCAGCTCTGAACGGCCAGTCCCAGCAGAGATGGGGCAATGATCCGGGACTCGCTCCTTCTTCTGAGACCCCGTAGCACAGGGGCGAGGCAGCTGATTCCAAGGCTTCCAGAATCTCTCACACATAGCAAGTTTCCATGGTGGGCATGGCTGGTCCTGCAAGATTCTGGGGGACTCACCTTAACCAGCAGAGTGAGATGGGGAGAGAGCTGTTAGCATCTCTCTCCGGGAGGGGAGCTCCAGCCTGGCACGAAATATTTTGTGGGTCTGCTTATGGAACCACAAGTCACTTTAATTTTTTTTTTTTTTTTAAGCATAGAGAAGTTAAGCTCCTTTTTTTTTTTAATTTTTTTTTGAAGATTTTATTTATTTATTTGACAGAGAGAGACAGAGAGAGAGGGAACACAAGCAGGGGGAGTGGGAGAGGGAGAAGCAGGCTTTCCGCTGAGCAGGGAGCCCGATGCGGGGATCGATCCCAGGACTCTGGGATCATGACCTGAACCGAAGGCAGACGCTAAACGACTGAGCCACCCAGGCGCCCCAAGTCACTTTAATATTAAACTGAGGCCACTACAAGGCCACTTTAGGGAGTTGGGGAACCCGGGCTTAATTAACCCTGTCTCTATGACTGTGAGAACAAGGACATCATTTCTTCTAGGTGTCCGTCCCCTCTGAATATGATGGACGAAGGATTTCAAAGGTTCCTTGCAATCACACAATTCTGCTTTTCTCTCCGGCAATTGAGGAAAATGATGAAGTCTGTTAGCTTTGTGGGGGTATGTGTTTCATTTGCTCTGATTTATTCAGATAATTGCCTTTGTATCTCACTTCTCTTTGCAGATGTAAGCCCAGATGAAAAATGTAAATACACCTCCCAACTTCGGGATCTTTATTAAATTCCAAGCCACTGATGAATTCTTGCCTAAATGGAATTCATTCTTTCCCTGGTTTCGGGCCTCTGAGTTTAACTTCTCTGCGGAGCAACGGCATTTTTCAGGTGGAGAGTACGACCAAGAGCGGCCCTCGTTGCTAAATCCTAGGTGCGAGACTCAGGCCAGAAGCAAGGGGGGCAGAATATGATGGAGACTTGCTCTTTTCTCTGCTCGGTTTAATCTTGTTCCATGGGTTTGCTGACTGTTTCTGTAATTAAATGAGGGAAGTATTTGTCATCTTGGGTCCCTTTCAGCTGAGATGAATGGAATGCAACTTTCTCAGGAAGCGTCTGACAAAACCCTGTTTGTGGCCAGTGCCAGGATGTATACAAAGGCGCTGGGCTGGGTGCATTGGGAACTCGGGCCCGCTCCAGGCCTGCACCAGGTCGCTGCAGCACCCGAGCCCTGGCGAAAACTGTTTGGACACAGAGTGCCTCTCCATAGACGCCCGTGAGATTACTGTGATGTGGAGTGGCTGCAAAGCATCTCCCGAGTTAACGAGGGGAAAGGAACGCCTGGCGCTGGGGTGAGTTCCCGAAGCCCCGTTCCCGCAAAAGGCCTGCTGGGGCGGCACGCAGAGACTTGCTCTAAGGTTGGACGCCTTTTTAGTCCGGGGTCCCGGGCCGGAACCACTTGGGAAATAATGGCTTCTCCTTCCTGTAAATGAGCGTTAGGTTCTAATCACTGAGAAGTGCACAGCAGCTCGGCTTTCACCACCCACCTCCGTGCCATAGTCTTCTGGGGAGCTCGGAACCGTGTGCGAGGGAGGCAGAGGAGGCATCATTGTCTTTGTTCTTCCTGGACTAACTGAGGCTCAGGGAGGTATAGTGACCTGCCTGAGACCATGCAGCTGGTAAGGGGCAGAGCTGGGATTTGAGCTCAGATAATCTGACTCCTTATTGCACGATGAGCACCTGCCATGGGGCAAATGCTGCATTAAGGGCTCAGCATTCACTTTTTCATTTAATGAGCAAAACAACACTACGAGGTAGACACTATTATGAGCTGCACTTTTCATATGAAGAGACTGAGGCTCAGAGAGGTTGAGTCACTTGCACTTGGTCACACAGCAAGCAACAGGCAGAGCAGGGAGACTGCATGAGCCTTTGCTCATTCCACAGACTGCTATACTTCCTCTCTGTAATTAACAGCTTCTAAAACACATTTACTTCTTTAGTCTAACTTTGATCTTCACAAAAACCCACCATGTTGGTAAAGTAGACATTATGACTCTCGTTCTATAAATAAGAAAACTGAAACTCAGAGAGGTTAAGTGACTTGCTCAAAGCTGTGCTTTAGCAAGTAGCAAGGCTAGGGCTTGAACTTGGGACTTTCGTTTTTGGCATGCAGTTCTCTCTCCAATATTCAAAGCTGTTTCTTAGGGAGGCACCCAGTAGAAGATGAGAAAGCAACTAGGGCAATTTAAAAGAAAGGAGAGAAAAAAAAAATCTGCTTAAAAGAAACAACAATAATACTGAATCACTGGCTTATTATGCTTTTGATTCCCTAGGGTGGTCCAATTCAATTATATGAAACAAAACTCATATGTGTATATATATATTTTTTTATTTAAGAGAAAATTCTTCATATTTTTCTTTTTAAACTTTTATCATGATATATAAGCTACGTCTAACCGTGTAAGTGTATGAAATACATATGTTCAGTTTAAGGAGTAATAACAAAACCAATATCCAACTGCCCATCACCCAGGTTAAGAAATAGCTTTTATTTATTTGCAAATATTAAATTGTAAAGTAATTTACTTTTTTGCTCTTTTATATATAACCTTGTGTGATTTTTACGTCTTCCTTCCCTGCCCCAGCATTTCTCTCATTATTTTACATAAAGAAGTTTGGAAAACAAATATTACTTCCTTGAATCCTTTCTTTCTTTTTTATTTAAGTCAGAAATGGGAGTAAAACAGAGAAACACCCAAACCAAGACAGTGCTGAGAAAGCAGTATGGTCCATAAGGTAGGGATTCAGGGCCTCAGTGCAGATGGGCTGGGTCTGAACGCCCACTCCACTGCTCACTATGCAACTCAGGAACCCTCCTCCACTGTTTGGGGTCTGTCCCCTTCTCTGTAATGCAGGGTGACATACCCCACCCCACTCCCGTCTCCGGATCCGAGGAGAATGATGGCTAATGTCAGATCACGACTTCTAGACTCAGATGTTATGGGGATTAGAGGGTGTTTCTTACCCTTATGAAAGGCCTCTTAACTCACAGAGCTTTTCCCCTCGGTAATACCTCAACCCCAAGGAGGGCGGAGTGGAGAGGAGTTACACCCATTTCACAGATGAGATGCTTCGGTGAATGAATGGGTTTGCTCGCTGCGGCGTGGCTGCCACCAGGCAGAGACATAATTCTAAATCAATCGCCTTCTAAATCCTAATCGAGTGAATTTAAAGTGGCTTGTTAATTTAAAAAAAAAATGATTATATTGCTTGTCTAATTGTGTACAATTAGGATGTATGTCTTTAATTTTCTCTTAAATTTCCTGTAAAATGTTCCATTTTCCCCTCACAGCCGTACAGGTGACAAATGTAGGAAATTAGCAAATTACATTAGAATCCTCTTTGGCTTCCTCAGCTCCTTTGCACTTTGCTTTCAGCTGACGTCTTTATGGGTAAGAAGTGCTCTTGTGTGATCGCAGCTGTGAAGCCAACAGCCTTTTAATTACCACCCTGCAAAAATCATGTCTCCTCATGTCAGTTTAGCACCTCTAATTAGTGGATAGGTTGCAATCACATCTATAGTGGGAGAAAGGCGTGCTGGGGCCCACCTCGATGCTTGCAGTGAAAGAGGATGTAACCTTTCTATCTGTTGGATCCTCCCATTTCTTCACAGCCAGCTCCTACTCATCCGTCCAGGCCTGCTCATGGCCACCTCCTCCAGGGAGCCTTCCCTGCTGTCCCTCAGTTCTCTTAGCAGCTTTCACAGAAGAAGCATTCAAATATTTGTTGATAAATGAATGTATGAATGAATGCAAAGGGAGCAAACTTAGTGTGTGGGGTCCCAGAGAGAAAACTAGGATCCATATATGACTGTCTCAGGGAGCCTGATGTGGATCAATATACGGAAGAAATATTTAATAGTGAGATATTCAAGAAGGAATCGAAATCTTGCAAAGTACTGAGTTCTCCATCTGGAGATGGAGGTATTCAAGGAGATGCTCAAGAATCATCTATCTAACAGGGTTATGGAGGGGATTCCCAAACCAGCAGGGGGTTTGCACGAGTTGGTGTCTGCTGATGGCAAACCCAGTGATTTTAGTTCAGCCCCAGATTAATATTTTATATCTTAATAGGTATGCTTTCTCGTTTTTTACTTTTACACCGTCTTCTTAAAAATGATACTGATTTTTCATTCATGGTATTTAAATAAAAGGATGAGTGCATTTAAAGGAAAATCCTAAATCAGTTAACAATACAAGTGGTAGACCCAAGGGTCTTTGAGGTCTGGGAAACACGGGATTGCAGGTTCCTTAAGGAGTCCTACAAGAATATACAGTCCTCAGAAATAAAAATCTCCTACTCAAATCTCCATCACTTTCCATTAAATTAAGTCATAATATGAATTTAAACAATACAGAATGAGCTAGGCTCTTATCTGGGCACTGGAGAGGGAGCACCATCAGAAGCGCCACAAAGGGGGTAGACAGACCTCTCCAATGAAAGAAATGAATTACATTCAAAAAAGATACATAACTGCACAAGTAGAAATGGCCTAAGAGGGTTGCCATAGTTAGCAATACTGGGGACATACTTGTGCTAAAAGATTATTCTTTATTTGCCTGAAATTTAACTTTAACTGGGCACCTGGATCCTATCTGGTAATCCTAAGTCACCATCCACGCCAGAGACGGTAAATAGGCTCGAGCCTATGTGACGTCACGAGCAGGTTGACTGTGGCGGCCAGAGACGTGGCCTAAGTCAGTGAAGAGCGTGAGGGGATCAGTTAGTCACGCCTGCCATTAGCACAGGACGGGGAGGTGAGGGCACCAACGTCATTCATTTATCTGCCATCCTGAACTGGTCCAACTCCTGGTTTTACACACGGGGGACCAGAGCAGACAAGGGACTTGCCCAGGCTCACAGCCCGAGTCCACAGCTGGGCTGGGCTAACCTCATTTGTTGCTCCATGCTGCCTGCTCAGAATCAAATCAGAATGCCACCAACACCAGGATTATGTAATCTCAGACTCTCCTCAGCAAACATGACCACCCACATCACCGGCCAGAACGCACACAGCTCAAGCCTCCACCCGATCTGATTTATCATCATGACTACATTTGAATGCCCTAGAATAACACAAAAGATGTGAACAAAATCCATTTACACTAAGACAGTTCTGTGAAAGGCGATGTCGTTACGACAGAAAGCACTCAGGGGTCTGAACCCCTGTGCTCTCTATGTATTATCTCAAGGGCTCATGGTAATGCAATTTCACATTTGACTCTTGGTAGAACCTACAAACAAGTACGCTTTATTCTAAAGCAGATATTTCATGTACTGCTTACTGCATTGGATGGAACTGAGCTGAATGTGGGGTTTCTTCTCCACCTTTCTCCCAGCCCCCTCCTCTTTCGGGGCCTGGGGTTCCTTGTTTAACTGTTAAAATAAAGGAGATAGCACTGGGTGGCTTTTTATTCCAGCTCTACCCTTTCATGACTTTGCAATTCTGTGTTTGATTTACAGACCAAGGAGGAATTCATTCTTTCGGTGAGGGAATGAACACTGCTTCACTTAGAGATTTTGTGAGAGGGGCCTGAAACCAGCCTCTTTCAAGACACTCAGTCTAATTGTTTTATGTCTCCATTTGGATATCAGCCTTTTTCTTTCTGCTCTTCTTAATCAAGTTCTTTCATTAGTTTTCTCACTCATTCAGGAAATACTTATTTTATAGAAAAATTACAAATGCATTCCCTTGACCCACAAATCCCCCTTCCAGGAATTCATCCCCAATTCACACAGGCACGCATATGACAACGTGGCCCAGGTTATTCCAACAGACCGGAAACAACACAAATGTCCATTGATAGAGGACTGGCTGTCCAAACTATAGTCCATCCACATCGAGAATGCTATGTAGCTGTAAAAAAAAATAAGGAATGTCTTTATAGACTGACAAAACAGACAGCTCTGGGAAAATTAAGGGAAAAAAAGCAAAGTGCAGGACAGCATATGCGGTATGCTCCCTTTTGCGTAAGAAAGAGGAAGAGGACTAAAAACACACATTTATGTATATTTGGAATGAGAAACACTGGAGGGATAAATGAAAAATGGCTATCTACAGGAAGGGCATGGAACAGAACAGAGGGAAGCTGTATGGGGTCCTGAAATTCTCTACTTATTGCATACTTTTTACTGTGGAATCATCTAAAAGTTGTAGAGGTTTTAAAAATAAAATTAATAAAATTAACTAAAAGAAAGAAACCAATCCCTAAGAACTGAAAACAAAGGCACTTACAAGTATATCAATCACACAGAGAAAAATTTGTGAAGAGACTTCTGGATACATCTTCGCTGTCCAACTAGGAGACATCTAATGTCCTTCTACCCCCCACCCCACCCACACATACACACTCACAGCTTTTGACTGTGAAACTATTCAAACCTACAAAAAGGTTGAAAGAACAGTACAGTGAACACCATGTACCCCTCACCATGTATTTTCCCCATCTGCTTTCCTCTCTCTATAAATACACATATACATACACATGTATACACACATACACAGAGATGCACACACATACGTTTTTGTTTCTGACGCATTTGAAATTATAAACTTTGACACTTCACTCCCATCAGTCCAGAATGCACCCCCTAAGAACATTCCCCTATGGTATTATTACAGTGTCATTATCATGTTTATGAGAATGAAGAGCAATTCAGTACCATCCAATGGTTAGTCCACCCTGACTTCTTCAATTTCCCCAAAATGCCCTTTCAGTTGTTAAAAACCAGGATCTAATCAGCATTCGTGCCTCCCATTTGGCTGCTATATTTTTATAACCTCTTTTCATCTAAGAACAGTCCCTGGCCTTTCTGTTGTTGTACTTGTTGTTTTCCACAACATTAACCTTCCTGAAGAATCCAGGCCAGGTGGCTTGTAAAATGTCCTAGATGGGTGTGATTATCTCCTTGTAGTCATATTCAAATTTAAATGTTTTTGTTTAAAACATTAAGAAGTATATTTTCTAGTTCAGTCCACTGGAAAAAAGAAAAACCTAGAAGCAGTGAACCTCAGGAGCAACGAGCAGAGCTAGCCCCCAGATCTTGGTTCCTAAAAATGATGCCCCAGCAGAAAGAATCAGGAATGCTTGGAGAAATGGCTGGTTCCAAAGCTAAGGCAGATAAAATATTAAGTGACCAGACAAATGGAGGAAAAGGCAAAAGAGGGGAGAAGGGGGCAGGAGGGAAAGAAAGCATCAAAGAAGGGAATGCTCTTCTGTAGAGAAGAATGCCAGCTTCAGTGCCGGGGTAGGGAGTCGGGTCAGAAAATGGCCATCTTGCAGCCCCGATGTAACATGGCTCAGCCAGGACCATCAACTGATGCTCAAACCATCTGGTAAAAGATTATGGGGAACCAGGACATCAGCCTCAAAGTTTCACCCCACAAATTACTTAAGGGGAGGAGGTATCTTTACAATAAATCTAGCAGATGCCACCTTAGTCAAGGGATCGAATTTAGCATCACTGAGAATGGTTCAAAGGTGGGTCTCCTGACTCAAAGCGGCGGGAAGAACATGGTATATAAAAAAGGTAGCATTCTGGCCAAAACTGTTTAACTGGAATCTAGCTGTGAAGAAATGATCATACAAATCCAGATTTGGGATTTGGGAACATTTTCTAAAACAACTGGCTTGGGCCTTTTAGAAAGGTCAATGTCCCAAAAGCCAAAAAAAAAAGTAGGAGATTAAAAGTAGTAGATTCAAGGAGACTAAGCACGTGATGGGACTTAGACTGCATGCTACCTGATTGGTCTCTCCCACCCCCAAATAAATGGCAATAAGAACATTCTGGGGACAAGGGGAAATCTGAATATGGGCCACATAATAGGTAAGATTATCGTATCACAGTTCATTTTTTAGGTGTGATCATTATATTATGGTGATATAAGAGGATATAATTGTTCTTAGGAGATTCATGCTGACATATTTAGTGGTGAAGTGTCGTTACGTCTGCAAACTATTGTCAAGGGCTTCAACAACAAAATGAGTGGCAGGGGAGGCAGAGGAAAGAGAGGGAGAGGAAGACCAACATGGCAAAACATAGACAACTGGTGTCCCTACGCAAAGGGGATGGGATATTCACTGCACTTTCTTTTAATTTTTGCAGGCTTGAACATTTTCCAAAAAATTGGAAGAAAATTTAGAGGAAAGTTAGAAATATTAAGTAGAGCAGCACAATACTGTGTTAAAAAATAATGTCTGTGACTGACTGGAATACAGCCCATTTAATGTATTTTTTAAAGATCCATGAATTCATAATGCTACTTGCATAAAAAGGAGAGACAGAAAGACAGAACCCCCAAACCAAACAAAAACAAAGATTCCTGGAGGTTCTCCTAGATTCCAGGCCATATGTTGGGCTCTGGGGTTCCAACTGCCAACAAGGGAGATGCGGTCCCACCCCCCACCCCCCAAGCTGCCCCTGACGGAGGGGACTGATAATTACCAAGTAAGCTCTACACTGAACAGAAAATTGAACCTTCGATGACAAGGCAGGGAGATAGGTGTTACAGATGTGTCCACTGGAGGCCGTGATCTGGCTGGAAAGGCTTCCCAAAGAAGTGGTGATCGACCTGGGAATTCAGGAAAGATTCCTTTTTGCTAGTGGGGGCTGCTGGGCTGGACCAGGGCTGGTCCATGTCCCCATGACTCTAGCAACAGGCCTGGAGTTTCAGAAGACACTCAGAAAGAACAAGGGCGCCATTCCCAGTACATGCAAAGCCCACATTCCATCTCAGAAGCAACCAGGACAGTGTTATATGGCAGCTCGTGTGGGAACCTGGGGGAAATCCGAGAACACTATGCTTGTGTTGGCATCTGGGCATAACGTCTCAATAATCATCTAACCCAGGATTGTTTGTCTTAGGTTGAGCGCTTCCCACTTTATAAAGCTCAGTCTCTGCATCAGGTAAATAATAAATTATTTAATTTTCTTGGTAAACAGAGCCAAAGCGAAAGTCTTTTGTATAATTCAACACTAAAGTAGGCCAGGTTCTATTAAAAAAAAAAAAAAAAAGCAACCCATTCATTATAAAAACCAACCAGAGTAGAACTCTAAGTACTATATGCTTGAAATACTTAGCATAGTTACTGATCTTCACCAACAACCAGTCATCTAGTTTTTGAGTTCAAAGGAACCATTTATTTTTTATACACAAGTTACTGGACAAGGAATAGGTTTAAAAGTGGTGTGTGTGTGTGTGCGCGTGTGTGTGAGAGAGAGAGAGAGAGGAGAGAGAGAGAGAGAGAGAGAGATGAAGGATTTACAGGGAGAACACAGGTCTGCACTGAGTTCCAGCCAGCCTGGGTGGTCATTTGCTACCAGGCAGGAGCCTCCTCACCGAGGTAGACTAGAGGGGGATCCCAGGGACACAGAGGGAGCCTATGTGGCCTCCAGAGATCCCACTCCCACAGCCTCAGATCTGTTCACAGCAGGAAGCAAGGCAAGTCTCTTTGATCTTTGCATCTTATTTTCCTCATTCTATTTTTTTAAAAAGATTTTATTTATTTACTTGAGAGGGAGAAAGAGAAAACACAAGCAGGGGTAGGGGCAGAGGGAGAGGGAGAAGCAGACTCTCTGCTGAGCATGGAGCCCGACACGGGGCTCAATCCCAGAACCCCGGGATCCCAGGCCCAACCCAGGAGCCCCTAGAGGAGGGAATTACATGCAAGGCACAAGAGGGAAGACAAGAGGTTTAAGGCAGGTGCTGATGACTTTGAGCTCCAAGGTTTCGGGAATAATGACATGGCATCATCAGCTGGCCCAACCCTTCACCTTTATAGTAGAAGGCCCAGAGAGGGCAAGGGATGCGCAGAAGCCACACAGCTAGTCCCAGAGAGCTGATCCCAGATCCCAGGACCGCCCCCCCCTCTTCCTGGAAGGTAGACCAGAAGGCCACCTTGGTCCTTGAAGAGGAGGGAGGTGGAGTGCACTGCATGGTACCAGGAACCCTGAGTGTCTCATCTCATCCCATAACCAGCCCAGGGTTTGCCATTCCATTGCCATGTCACAGATGAGGAACCGAGACTGGTAGAGGCTAAGTGACTTGCCCTAGGTCGCCAACTAGTAGGTGCCAGAGCCTGGATGTGAGCCCCAGCCCATGTGACTCCAAGCCCAAGAGATGGTCCTTATTACAAGTTGACCAAGCACATTAGCCCCTCTGGGCCTCTGGGCACAATCTTACGGAATGGGATGAACAAAGGGCAGTCGGCGCCATGCCATGACACAAACCCTGTGCTTTTGTCCCAGAGCTCCTGCCAGCAGCCACCAAGCCCCTCAGGGCCCACCTCACGCAAGCATTAGCACAGTCCTAGGAGGAAAGCGGAACTGTTATGGATGAGAGTGCTCAGGCTCCAGCGAAGGAAGTGGTTTGTGCAAGGCCGCTCAGCTGGGAGATGGCAGGGTCAGGATGGGAAGCCAGGTCCCCTCACCCTGACCCCGTGCCCTTTCCACTGCTCCTTACTGGGAGCCACAGGTCCCCTCTGTGTGCTCCTGGCCACTATGTGGTCAAGGGCCTTGCTGGCTGAAAGGACTCTCAGGCTGGTGTGTCAGATCGAGGCTCAAGCAGGACACGCTCTGTCCACACCGCAGTTTGACAAGAGTCTTTGAGGTCCGTGATGCTGACTGCAGGCATGTCCAAAGTGGCGAAATATTGATTGCACCTGCTTTTGTCCCTGACATTCTGCAAGTAGATTCAGGGGCTCACTTGTAGGTATTTCCCGTATGTCCCCTCCAGGGTCTCAATACCTACCCTCAAACCCTTCTGCCTCAGCTGACACGCCTGCCTTCAGAGACCCCAGGCACCTTAAATCAGCAAGAATCATCTAGGATCTTGTCAAAATTCAGATTCAAGGTCAGTAGGTGTGGGGTGGGACCTAGGGGTCTGCCCTTCTGACACGCTCCCAGGTGTTGCTGCTGGTCCTTGGACCGTATGGCTTTAGAGCATCTCTAGGCCAGTATTTCCCCAAGTCCCCTGGTGATCAGAACTATCCAAGGTGCTTGTTAAAAATCAGCCTCTCAGGCGTCCTCCCTAGGATGTGATCAGTGGACCTGGGAATCTGACTCTTAATTAAGCAAGCCCGTGCCCTGTCCCCACTCCTCCCCCTCCCCCCATGAGTCCTACGGCCAGGTACACGTGGGCAACAGTGCGGAGTCCAACCCCCTCATCTGGTGCCCTAATCCCCTCTCAGCATGCCCACCAGGCGCGGCCCAGTGTCCACCTGAGGGTGGCTCGCCCCCCTCCAGCAGGGCCTCCCGCCCGCTGTGCGTCAGAGTCACCAGAAGCTGACGTGCCCGAGGCCCAGGCTCCCAGAAGTAGGACAGAGCCTGGCCAGGCTGACCAACTTGGCCCCGTGTGCCTGAGACTCTCCTGCTCCGCGTTTCCTGTCCACATTATCTCCATCCTCTCACCCTCTGAGGTTGCTGTCACACCGTTTGACAAGTCTGTCCTCCTGCAGGGAGTTACTTGCCCGGTTCCCTCTCTGGGTCTTCCCAGTCTCAACTTGTAATTCCCGACTCAACTCCATGTAATCTGCGGTTGTGCTGCTTAAGAGCAGCATGAGCTGAACCATAAGTAGTGTGAGTGATTTATTTATTTAGAATGAATTATTTACACCCCGCATATTTCCAGAAAGGGGTTGAGGCAGAGAAAGACGCATCAGCAATGTGGCCATTGGGCTCACACGCCGGGAACCGATATTGCTTTAGATACCATGGTCTTGAATTAAAAATGGGGGTCAGAACCTTGAATTGAATCTTTTGCCAGCCGGACAGGAAGGATATGGGTTGGGTCGTTGGCAGGAATAGATTGGGAACCGCCATGCGCTCGCTCGATAGCACCATGCCCTTCTTTGCCTCTGCTTCTGTGAAAACTCAGCCCAAAAGAGCAGCTGTGCCTCTTCTAGCTGCCCTGGGCTTGTTTTGCCTCTCTGGCAGGTTCTCTGTTTTAATTTCACTCTTCTGAATCGCCTTCATGGTCTGTGATAGTTCATTTCATCCACACGACTTTGAATCTGGAGGCAAATGGAGACATAAATCTTCAAGGAATTCCCTGGCTGGGGCCTGGCGGCGCCTCAGACGGCGAAAGCACTGGTAACGGTTAATATTAACCTTAGTCTGTCGAGGGCTTTACAGTCTGCAGAGTGCTTCTACCCTGCTCCATGACCCTGTCCTGTCGGATGCTCTCAACAGTCCCTGGAGAAGGGCAGACTTCGCCCATTTCGCAAGTGATGCTCAGTGATGCTCGAGGAGGCTGCTGATTTGCCCAAGCCGGTTCTGGGCAAGGAGAGACACAGGACGGACGACCACCCAGAGCATCTGGGTTCAAGACCTCTGTTCTAGCTGCTCCACCAAACTGCCTCTCCGCCGTGTCCACCTGCCCTGGGGTGGCAGTGCTGGGCAGTGGGAGGAACAGCAGTCTGCGAGAGCCTGGGTGAGTATACAGCAGACATCGTACCGCTTGAGTGAGGGAATGAATAAATACCTGTGAGCACGGGTCAGCGAGGGAATACATGAACGAGAACAGACCCCCTCATTCCCTGCAGAGGATCAGCGGGTCCTACCCGGATCCCTGGAGAGGGTTCCTATTTCCTCCGATCCATTTGTATCCACACCAAAAACTACCAACCTTTCCTGACCACACACATGACATTCAGCCCGCTCTCAGGACTGGACTTCCCCGCACCAGGCACCCAGTGACACCATCAGGGAGGCCCACCCATAGTCTCTGCTTGGCCCACGGTGCGTGCCCTTAATACCCCTTCTCCCTCTCTCGCACCACCTTCTTTTCTTTCTTATGAATCCAGAAGGTGGAAGCATCTCATAGATTATTAATACACTAAAAGGCCCCTCTGGAGACCAGCGCCAAGAAATGGCTCCAGCCGGGCCTGGATTCTTGGCCTCTGCTGTCTTTCTTAGAGAGCAGCCACAGGAAGGGTTTCCCGCCGTGCTCAGTCACACCGCACCTCCTGAATGGTCTCCATCAGGTCCACGGCCTGGCCACCCAGCCACCCCTGGGTGTGGCCGCCCCGTGTGTGGGCTGGGCGGAAGCAGGATTCCGGCTGGGTGGGTTTTGACTCCCGGGGGCTGAGAAGTGGGGGCCGTGTACAGCCTGAGTGTCTTGCTAAAGAGCCCCCATCCTGCCCAGGATGCTTTGCTTTCAGGGTCTTTGGGGCCAGAGTAAACCACCTTGGTTGTTGATGCAAAATGGGGTGATTTAAAACTCTGAGCCGTAATTGGAGATCTGCTTCTGGTGGAGAAGTCCCTGTCACTGCAACGGTCACTACTGTTCTGTAGTCTATAGAAGTGCTTTCATTTAAAAGGGAAAGCCTTCAGTGATTCTCACAAGGCATGAAACACGAGAGGCTGGTCCCATTGTACATAAGAGGAAAGCAAGGCTGAGAGAGAGAAAAATCAAACCATATTTTGGTGGAGACTGCAGAGCACTGGAGGGTGAGCTATGGGACCCAGTTCTGCTGTTACTGTGAGAACTGTAGAGCAAGGTCCTCTCCATGTTGGGCCTCTGTTTCCCAGTCTGTATAATGGGGACACTGGATCCGATGCTTGCCAAGACCCTACCAGCTGTGGCCTTCTATGAATCTATCTCAAATTCCACAACCCACAGCTAAGTAAACAACAACAACAAACAAAAACAACCCTTTGATTTCTCAGGCAACCTACAGCTTTAATACGATAATCACTTGAGACAATCAAATCAGATGACAAAATTCCTGTTCCTAGGATGCAAATGGCATTGACCCACAGTTTAGAACTATGCCAGAATTCAGTAAATAGCAAAGGGCTTGATTGGGGGGGTTTCACTGATTTGGTTTTTTAAATGTCAAAACCAAGCATGACTTAGATTTTGCAGAAATCAAGTCCTAAATGTTCTGGGCCATAGTTGCCAACACTTCAACAAACAGAGTCAACATTCCCCTGTCTGCATGACCTGCTTCCCTCCGCTCCCTGGCAGGAGCGTCCCCATGGATTCAGCCCCATCACACAAGCTGAACCGACCCCCCCCCCCCCAGTCCTGGAGGGAGCACCGCGGCGCAGGATGGGCTGCCGAGGGAGGCTGGGAAGGTGCCAGCACAAACACATCTACAATTTAATATCTGCTGCGCTACCTTTGAAGGGACGGGCTCTGCGGGATACGGTTCTTGACGAAATAGTGTTTGCGTTTTCCTGCGAGCAGCCCTTTATCCCTTCAGGAATCTGCCTTTATTTTCATCAGCGAGACTATTTCTGTCTGCCAGCTGAGGCAGCTATCACCTAGCTCCCAAGAAGGAAGGAATTTTGTCCTGGTCTCTGAGGAGGTCAACCCCCTCTCGATGCATCTCTTGTACCTTCCCCAGGCTCTGCCAGCATCTCTGGCTTCAGCTGCCCTGCCTTCATTCCCGCCCCCCACCCCCCGACTCGCCTCCAAATTCTCCTGCCTCTTCCCCAGGCCCCAGGTTCGCAGAAGGACAGCCTAGGTTGGGGGCAGGCCAGCAGAACTGCTTGGGGAAAGCGCAAGGTAGGGTCAAAAGCAAACCCCCTTCAGAACGCTGAGGACAGGATCCTGAGGGGGTCTTCATAAAAGTTAAAGAACAACATGGGGTCCAGAGACAGGAGATGTGGGCTGGGGCCGAGCTGGAGGCCGTTTAGGGTCTCCCTCCCCTTTCATTTACCAAGGGGCTGCAGGTGGAGAACCACTCTGGGTCCCTTCATGTCTGGCAGGCTCTGATGATCTGCCCTCCTCTTTCAGGAGGAGACTGAGGCCTAGAAGGCAGGCGTCCAGGCCTCTGTCAGCAAGTACTCCCCCAGTACCCCTCAGCACGGGAGCCAGGCCGGCGTCAAGCTGGGGGCACGAGGCTGAATGAGAGCAGACCCCGGCCTCAAGCAGCTCCAAGCCAAGACGGACCCAGGCACAGGGCAGCACATGCCGTGGCGGGGGGTGGGGGGGCTGGGGGGGGGATGGCACAGCACAAGGAATGGGGGACTTCACAGGAAAAGGGGCAGCAAACTGCACCAGAAGGAACGAGCACAGTCCTGCTGGGTGGAGAGAACTCTGTCTGGGGCCAGGGACATGAGGAAGCAGGGCAGGGTGACAGCAACCTCTGACCACACTTGGGACTGTGGGCTTCATCCTGGCAGCCCTGGGATATTTGCCCTGCTTCTTCCCAACAGGGGCAGCATACCCCGAAGTTCTGGAGACCAGGAGCACTCCTTAGAGTCCCTGGGGTCCCAGGCCGTAGAGTCGCAGGGTGTGGGAGGTGAACGTGCCCGGTCTTGCAAGACTCCAAGAATTAATTGCATCTAAGTCTCCTGAGCTTAGGCACTGCAATGGCAGCTGGGGCAACAAGTGGATCTACAGCCCTTGAGGCATTTGCTGAATCCCTTAGCCTGGACCCGCTGAGTGGAGCCCAGGAATTTGCATTAACACAAGCCCATCCCCAGCCCCCAGAAGTGACTCTTACAATATAGTTTGAGAGCCTGGAACCTGGTCTATGCTCACTCTCTGTATTAGATCTCCCCAGCAGCAGGCCTGGATGAGATTGGAATGTTCGGGCAACTTCAGGCAACAGGGAACCCCCTCATTCACAGCCAGGCAGCCTGCCCCATTCTGGATACCTTCAGCAATAAGGGCTTGCTTGCAGGGAGTGGAAGCTCTGCTCCCCACTAACTTCAGCCATTGCTCCCCCATCTCCCCACCTATACCACTGAGAACCAGCAACATCTCTCACAGAACCATGCAGCTCTGGAGGCGAAGACTCCTGCGTGTCCTCCAGTCTGAACATGCTGTCTCCCAGGGCCAGACCCTGGCCCTTCCCAGACGCCTCCCAGCCTGTGTCCTGATAGGTCCCTGCCAGGGAGGCCCAGCTCTGAGCTCCCCCAGGGCGGCGTCTGACCAGGTCAGGGAGGGACAGAGCCTGGACTCTAAGAAGGTCCTCGCATCTAGCTGGCTGAGCTGACGCTCCCCAGTGGCCGAGTGACTCACATCATGACTTAAACAATATTAGCCTCTCGACGCAGCAACCAGGAATCAAGAAGCCCGGCAAAAGGCAAAAGTTAAATTTAACCGATTTTGGCACCAGGCTGAATTTTCACCCCTCCGTCGCGCGAATCCCTATTTTTGTAGCACCAGGGAACAGAAACAACTGATTACACATTCCAGGCTGTCCAGCAAGCATTGTTCCCCCAAAGGGCAGTCAGAGCTCCTTTTCAATTACACAAATTACATGCATTTTCCCATTTGCGAAACTCTGTTTGGGAGCCCAGTTTTGAATAAGTTAAGGGATTACTGAATCCCTTGAGTGAATGTAGGCCCACTCCTCCAGCCCCTCCACCATCTCTAAAGCCAGCTCAGCCTCTCAGAGGTGGGGAGGGGGCCGGGAGGTCCCCAGAGTCTACTTTCCCAGAACGTGGAGGGAGGCAGAAGCTCCAAGGCTACTTCCGATCAAGATCCTGATCTTTGTTGCTCCACTTTCCTCGGCTGGCTCCACAAGCTGGGAGAAGTCTACTCTCCTGGGCTCATCCTGTGATTCTGCCTCCAAGGTCCCCAGAGCTCTCCAAACTGCCAGGCACCATCCAGTTCCCTGCCCCTTGGCGGCCCCATCAGTGTGCAGCTGGAGCCCTTGACCTTATGCAGTCCCCCAGCAGATGTCTAGGGTAGTGGTGGGCCGTGCTTGTCTGCAGCAATGCAGAGTGATCCTGTTGCAGTGGGGGCCGAGAATCTGCGTTCCCTCCCATGCCCTCCACCTCACCACGGTCACGTCCACGCTGGGAAGAAATTGTTGCCGCGGAGGGTTTTCAGGCTCCACAGCCTGCGCCCTGCACTTAGGTCAGTTCGGCGCTCAGTGAGGACCTGCTGGGTGCCAGGCCCTGTGCTAGGCCCTGGGAACTGGGGGACAAAGAAAATGGGGGGCCCTTGCCCCCCAAGAAGCTTATATTCTAGCAGGGAACACCTGGAAATAGAATAAACCATCTCCCACAAAATGTAATTCCTTTAATGACAAAATATCGGATGCAACAGACATGACGTAGAACCACGCTTCCCAATATTCTTTTCGCCATTACTCTCCTGAGAAGCCCTTATAGACATGTTTTCCTATCCCTGCACCGCTCATTTTAATGAAACCGAAATTTTAATGCCACAGATACTATAGATCTACTTATGTACCGTATGTATCTCTGTGCTTTGTACATAAAAAGAGTAGGATGTTTCGCTCCCTCCCCACAAGAACCAATTTACACTGGCTTGTGGGAGATGGCCTTCACAGAGCAGGCTCTGTTGAGGAAGGAGCAATTAATTCACTCTGGGGCTATGGGAGGCACAGAAGGAAAGGGATCAGGGAAGGCATCACAGAGGAAGAGGTACTTATCCAGGGTTTTGAAGGATGAGCAGGAGTTCCTCAAAACAGAAAAGGGACTCAGCATGGAGCTTCCTTTGCTGGGCAGCCTGCGATCCTGCCTCCTTCCCAGAATCCCTCCTTCCTGTGGTAGTCAGCCTTCAAGATGGGCCCCAGTGATTTTCACCTCCCACTACAGCTTGTATAGTCCTCTTCCACACTAAATAAGTGCTAATTTGTATGACGAAGAGAGTAAGGCATAAATGACAGTATGCAACTTCTGAAGCAAGGTCCTAAAAGACTTTTCCACCTCTGCCTTGGTCTCTAGATGAGTCGCTTTGGGGGAAGCCAGCTATCATGCCATGAGGACACTCTAGCAGCCTTATGAGAGACCTACAGGAGAGACACCGATGTGTCCCCCCATGTGAGGGAGCTGCTTGGGGGCTGATCCTCTAGCCCCAGTCAAGCCCTCAGATGATGCTAGAGTCCAGTCTCCAAATCTTCCAGCTAGACCCCAAACATTATGGTGCAGACATAAGCCATTCTCTGCGTCTGAATTTCTGACCCAAGGAAATAATGCAATAATGACTATTGTTGTTTCACGCCACTAAATTTGGGCATGATTCATTATGCAGTGATAACTAACACGGTCCCGACTTCATAACCCAGTCTCCTGTCTTGTCAACTTCTCGAAGCTGGAGGCCTTCCATGCTCATGCTGAGGCCAGGCCGCTCTGGCCGGCAAGCCAGAGTTCTCAGCGTTGTGCTCCCTCCTGGAGCTCCTCAGAGAATTCTGAGGAGCAAACCATTCCAAGTGAGGCTATGAAAAGGTCCGGAAGCTCCCTGGATTCCTCTCTGTGTGGGGACTGTCCAGGGAACTTGGCCTGCCATGTCTGAGCAAAATGTCCATCTGCATGCAGGTCTTTCTACCCTCCATCCCTTCCTTCCTCCCTCCACCCCTCTGATCATTCAACAGACGCAGAATAATGTCTGTGGAGTGTTAAGCACTAGGAAAAACAAGACGAACTCAGGGCCAGGTTCTGTCCTTACGGAGCGTACAACCCAGCTAAACATGCCCCCACAGGGGCAAAGCCCTAAGAGAGGGACAGGCAGAGGGCACGACGGGTGGGCTATGTACATGTTCTGCTAGAAGTAAATGCAGGGAAGTGAGAAAAAGAATTTTTAGAGGGGCTACCTTAGAGAGTACAGTAAGGAAAGGCTTCTTGGAAGAGGTAGCATTTAAGCTGGGTCTCCAAGGATGGGTGACACACTAGGCATGGGGAGAATGAGGCATCTCGGGGGTGGGGGGGACAATGTGGCAAGAAAGACCCAGAAGGCTGAGGAGTCGAGGTATTCAACTCAGGAAGCAGTAGGAGGCAGGGCAGGGGTGACAATACAACGAGGAACACTTAGTGCTTAGGATGGGCCAGGCCTGGCTCTAATCACAATTTCATCCCTGAATCCATACAGCCGTCCTATGAGATCAGTCCTCTCCCTCCCCTGATTCTACAGGGGAATCCCTATACAGGGGAATGCCTGGCCCTGCTGCCTAGGGAGTGGAGCGAGCTCTTCAGTTTTCAGGAAAGGAAGCTCAAACACAGAGAGAGTGACCCGACCAAGGTCTCACGGCTGTTTGCAGGAGCCACGGGGCTGGAAGCCAGGTGAGCGGCGCTGGGTCGCAGGCACGTGGTTAGCTCTGCACCATAGCATGCCGAGCTGCTCTTCGGGCCTCATCTCCTGCTGTATCCACCCACATTCAGCGTGGCCTGCTCAGGCCACAGTGAATGACTCACTGCTCCCCGGGCCCACGCACTCCCCCACCTCCCGCTCCTGAGCACCCCGTTTCCTCTGCCAGCAATGCTCTCCTGCACAGCTCCAGCTGTCCAACATCCTCTGCTCCTTTCCAGCCAGCCCCACGTTGCTCCTCTGGGAAGCCTTCCTTGCCCCTGGGCTGAGTGCATGGCCCTCCCTGGGACCTCACCCCCTTCCTCCTCATACCTCAGTCACGGGTAGCTCCAGCCTCCCTCTGAGCTGTGAGGTCGGGGCTCTACCCCCAGCACCTCATGTGAGCTCCTCAGTCAACAGGATTGCAGGGAAACCAGATCCTGCTGTGGTCAGGCTCCGCTGGCCTCCTCATTCTCACCCTGGCTCCCCACTGACCACGCTCCCGCCCCACTGCCCCGTTCTCCACTCCCTGAATGAGCCAAGTTCTTTCCCAGCACAGGCCATCTGCATCGACTATTCCATCGACCCAGCCAGCTCCTTCTCATGCTTTGGGTCTCAGCTCAAATGTCACCACCAAGAGGCCCTTCCTGACTGCCTTGGGGAGGTCACCACTAGTCCCATCACCCTGCTTATTTCCGTCCTGGCTGTTTCCTACCACAGTCTCAGCTCAAGACTCCCTGAGTTTAAATCCCTGCTCGGTTACCTAAGTGCTGAGCATCATTGAGCAAGTCACTAGGCCTCTGCGTGCCCAGGTCTTTTGATTTATAAAATGAGAATGATATAGCGCTTACAGCACAGAGCAGGTATAAGGATTGCATTAATGCAAATAAGCGCTCAGAACAGTGTCTGGTATGTTCTAAGTCTGGCACACGTATGACACAAGTGTTTGCTCTTAGATGATGACTTGCCTACTTGCTCACTGCCTACCTCCCTCCTAGCACGGAAGGGTAGGCGCCTATCTGTCCTGTCAGCACTGTCTCCCCAGAGTCTACCAAAATCCCAGGTGCAGAATTCTAGCTGTTGGATGGCTGGATGGCTGGATGGCTGAAGCAAAGACATGATCAAACTGCGTGGGCCACCCCTCATCTTTCCACACTCTTCTTCTCCCGTTCAAAACAACAGTTGACGCTGGTGAGTGTCACCTACATCAGGCCATGCACTCCCTGGCTGGCTGGTGTATGACGTTAGCCAGTGTGAAGAGTGAACCCTGGCCAGGAGCCCCAGCAAAGGCTTGTGTGGGGCGGGGGGGGAGCAGTCTTGGTGGACAAGACCACGTCAGTGGGGGAGGGGGGCTTGGCAGCGAGTAGGTAAAGGCCCATCTGATTAGGAAACAGTGAGAGCAGGGCTCAGAGGCCCGAAGTTACAAGATGCCTTTGGGGAAGGGTGAGTGGTTGCGAGGGGCCGAGGCACAGAGGGAGTGGCAGGGACAGCAGAGGACACTGGGCAGACGGACTGGCCGGACACTGGTGACAGAGTCAGGCTAGGCCGTCACTGAAGGACTCTGAACATGCAGCGGAGGTGTTGGGGCTACCTCATAGAGACCCACCATGTGGGCCGTGCCAGCACAGGCCTGGGGGTCAGGCCAGGAGGTGGGGTGGCGGGGGGCTGGGCAATCATTCATCCAGGGAAGAGTCAGGGAGGCCTGAACTGGGCAACTTAGGAGCCATGTTGCACAAGGAACCATTCCTGCAAAAGACTGGTGGCCAAAGACAACCAAAGGTGAGACCCGGACCTTACCTGCACCAGATTCCAGCCTTGGAGGGACTCCGCAATGATGGACGTAACGGATGGACAGACTCCTCCAAACACCATCAAGTGGTTCGGTCCGTATTTTATTGCATCGTAGAAGGCTTTCAACCCTTTTGCATTATCACACTGGAGAGCAAGAGACAGAAAGAGAAGCCCGAATTAGAAACAGCTTTCCCCAGGGACAGGGGCCCAACGGTGGATTCACACAAACAAATTTCCTCATGGGAAACCTGCTGGGTTTCAGCTCCCCCACTTGGGAGGCCTCTCTCTAAGCCAGCCAGCAGCCCAGGCTATAAGCTCAGTGAGTGTGATGTTGGAACCCCCCATCCTGGCTCTCCTCCCGCTGAGCACCTTCCCAATCCAGGACCGCTGGCTCTCCGGCAGAGCACACAGAGGAAAGGGCCCCCCAATGCCTCACTCTGGGGTCTCCCCCTTCCTGGAGTCATTTACATGTCAAAAGGGGACAAATCCACACCCATTAGAATGGCGATCATCAAAAAAGCACAAAATGGTAAGTGTTGGCGAGGATGTGGAGAAATTGGGATGCTGGCGCGTTGCTGGTGGGAACGTACAACATGCAGCTGCAGGAAGAAACAGTACTACAAGGCCTCAAAAAGGTTCACTGGGATTGCTATGTGAGTCGGCATTCCACTGCTGGGTAGACAGCCCAAAGGACCGGGAGCAGGGACTCCAAGAGGTATTTGCACACCTTTTGTATAGGGGGACAGTGATGAAGGGATAAACAAAATGTGGCATATGCACACAACGGGGTATTTTTCAGCCTTAAAAAGGAAGGAAATTCTGACACGTTCTACAACACAGATGAACCTTGATGACATTATGCTAAGTGAAACAAGCCAGATGCAAAAGGACAGTTATTGTAGGATTCCACTTAGATGAGGCCTCTAGAGCAGTCAGATTCATAGAGACAGAAAGGAGAATGGTGGCTGCTGGGGGGGCTGAGGGTGAGGGGAATGGAGAGTCAGTGTTTAATGGGTACAGAGTGTCAGTTTGGGAGGATGGAAACATTCTGGAGACCGATGGTGGTGATGGTCACACAGCCATGTGAATGTACCTATATGCCACTCTTTTGTGCACTTAACAAATGGTTAAAATGGTAAATTTTATGTTTTGCATATTTTATCACAATAAAAAAAGAAGGAAGAGGAGGGGGAGGAAGAAGGGGAGGAAGAAAAGGAAGAGGAGGAGGAGGAGAATCTAGGGGGAAGAATTCGCTCAGCAAACACTTGCCATGCACTGCTGTGTTCAGTCCAGGGCTGGGTACTTAGTAACACACAAGTTGGACCCGGCCCCCTGCCCAGGCGCTCACATCCTAGAGCGGAGAACCGAGCCCTAAAACAGATCCAGGCGATCCAGTATGGAAATGAACAAGGACATATTGTCCTCAAATATCGGGAGTCAGTTAGGACTCACTTCCACCTGCACCTCCATCATTCAAGCCATGTGGTCATCTCTTCCGTGTACAGAGGTAGGCGCCCAGCCGGGCTTCTCGCTTCCCCGGGGGCCCAGGTGAGCCTGCTCACCACCCAGCCGCCGTCGGAAGGTGCTTTGTAAAACATAAACCGGTCCTTTTGACTGTCCTGCTTTCTGTGCGCTTAAAGCCCAACTCCTAGCAGAATATAATTCTCAAAAGGTTAAAAACATACTTCTTATGAAAATCGATAGTGGGTACGTGTCAACCTTTTATTTAACTCATTAATAGGGGGATCTGCAGGATGACAAAGTGGATTCAAAAGGAAACCTGAGACAGGGATTTTTACAGTGAATGGAACAATAAGAAATAAGGTAAGACTGCCAAAATAGATACAAAACGGGTTAACGTCCTGTAAGGCAATAAAAATAACCTTTGGGGACAGAAAAGAAAATCACTACAGGCTGGCACATCTTGTCAGTTGTAGAGAACTGTAAGGTGCCTGGGGCTTAAATTCCCCCAATCAGATGACTCTTAGGCAGGGCAGCTAGCAAAGGCTCTACGTGGTAGGCTAACTGGTTATATAATAACTATTTTGTATCATTTACAGGTTTGGTACCAGGGTCTGAACCTTCCCTGTCATAATGGATACAAGAAGACACAAGGTGCAACCTGCCTCCCACTCTGGCCTGATTTCCCTCCACTCTCTCCCTTGCTCACCAAGTACAGCTCACCAGCCTCCTTTCTGCTCCTTGAAATGGAAAGCAATTTCCTTCCTGCCTCTGGGCCTTTGCACTTGCTGTTTTCTTTGCCAGGGACAGTATTCACTTGGTTCTCGACAGGGTTCCCTCCTTCTCATCATCCAGGTCTTGGCATAGCTGTTACCTCCTCAGAGAAGTCATCACTGTCCCCCTATACAAAATGTCCCCCACCCCCAGTCACACCCTAACATGCCACCTTATATATCGCCCTAAGGCAGTTCTTAAAATTATTTGAAATCATCTTGTCTATTTCTTGTTGCCTGTAGATTGACCTCCCAACTAGAATGTAAGTCCCCGAAGGCAAAGATTTTTGTCACTGTTTTCACAGCGGTCTCCCCCAGAGCTCACCCAGGGGCCTCGGCAAGAATCCGTCGCATGCATGACGGAGCCCTCTGACGGTCTTCCTGTATCTGCCCTCTCTCCTCTCCTTCTACGTCCACATCTTTCTCCTTATTTTTGTCTTCCTCTCCATTCTGTGTCCTCCTCTTCCTTTCTGCTCCCTCTCCCTTCCCCTTAAGGGACCATAATGTGGGACCAGAGGGGGTTAGTACTTGCTGCTCCATCCTCATTTGAGAGACTCTGACCCACAGTGGGTGCCAACAGAGCTGGAAACACGAGTGTGAGTGGTGGCTGGCCTCAGAGAGCCCACTGTCCAGCGGTGAGACAGTGCAGAGGTGGCCACGGCACATGGGGCACGGTGGTCGAGCGGGGAGAGGGGCGGGGCCGGGCTGTGGACACCCCCAGATGGCGGCAAAGCGCCCTGGGCGAAGGCTAAGGGGCCAAGTGAGGGTGTTGGATTGCAGCCTGCAGGGATTTGGGAAATAATGCCACTTTTAAATTTAAATTTAATTTAAAAAATGACCATGCTAATTTTTTTGCCGAGAGAGAGAGAGAGAGAGAGAGAGAGAGAGAGAGAGAGAGAGAGAGAAAACGGAAGGTGGGAAGGAAGGGGGGAGGGAAAGAAGAAAGATTAAATTCTTATTGCTTCTTGGGGCCCTCTATTAATTGTCCCTGTTCCTTGATTGAAAGCAACGCTCTCCACCCTCCGCAGAACACAGCAGACAGAACAGAGCAGGTCATGTTTTAATTGTTTCTACCATGATTTACTGAATTATTTCCATTTTAATACATTCCTGTAATGATTTCAGCTTGTTTTCTAATCTGTAACTAATGACAGTGATAATAAAGCACCATGAGATTTATAATCAAAGCTGCATTAAAATAATATTAGCAACAAGGAACTTAGGAATACTTGTTTGCTCTGCAAACATTTCCCCGGCACCTAGTCTGGGCAAGATTCTGTAATAATGATGATGTCCTGCCTTCTCCCAAATACACAACTTCTGAATGTCAATTCAAGAACAGGAGACTATTTGACAACCAGTATTTGAGCTGGAAGAATCTTCTAGTATTTCCAAAATGTTACTCTGACTCCGTTTTCACCAGGCTGGGTGTGGAAGGCAGAATTTTGGCCCCCATGACCTGTGCCCCTTGATCTTACTCTCATGAATATGTTATGTTACAGGCAAAACCTTTGCAGATATCATTAAGGTTTCTTATCAGCTGACCTTAAAGAATTATCCAGGTGATCCATGTAATCACACAAGCCCGGAAAAGCAGAGATCTTTCCTGCTCGTAGCGGGAGTGAAATCAGATTCCAAGCATAAGATACATTCTGTGTGCCTGTTAGCTTGAAGATGAAGGGGGCCACAGGTCAAGGAAATGGGGGCCTCAGTCCTAAAATCAAAAAGACCTGGCTCTTCCCCAGGTGAGCCTCCAGTTAAGAACCCTGCCCAGCTGACACCTTGTGAAGTCCCGAGCAGAGGACCCAACACAATCACACAAGGCCTGGACTTCTGGCCTCTGGGCTGTGAGCCGATCGATGAGTGGTTGTGGCGTAAACCACGAAATCTGTGGTCATCTGTTAGGGCAGCAACAGAAAACTCACACAGTGAAGTAAAATGAGAAAAGTAAGAATAATATAATGAGCTTTTCCTTAAAGTTAAGTGTATTCCCTTTTAAAAACTATCCTTAATTTACAGATACTTCCTAGTTTGTATGATGTTAAAATGTTTTTCTGTTATAAAATTACAGACGATAGATGGGTTTTGTTTTTAATGTCCTGATGTGACAAAATGAAGTTTTTTTTAAAGATTTTATTTATTTATTTGAGAGAGAGAGAGAGCACGCGCGCACAAGTGGGGGGAGGGCAGAGAGAGAAGCAGGCTCCTCACTGAGCAGGGAGCCCGATGTGGGGCTACATCCCAGGACCCCAAGATCACGACTTGAGCTGAAGGCAGATGCTTAACTGACTCAGCCACCCAGGAGCCATCAAAATAAAGTGGTTTTTTTTTTTTAATCTAAGTTTCTCTTCCAGGCCCCCCTCCCCGCAGCGCTCCTTTAGCTTTTTACTGATGTGTGAAATCCAAACACGTGGGCATTGCTCATCTAGCCAGCCCCGTACCTTCATTTTCAGATGCACACCGAGGACTAGGGGAGGGAGGGGGTTTGTCACGGTCCTGTCAGGATTAGGGGAGGGATTTCACGACTCCCAGTTCAGAGCTTTCTCAATAGTCTGGAGAACTCAGCTCATCAGGCAAAGGGGATATTAAAGCTAGCAGTGTTCTAGAAAGGACCATTTCCCCCAGGATAATGCTTCAAGCCCAGGCCTCCTCCTGATCAGCGCTGTGGACCTGAGGCAGGATAAGCCACCTTCTGGGCACCCAGCACACTCCCTCGGCTCCCCTACAGAGAACACTTTGATAGCGACTACCAAATAAAAATCACATGGACATATCTGTCCCATTTTAGCTGCTATTCTCCCTTATCCTCATTTCTGGTCATGTATCTTCTTGCCTGGTACCAATAGTGGCCTAATTAGAGGGACTTTCCAGCTGACCAAAGCTGAGTCTTTGTGGTTGGACCAGCTTGGAGGTTGTCAAGCTCAGCCCCTCGGGGGCCTAGGACCTGGCAGAGATGTTCTAGAGCCAGCAAGGGGGCCTCTGGGCTCCTTGCCTTCGCTTCCACCAGTAGCTATTCTGTCTTCAGCATCAGGGTTCCATGTGATACTTAATTTGAGAAGGGCATTCTATTGCTAGCAGCATAAAATGCCTGGAAACCAGGAAGGGGAGCACCCCAGAGGTCCCTGCCCATGTATGATCTTTGTCTTTGGCCTAGGGAAGGGCAAAGGCTGGATGAGCCGGTCACTTGAGCACACTCTCTCAAAGTTAATCCACTGCACATCAGTTTGCCCCATAATCAATTCACCATATCACTGGGGGAATTTCTCTAAGTTTGAGTTTCCTGAGGGACTCCTCGCAGACACTTCACACGGCCATTTCACGAGGCTTCGTCCTTCCGGCTCCGGTGAAAGTCAATTTCACCTGTGTCTCACATTTCAGTCCTTTCTAAAGGCTGCACTCGGAGACGTTCCCCTAATGCCTGTTTATTACCGTCCTCCTCTTGCAGACTTCAGACCCGCCCCTGCATGAACCAGGGAGATGCCAAAGCTTCTCTACTCCCTCCATTTAAGGTGTCTGTCGGACGGCTTTTAGTGAGCTGGTCACTGGGCAAAACTATCATTCTGAGAAATTGTTTATGGCAAGTTGTCTTTGAGCGCTTTGGCTTTTGATGAATTGCTCTCAGAGCCCCCTATAAGGGGGTTCTTGTGTCCTGGAAGAAAGCTATGGGCTTTATCATGTTCTCCGACTTTCCCACCTCTCCAACTAGAGCCCTCCCACCCGCTCACATTCTCATGCAGTAGTTCAAAGCTTATCGATGGGCCACAGCCTCTGATCTGCAGTTCTGCGACCTGGACATGGGCCCTGGCACACAGTAGACCCTCAGGAACTGTTGCTTCCCCCGCCCCCACTCCTCTTCCCTCTCCAGTATGTTTCCTCTTTGCCCTCCACGGACTCCACACCTACAGCAGTTCACGGTCACTGCCCCCAAACTCCCTGCCCTGATTTCACTTCCGATGGCCCCTTTTTCCTGGTAAGGACACACTTGTCACATATAGGCTCTTAAAATTCAGCACCTATAAATGGGAATAGATCCAAAAGCCATGCAAATCCATTTTTTTAATGAAAAAGTAGAACTCGAATACATCCCATTTTTCATTTAAATCTCATTTTTAAAGAATTAAAATACTTTTTTTAACTTAAAAATTTCAAAGCAAATGTTGCTGAGAGTTAAAATGTAAAAATGCCAAGGAAATGTCAGAGTTAATAACGACCAATTTGAAACTGAGAATTACTCCGTACAGAATTTCAGACTTTAAGAAGAATTTGAACACTGATGTGTCCAACCTGCCCCAGATACAAAGCCCTCCTCCATGCCCCCTGCTCCAGGAGCAGTTGGCATCTGCTTACATCTCTCCAGTGGCAGGAGTCTCACTCCTTCACGGGGGAGCTAAGTTGTCTTTGGCCAGCTCTGCTTCTTATGAAGTCTTAAATATCACCCTCCTTTTGCATTTCTCTTTCAAGTTCTCATCCTAGAGCAAAGGTCAGCAAACTTTTTCTGTAAAGGGCCAGGCAGTAAATGTTTTAGGTTTTGGGGACCATATGGTGTCTATTGTGACTCGTCAACCCCTTGTAGCCCAGAAGCAGCCACAGACAATACATAAACAAATGAACGTGGCTGCCCACCCCTGCTCTGGGGCGTTTTAGAATTCGTACAGTCTTCCATTCCCACGAGAGCCCTTCAGACACCTAAACTAGGGCAGCCTGACTTGACTGCAGAAGATACTTTCAGGCCAAACGACCTCTTCTAATCATCCCCATAGGATATGGTGTCACACCCTTTCCATCTGTGGTCACCAGAGGCTTCAGAGGACAGACATTTCTAGGATGCACCCCCCCCCCCAAATACCTCCATCTGCCCGGCACAGAAAAGGGATGCTAGCTAACACGCATCATTAACGCATCATGAACTCACTCTGTGTTCGGCACAGTATTAAGAACTTCATGTAAATTACCCTATTTGTTACAATACTGTTATAAGGCAGGTATACTATTATTATTTCCACCCTTACAGAGAAGGAAATGGAGCTCCAGAGAAGTTATAACTTGTCCAAGGTCACATAAAGGGTAAGGATTCCATCCCAGGCAATGTCACTTCAGAGCACTATTTTATTTTAAATAATGTTATTATGAAATATTTGTAGAAAAGAATATACCATATACATACAACTCACATAAAATATGAAAAATAGTAATACGAACCTATGGTATACCCAACACCCAGCTTGTGTGGAAGCCTCTGTGTGGCCACCCTGAGGATCACCCCCTCCTTCACCCAGGGGGCACCCCTAGTCTGAATTTATCCTTCCTTGCTTTTCTTTTTTAAGATTTTATTTATTTATTTGAGAGAGAGAGAGAGCACAAGCTGGGGGAGAGGGAGAAGGAGAAGCAGGCTCCCCAGTGAGCAGGGAGCCGGATGTGGGGCTCAGTCCCAGGACCCCGGGATCATGACCTGAGCCGAAGGCAGATGCTCAACCGACTAAACCACCCAGGTACCCCTTCCTTGCTTTTCTTTATTGTTTTATTACATGTCTATGTTTCCTAAACACTATATCATGTAATTTTACTTGTTTTTGAATGTATATATATGTAGAATCATGCTGTATATTTTGCCTGAAACTTGAACCGAAAACCTCTTAATGGCTTTGTGTTGTTTGTGAGATGTTTATTGCTGAACACGGCAGTTCATTCATTTTCAGGGCTGTGTAGTATTCCAGGGCAGGAATATGCCACGGTTTATTTGTTCCTTGCCCCGCTGGTGGACACTTGCATTATTACCAGTATTTTGTTTGGTTGCTGTTGTAAATAAGACGGTTGAAAATTTCTGTATGTGTCCCCTGGCACATACGCGCAGAGCTCCCCTAGCGTCTAAACCTGGAAATGGAATCGTTAAATCACAGGATTTCCCACCTTTTTTCAAAGTGGTTTTATCCATTGACACTCCCACTGTCAGCGTTTGAGAGGACTCCCTACTCCACATCCCTATCAACCTTAATTTTTGCCAATCTTGTACATACTGATGTCATTTCAATTTGTCTGTTCCTGATGATTAAAGAGGATAAGCCATCTCTTCATATGTTTATATGTGTTTTGTTTCTTCTTTGGGACCAGTGACTTTGCTCATTTTTCTGTTGGTTGTATTTTCCTTATTGATTTGTTCAGAGCATGCCTACACACAAGGCTAAATTGAACGAAATGATCACCTCCCACATTCTGAGCACGGACTTCTATTAATGCAAACTTAGAATGCAGTCCTTGTATTTGGCACCTACTTCACACAGACCTTACTATCAGTAAAAACTACTAAAGCATCACACATAATCTCTTGGTAACAAAACACCTATGAAACTTTCTTGGGGCGGGGGGGGTGGAAAAAAAGACTACTTGATGAGAAATGCAGCCAACCATAACATGACTCAAAACACAGATCTCAAAAACGGAGGCTTGTGATTAACAAGGGGCAATTGTGAGTTCTGCACCCATTTCACACGAAACAACCGGTAAAGTGAAGAAAATAACAAAATTCAGAAGGAGGAGGAGGGGAAAAGGAGTTGTAGGACTGTAAATTTCCTCTTCTTCCACAGGAAAACTTGGATCGATACCATCTACAATTGAAAACTGGAGTTTAAAAGCCAGGACTCTAACCTCACTGCTTTTCATGGTCTTTTATTACCCTTGATATTTCAGAAAACAAGACTGTCTGTAGTGAAGGCAAAACCGTTTAATGTGGAGTAATTATATTTCCTTATTTTCTCCTGTGGCATTCAAAAAAAATAAAATTTCACATCAGTTTTAAATAGCATGTAATAATGATCTCATTTTATAAAATGATTTCTGTCCATCTTTCTCCATATAACGTATGCATGGCAACATGTCTGGAATGAGACTCATCTAATGTTAAAAATGGTGAGCTTTTGAACGATTTGTTTTTACTCTCTTCTTTGTACCTATTTGTTTTACTCAAAAAAATTTTTAAATGCACATATTATTTTTATAAAGACAGGAGGTCGTTTTTAAACCAGTAGGCTTCTCACACCCAGCCTGCTTTCGCAACCATGTTAAATCTTTCTCATTCTGTTCTTCTGGGGTTGACTTTCTGAGCTGAAGAACAGGACTTCACATTTCTTATCGTGAAATCATGTTTAAAATTAGCCCAGCACCATGGCCAACTGAATTAAACACTATCTTGTTTTCCCATGGAAATTCATTCATTCAGACATTTTCTGAGCCCCTATTAAGTGCTAGGAGAAACAAGTAGGTCCCTGTGACACATAAAATTCCTCGAACAAAGCAGATACTCAAGAAACATTTATTGACATACTAAGTTTGGAAACATTAGGAGTAACAGTAATAAGACAGCATCTATTTGTACCAGGTACTGTTCTTATGTCTTTATATATATATATTAACACACTTAATCCTCACAACAACCCTGTGAAGTATGTCCTTTTGTTATTCGTATTTTGATAGATGAAGCAATTGAGGGTCAGAGAGGTGAGTCATTTGCACCAAGTATCAACAGTGAGGAAGAGGCAGAGTCTGGATAGGGACACCCAATCCCCGCTCCAGGGTATCTGTGTTCTGCTTTTCTCCCTAGGCACGAAGCGACGCTACATTCCACAGTCTTCCTCACAATCACCTGTGACCACTGAGCTTTGGGCAATGGCAGGTGAGTGAGGTGATGTGCGCTCTGCCCAGGATTGGCCTATGAAGCCCCTCCATGGGTGTCCTGTGCTCTCTGTTCCATCCACAGTATGAGTAGGGAAGACTCCAAGGTCCTACAAGTTAGAAGTGGTGGAGCGCCCCCACCCCCAAATCCCTGTGGTCATCATGGAAGGGCACTGCCACTTCAAGAGAAACTGCCAGAAGGAGGACAGTCTCAAGAGCTGATAGCCTCTGGGAGCCATGCCCTTGGGATACGCCCCACTCCTGCCTGGCAACCCAACGCTTGGCTGAGCCTGGCGGTGGAACCGGGGCTCACCGTTTCTGGCCAGCACAAGTCTCAACAGCAGGCAAGCTTGGAGTCCCTGGTCTGGCTGGGACTTTCTCAGAGCCACAATGCTACCTGGGCCTCTTTCTCCCCACCCTGCTTCCTCCGTGCCCTGCTTTTCATGGGGGCCAGATCTGCCCCCAGTCAGAAGACCTGTCCTGCCTTTCTCTGCTCCCTCCCCGCCGCCCCGTACCTTTCCCAGTGCACCTCTGACTCCATCTGTACCTTTCCCAGTGCACCTGCTCCCCAGAGGGCCCAACCAACACCCCCCTCTGACCTGCACTTGACTATGACATGAGCAAGAAACCACCTTAATACATGAAACCACTCTCTACAGGAGTGTCTGTTACTGCAATTAGACAGCCTCAACTAATCAACATTCCCAACCACCTGCTGGAAAAATTTTGAAACGTAAGAAATCAAAACACCTGGAAAACTATTAGAGAAAGGTGAAACTTTAAAGAGAGATAAAAAAAAGATGATGACAGGAAAAAGTAGAAAGAAAGCATGCTGTGCATTTAAAATATGTCCCCCAGCGTGCAGGACACTGATGTCAAACCAGAATTGAAGAGACATAAGCAGCTACAGCTCAGATCTGGTGCACTGGGCTGTCTTAGTCCCCCCGCGTCCCCCGTGCCCAGCAAAGGGCCTGGTTCCAAACAGGTGTTTAATACATACTGGCTGAGCGTACCATGCCGCGTGGTGGATGCGGCCCCCGCGGGTGGATACAGCCTGAAAGAAGAGTAGTCACATCTGAATCTCTGTCCCAAAGAGCTTATTAACTCCAGCCATCTTGAGTTTTTCACACCCTTTCCTCGGGGTGATGGACAGACCATCTGCTTCTCAAAGCCTCCAGAGAGCCAGACTGTCCATCCTGGATACTGAGAAAACCTGGCATTTCTCTCTTCTCCCTGAAGTTGTCACTCTGCATTCTTGGTCAGCTGCAGACTGTGTTATTTGAGGATGTTGGGGCCACAGCCCACGTCCCTCCTCTGCACGGGGAAAGCCATCTACCCAAACCAAAAAATGTTTTTCAGACTGGTGGATACAAACTGCGTTTCTTGGTTAGCTCTCGATGAGTGCCCCCGCACAGGCAGGTGTGATAGTCTTAAAAGTCAGGGTCATGAACACGAAGCACAGGAAGCCTGCCGGTCGGGAGGGGGGAGAGGGCGGTGGCCATTTGCACAAATATCCCAACTTGTCAGCCTTTCCCCTGGGGATGGGGGCCCGGGTCACCTGCTGAAGAGGGACCGCATGCTGGTGGCGTGCCACCAAGCCATCTCTGCCCCTCTCTGCCCCACATACGCCTCCACGATGCGCTTCTCTTCCTCTCCATTTGCTGAGGGAGGGCGGGAGGTGTGAGGGGGTAAGACTTGGTCCCTGCCCTCAGGGACGTGCAGTCTAGGGGAGGTGAGAGACACAGGAACCATTCGGTAAAATGCGGTGCGGGGCACAGCGGAGGTGTAGATCAGTCACGGGATCCTTTGCTCCCATAATACTCATGGGGGGCAATGAAGAGCCAGGGCCTGTGCTGGGTGCTGGGGCTGCTCCCGGCCGCCAGGGAGTGAGCGAGGAGACAGAAACAAAAAGCTGGAACACAAGGCCAGATAAAAGTGGGAACCACGGTAGAGACACAAGTCATGCAAAAAGGAAGGTATATTCAAGTCATGCTGACATGTTCTGCCAGACTTCTTGGAGGAGGTGCGTTCAGGCTGAGCCCCGAAAGGTGTAGAAGAGACAGAGGTGACGGGGAGACGCAGCGGGCTGAGACTGAGCGTGAGCAAAGGCCCGGGATGGGGAAGTGCCAGGCACACGGGAGAAATGGGGCATTTGCTTTTGGGGCAGGAGCACGGGGTGCAGAAGGGATGGGTGGGGTGAGCCAGCGCCCTGGGGAAGCTTGGACACCAGGCAGGGCATGCTTTCTTTCCTCTGGACAGCAGGACGCCCTGCAGAACTTTAATCAGGGAAGTGCAGAGATGGAAGCCGGCTTTACACTGATGCCTTTGGAGGCTGGTCTGGAGGAAGAGGCCCTGGAAGTGGGGGGGGAAAGGAGGTCAGCTGGGAGGTGGTGGCCATGGTCCAGATGTGAGGCCTGATGAGCAACCTGGCCCAGCACCCCTGGAAAAAACGAGTGCCCAGAGCAGAGCTCACTGGTCAGGCTGTTCTGAGGCTTGGGTTTGACCAGCACATGACGTCAACAGGACCCAGTCAAATGGGTCAATCTGAACGGCCTCCTTAACGGGACCCAGTGATGGGGAAGACCAAGGAGGAAAGAGAAGAAAGAAAGAATAAACCCAGCTCTGCCAAGCACAGGTTTCAGTCCTGCACAGGGTGGGGCCAGGCCTGCCCCTGCCTCGCCCTGTGACATCTTCTTCACAGACCTTCACTTATAAAAAACGAGAAAGTCGAGTGAGCAGATTTATCAGTTGGGAGAGATTAGCCTATGCTGTGGCAACAACCACGCCCAAATCTCAGAGCAATACCCCCAAATCTCAATGGGGCATTCCAGAAAAAATTGACTTCTCTCTCCCTGAGGGGGGCTCGATGCATCACAGTAACTCAGGGGTCCAAACTGATGGTACTGCCACCATCTAAATGCTGCTAGCTGCCAAAGGAGAAGGAAAAAGAAAATTCTCCAGAGACTCAACCCGCAATTAAATGGAACTCATTGGCCGGACTTGACCCAAGAAAGTCCCAGGGACCAAGTGCAACCTGGCCAGCAGGAGAGGGGGACTAGGTGTCAGGGAGCCTACAAATGACCGCCACAGTTCGTCTCTCCGATTCCTTCATGCCCTAACAATCTGTGTTTTGGTTCATGCTCAAGGCCAGGTTTTGGTTCAACTTATTAAACATATCAAACTAACATTTCTTCGGCACTGACTTATATGCCAGGCACCATGCTAAATTCTTTACGTGCATGATCTCTTTCACCTTTCATAATGGATCTCATTTAATATTTGCAATGACCCTATGGAAAGGATACCAACATTACCCCTCATTTAACAGGGGAGAAAATACAAGTTCAGGGAGCTTAACTGACAAGCTCGAGGTCACATGACTAGTTAAGTCCTGATCCTGGGACTCAAAACCAGGCCATAATGCTCTAAACCTTGCCTCTGCCTCTTACCGTCCAAGCCGCCCAGAAATGGGGTCAAATGCCTGGGCAGACAGCGGGCTGCCCGTCACCATGGGTGTTCAGGGAGAAGCCTGCAGGAAGAGGCTGTAGAAAGGATTATTTCACCGAGTAAAGGGCTAAATTAGTAAAAGACTCTAATCCTGAGATTCCACGGGGAGAGACAAGGAGACAGGAAAAGTGGGATCAGTCTTGGGAAGAGCAAGTGGTTCTCTGGGTTGGAGTACTCCATGGGCAGATGAAAGAAATGACAGATGGATTGGAAGGGGGGCTGAGCACCCACATACAGGGCTGCACCCTATTCTGGAGGCCCCAGGGAGCTTTTGTTTGGGTTTGTTTGTTTGTTTTTAACCATTTTCATCATTTTTAAGTGTATAATTCAGTGGCATTAAGTGCACCCACAATGTGGTGTGACCATCATCAGTATCTATTTCCAGAATGTTTGCATCCTGGCAAACAGAAAAGCTCCATACCTATTAAACCCAGGGGCGTTCTTAAAAGGGCTTAACCTGATAACGACATCACCAGAGCTGAGCTGGGAAGACATCCATTCCCGACACCTGAAGGACGTGACTTGAAGGCAGAGAGGCTGGGCAAGGGGATGGTTCATGAGGCTAGTGTGGGGGTCCAGGCAGGAGATGGCAGGAGCAAAGGCTGGGCAGTTACGGGGCTGAGGGCAAGGACAGACGCAGAAAGCAGAGAAAGGGAAACCCCAGAGGGAGGGGGGAGTCCCAGCTTCTTCCAGGCCCCTGTATACCCTGGGCCACCAGGAAGTGAGCTGGAAGAGCCAGGAAAGGATGCGGGGTCTTGGGGACGCTGCCAAGTCCAGCGCTGGACCGGATGCAGGTTAGGGGCAGGCCAGCTACCCACTCTACCGACTTTCCCTGGGAAGCCACATCCAAGCCCGACAGTCCTTCCTGGGACACGGGCCAGAGCTGTCCCCCGGGGAACCCCCAGAGGTCTGCGGCCTGACACAGCTCCTGCCTGCGCTCAAACACTCACTGGACGCCCACTCGGAGGTGAGCAGTGACTGCAGGCCCAGCGGGATCATCACCCCCTCGGCCCACAGCCACACTCATCACTCAGGAGACCCATCCTCCGTCAGCAGCGGCTCAGCCGGAGTTAATTATGTGCCTCTCCTGTCCTCCAGCTGGGGACATGGCGGTCACTCCCCTGCCTGATGGACAGAGGCTGGGCCTCTGTCACACACCACCGTGACCAGGGGACTCTACTCAGGGACTTTCCGATTCCTCAGTCCTTCCACCTCTGCGGCAGGCACCTGTCTCCAGAGTTCCTTTCTGGAGGCGATTTCCCCAACGCATCGACACTCCAGGCCAGCTCCCCCAGCATCCCCGCCGTGGCCGCCTGACCCCACAGGCGGAGTGCTGACCTCACGTGGAAGTTGACTTCAGGGATCCTGCTTGCACAGGCAGCCTTGGGCCTAGCTGTGTCCCCATCTCAACACTTTGTTCCCATACCCCAGGTTCTCCAAGTCTGAAGTCCTAACACGCCTTCCCAGGTCTGCATCCCTAGGACCCGATCCTGACCTGCCCCCCACCCCCATGGCTGAGATCCTGCTAAGTGGTCTCCAAGCCCACATGGCACTGCCCGCCCAGACTGCAGCGCCTGGGGCTGCCCCTGGACTCTGAAGGAGGTGAAGCTTCTCCCTGCCTAGAAAGTATGCAAAGGGGTTTCAGCTGGAAAGACAGCCCAGAAAACAGGTAACACCCTGACAAGGAAGCAGGGAGGCTCTGGGAGAAGGAATTCTTTTGAGGAGCAGGACAAGGAGGAAGTACTGGTGGGGGCTGGTGGGAGGCGCCAGAAGGGGGATTCATTTGAGGGCTGGGTCCCCCCGGGAAAGGCTCCTGTGGCTGTTGGGGCAGCAGCTTGGGATCAGTGCATTTAGGAGTATGATCTACTCTGAGGAAGCCCCTCTGCAAGACCCCTGCCCAGGTGGCTGACAAAGCTCCAAGTACAGCAGCTTTTGGAAGGCCAGGGGGCAAGTGCAGGCCCTCCGAGCGAGCGCAGCCCATCCCAGCCGCGGTGGGGAGCTCACACCCTGCACCGCCCTTCTTTGTGAAACAGGCAAACAATGCCAAGAAAGCCTAACCCTTGGGCACTTACAGGGCTGCATGGGGTGAGCAGGGGGTGGGAAAGCATGCTACGAGTAGGGCGGCAGCATGGGGCCTGGAAGAGGCCACCGAACCTGGGACCAGGAATCAGGGTAGGTGTCCTGCAGGAGGAGGCCCTTCTGCTGAGTCTTGAAACACAAGGAGAAATTAGCCAGATGGAGAGGGTGGAGGAGGGTGGCCCGCAGTGAGAAGAGTGTTCACTCAGTCTATGTGAATTTATTGAGCACCTGCTATGTGTCAGCCACTGTGATAGGTGGCAGGGACAAAGCAGGGAACAAAATCCCCACCCCTAGGGAGCTTCCATTCCAACCATCCAGTCAGGGAAGGAGAGGATAAATAAGTAGGATCTAAGTAAAATGTTAGTCAGCGTTAGATAATGCAGCAGTAAGTAAAATGTGTTATATGATAAATGCTAAAAGGAAAAATGCACTGGGGGGACAGGTTGTGTGGGGTGGTGGAGGGGAGGGAGTGAACTGGGTCCTCCAGATTCCCTTTCAGCAATGACCGACACTCAGATGAGAACATGGGGAGCGTAGAGGAGGTGAGAGGGTGTGTAGGACAGGGGAGTCACGGGAAGCATGGGAGGCCGGTTTGGGGTGGGGGGTACGGCGGACAGCAGACCCTGGAGAGCATCATGAGGAATTAGTCACAGTAATCTTAATTATCATTAAACCAGCACCACTGCTATCGTTCCTAATGTACTACTGAAGGTCAAAGCAACTAAGAACCGTAATACTTTGGGAAAAGTTCCCCTCCAACGCCAGAAGCATCCAAGCCTTGACAATGAAAACAGCCACTCAGAATCTGAGCATGTCTGAGGGATGGAGAACCCTCTAGATGGTCTCACCCCGGGCTAGGGTGACCTGCCAGGGGCAGAACAGCACAGGAGGTGATGGAAACACAGGCAGGAAAACTGTTGAGCTGGAGGAAAGGTCTTTGAGCCCTGCACCTAGGGCCCAGGGTACCAAAAGCAGTGCGTCTGCCAAACCAGGGGCCCCGGCCCGGTCCCCATCTTCTGGCTACTGCCTGCTGGGCAGGTCTCTACCCTCCTGAGCTTCTCGTAAAACAGGTCTAATGAGCCTCCCTCCCTCACAGGGCAGAGGGCAGGTCATGCTAGATGGGGCTAATGCATTCAGGGGCCCTGGAAGTACGTGCATGTTGAAGGGCCCTTGTTATCATTCATATCCCAATCGGAGGGCAGAGCCTGTCCTGGGACTGGAGCCTTGGGCTCCTACTTGTTTGCTATTTGCTGGGTGACCTTTGACTGGGCCCCTCCTGTCTCTGGGCTTCAGGATCCTAGTCCTGGGACAGCCTCTAGGATCTCCAGGCTCCAAGGTTCTGGGAGGTCTCTTACAGGTGGTAGTTTGGCATCTCCAGAGTGGGTCCTGCCAGAACCACCCCCCAAACCTAGGCCCAGTTCTAACCACGAGAGGACCTCCACCCAGCCCAGATACAGGGTAAAAGTAAGGCTGCCCATGGCCTCCACACCGCCCCCTCCCCGGGAGCTGCTCCTCAAACTCCCGTCATGGCTTCCTGGGCCCTTTCCCAGATGGAGGGCAGAGAAAAATTACCTTCATAAATCCTGCAAACAAAGTAGGAGGATTTTTCAGGGTTTATTCATTTTCATGCAGAAAAAAATGTGATTATTTTTTTCCCTGAGTAGCAACCTTGCTGTGAAATTCTTACTTTGTTTTCCTTTTAGGTTTAACAGATCCTTCCTGAGCCTTAAAAAAATTATTTGAATGCCGTTCTTCAAATTAAAAAAAAAAAAAAAGCAAGCAGGAAGTGAAATGAGACGGATAAAAAAGGATAAATATTGCATGATTCACTTAGATGAGGGACCTGGAGGAGTCAAATTCATGGAGACAGAAAGCAAAGTGGTGTCTCCCAGGGGCTGGGGGAGGGGCACGGGGGAGTTAGTGTTTAATAGGTATAGAGTTTCAGCTTGGGAAGATGAAGAGTTCTGGAGATGGATGGTGGTGATGATCTCACAACAGCGTGAACGTACTTCATGCCGCTGAAGTATACACTTTAAAATGGCTCAAATGGCAAATTCCATGTTATGTACATTTTGCCACAATTTGAAATAAACAAGCAGGAAGGTGATCACCGCCTCCCCAGGACAGGTTTCGTGGCCTCTCCCTGGACCTCAGTTTTCTAATCTTAAAGTAGGAGATAAATCCATCCCTCCTTCCTCCCTGAGCCGAGGTATGGAAAGAGAACGCGTGCCTTTGTTCTCTGCCAGGCCAGGAAAGTGGTTTTCAAACGGCACTGTACGAAGAAACTAGAGAGAAATCAAAATGGAACTCCATAGCAAATACACAGAAGCACAAAAGGGCCCCATGTGTGGAGGGCAGGTTGGTGTGAGGTCGGCAGGCTCCTTGCCCAGCTACTGTCTGCCCTGTTCGTGAGGAGATTAGAGGGGAGAGGAGGAAGGTGCCGAGGGCATGTGACTGAGCCAACTGGGGCAGACTCTTTTGCCCCAGACACTATGCCCCGCTGCCCCGACAACAGACCCCGACTCCTCGGACCGCATGTGACTTCTGCACAACAGACATGCCACCTCCTCTGTGCTTGGCCAAGCCCAGCACATCTTGTTTCGTTCTGGAAGCTTCCGCTGGGTGAGATGCCCTTTCCATGGGCTAACCCAGCACCCTCTGGAATGGAATGGCCCAGGGCAGCCCCCCGAGTGTGGCCCCCCCTAAGGACAGCGCTGTCTCCTGCACCTCTGTAGCATAATGGTCTAGGGTCCTTACTCGGGAGCCGGATGCCTGGTTTCAGGTCTCCCCCTTCCTAGCCCACTGACCTCAGGCCGATTCTAGTTCAGTTTGCTCAGGACCCCCACTGTCCCCACCTTGCTGTTTGCTGGCCACCCAAGCGGGGGGACGAAATGAGTCATGGCAGCCTTGAGGGTGGACACGGGCCTAGGAATTCCTTTCTGGGGCTTCCACTTTCTACAACAGTGGAGACCCTAGGACAGTCCCCACCCTGTCTGGTCCTTCCTGAGGCAGCGAGAGCGGGATATCCTCTTGAGTCCCTCACCTGTACTTCTCTAAAAGCCTGGGCCGCCGCAGCTCTGCCGTGGAAGGAGCGAGTTGTATGGTCACGACAGGCACCATATGGGAGCCCGCCCCTCACTATTTTGGGCCAATCTGTTGACATGACAACCAGGCTTCCCGACCCTGCCACGCAGCCTCCATCCTCGGGTCTGCATTGTGCCAGGTACATCCTTTACCAGCTGCCTCCCAGGTTGGAGAGGCATTTGCACAGATTCTGTCGAGACCCTTCCCCGGAAGAGCAGCAGACGGGGACGTCAGGCCAGGCACCCCGGTGTGGTGGGCACAGGAAGCGGCAGCTTTGCTCTTCAAAGCCCAAAAGTGGAGCATAAACAGGCACCGAGGAAGGGGTGACCCCCGTCTCAGAGCTTTCCAGGAAACCCGGGGCTGACTCGCCTTCCCCAGGCAGCTGCTGAGGAGGGCCCAGCCCCACGCCCTGCTCAGTCTCCCGATACTCCTATTTTAGGAGATGTCCGGCCAGGAAGGGCTCACAGAGGTCGTCTGGGCCCAGCGGTGCACTGCACTTTTGGGGAATCCAAGGCGCGCGGCTTACTTGAAATCACACAGAAGCCCCAACAGGAGTCCCCACACCCCATCAAGAGCCCATTCACGCTGCTCTTAAATTGGTGAAAGAATGTGCTGGATTCTCCTGCATCACAACAGAGCACACAGAATTTTATTTTTATTTTATTTATTTTTTTATTTTTTTAAAGATTTTATTTATTTATTCATGAGAGACAGAGAGAGAGAGCGGCAGAGGGAGAAGCAGGCTCCCAAGGAGCAGGGAGCCCGATGCGGGACTCGATCCCAGGACCCTGGGATCATGACCTGAGCCGAAGGCAGACGCTTAACCATCTGAGCCACCCAGGTGTCCCAGAATTTTATTTTTAAACCAGCAACTTTGTGACCACAAACATCAGGCCAGGGCCAACCCACGGGGACTGAGCGTCCACTAGGGGTGGCAATAACAACAGCAAAAACCATCATAACGATAGGTGTCACCTCCTGAGGCTCCCTATGTGCTGGGCAAAACCCTCAACTCTTCACAAACGTCATCTTAAGTAGCTGAATGCGTAGAGCACCCCCCTCTTTGCAGATTTGGAAACAGAAGCTCAGAGAGTTTAAGTAACCAACTCAAGGGCACACGGACAGCAGAGGGGTAGCTGGGCGTGGAGCCAGCCTGGCAAGGCAGGCACAGACCCATGACTTCATGAAGCCCGGGAGGTGGGGGCACTGAGGATGACGTGGCGGCAGGCATCCCTGAGTCACCTGGGGTGATGGCGTCAGCCAGGAAACTTCCAGCAATACCCTCAGGGACCTGAGGGAGAGTGAAACCAGGCAAGGGGAGGGGAAGGACCCAGGAGGTGGCGGAGAGTAGGAAAGAGTATGTACTTATAAATCGTTCTAACAGCCGTGCACAGAACTAGGTACCTTTGATGGCACCGTCTGTCCACCTTGCTTAAGGATTTCTTAGGGGACAGAGGGTCAGTGACGGTCCAGTGACGGGAACTGCAGAGACTGGCAGGGGCTCCTTGGAGGAGGAAGCTCTCTGACTGTTTTTGGGTTTTTTTTAAAGATTTTATTTATTTATTTGATAGAGAGAGAGCGAGAGAGGGAACACAAGCAGGGGGAGGGGGAGAGGGAGAAGCAGGCTTCCCGCTGAGCAGGGAGCCCGATGCGGGGCTCGATCCCAGGACCCTGGGATCATGACCTGAGCTGAAGGCAGACGCTTAACCGACTGAGCCACCCAGGCGCCCCGAAAGCTCTCTGTCTGTTAAGACAAGGGGACTGCTTGAATTTTCCACAGCTCAGGGAAACGCGTCGCCTACTTCCCAGATACAAAGTCTGCAATATTCCACCCAGAGACCACACCCACACTAAATTCTCCACATTCTCTAGAAACAGCGGGACGTAAAAGGGGAGATGTGTTGTTAACATAGAGCGTGCTACAGGACAAAGGAATTTCACTAGGAGGCCGGCTGAGGCAGTCAGCTGAAATAAATAAATTAAAATGTGGCATTGTTGTCTCTTTGTATACACTAGTTTTAATGACTATTTACTGAAACTTCACATGTGCAAGAAGGAACACAAACTCCCAAACTTGGGCGTCATCATCATCATCATCAGACTCTGTGTTAACAGATCTGCCCCGGGGTCAGGAGGGGGGAGTGGTCTTTCATTTTCTGCTGCGATGGCATGGACTAGCCAGGGGCATGGAGAGTGGATGCTCCTCAAGTGCCTTGAATGTTTTTCCACATGGCTGGTGGATGCATGGATCGAAAAGCTCATCCACGGATCACGAATGCAGTTAACCCGCGGGGCAGCACTGCACCCCTCCACAGGCCATATGCCAGATGGACAGGGTTTTCCCCGTTTGGTCACAGCACACACAAGCCCCCGACACACCTGTTTCACTCTTTTCTTTTTTTTTTTTTTTTTAAAGATTTTATTTATTTGCCAGAGAGAGAGCGAGAGCGAGAGCAGGAACACAAGCAGGGGGAGTGGGAGAGGGAGAAGCAGGCTTCCCGCCGAGCAGGGAGCCCGATGTGGGGCTCGATCCCAGGACCCTGGGATCATGACCTGAGCCAAAGGCAGACGCTTAACGACTGAGCCACCTAGGCACCCCTGTTTCACTCTTTTCTTAACCAGCCTGTTGTTGCCATGGCTGGCTCCCCCACCCTACAAGTGGGCAGACCTGAGCCATCTCTCTCGGGCTCTGTGCCATTTTGCCCATCTGAGCATGAGATAAGACGAGCACCCTCAGCTGTTGGATCGGCGGGGAGAGACATGGAGGGTCTCACTCCTGGAGGGGCCTTGACGGTGAGGGATCCACCCTAGGAATCTCAAACTCTGTTCCGCAGGAAGCCCCTCAAAGTGGGCACTGACATAGTACGACCCCACGGCGCAGGGCTCTGGATCTCTACCACCGTCTAGCCAGGAGAGTTCCCTTCTACTGATTTTACACACTGGGCTTCTAGGAAATGTTGTTCAAACAGAGGGTTCGGGAGCTCAGCAGAAGAGCCGATGCCAGGAGATTGGAGGAGACCAGGATGTCTGCCATGAGACACTGCCCCTCACCATCAGCCAGGTCTTCGAAACCCACCTCCTGCAGTGGTACTCTAGGCTTCCGTGGCAGGAAATGCTCTGCCCCAAAAGAGATCCGGAAGATTTGCCAAAAAGACAATAAAAAACACAACCAAACCTCCAGGAAACAAGTAGAAGCTTAGAGCGTCAACACAGGGTGAGGGGACCAGAGTTTTCCTTTGACCCGATGGGGGTTGAATTACAAATGGCCTGCATCATACTCCATTGGGCCTGCTATAACAAAGGCCACAGACCTGGTGGCTCAAACAATAAACATTTATTCCTCCCAGGTCGGGAGGTTGGGAAGTCCATAATCAAGGCACTGGCAGATTCCATGTCTAGTGAAGGCCCACTTCTGGTTCCATGTCTAGTGAAGGCCACTTCTCCCTGCTCCCTCACTGGGCAGAAGGGGCAAGGGGGCTCTCTGGGGTCTCTGATGAGGGACACACGCATTCACCTTGAATGCTATCCCAAGAGGTGCCACCTCTGTCCTATGAAACACGTAGCCCAGGTCCCAGGGGGTGCTGCCGGGCTTTGCACGGGGTACGCAGTCACACTGTGGCTGGCCCCGGGAGGCGCCGCCGTGAACCCAGGACGCACACCAGACCACAAGGCATGTTGAGAATCTGCCAGCTCAGTCTGGCTCAAGCGGACAGTATGAGAGACGGACAGAGCGGAGAATGCCCTGATGTGGGGGTGTGAATTCTAGAAGGTCAGTTGGGAAGGGACAGGCACGTGCTTGGTAACTGCTGAAGGAACACGAGCGATGGCTTCAGAGTCTGTTTATCTCATCCTCCTGCGGGCTGTATCTGAAGTCATCCATAATAAAGAGCTCAGGAAAAAAAACAAAAGGAAGAGTAAGAGCCAAGCAAACCCTGCATTCTCCCCTCGCCTCATTTCAATGGTTCTAGGAAATACACAGCGCAACACCCAAATCAGCTAGGAAAGGAGGCACAGGGGGCTGGAAAGGCAGGACAGCTCCCACTCCGCTCTGTTGGGCAAAGCATGTCTTCTGTCTTCCCAGGCAGTATGTCCAGGCAATTTCATCCCTCCTACAGCATCAACCACCTGCTGCAGGCAGTAACCCCAAATCCCGACCTCCCTCCCTGCTGTCCCCCTCGGCTCCAGACTGCACGTCTCCACCTGGATGACCCACAGGTTCAAATCCAGACTCACCACCTTAAATGGGGTCAGTGTCCCAGAAGGCGGACGGCAGATGTCATTGGTAGGAGACCCTGAGACCCAGACCCTGAGACACCTGTTTCTCATTCTGTGAGCCTTCTGCACAGGTATGGCGCTCAGCACACAGAAGAGCTCAGTAAACGTCAGCCATCACTGCTGTTAGTATTAGTATTAACATTCCCCTCTGCAGGTTCCCCCAAGCCAGAAAATCAGCAGCCACCCTAGACTCCAGGTTTGCACGATCCCTTGCACCCAGTCAGTCTCAAGTCCCGAAGGTTCTCTTGCTGAGATCTGTGCAACGGGGCCAGCCTCTCCGCCGTACTGGCGTGTGCTTCTCTCTGGCCTTGTCATCTCTGCCCTGGACGGCAGGCAGGCTCCTCCGCTCCCAGCCCTGCTCCTTCCCGCTGCTGCCCACCCTTCCCCCAGGAGTGAGCTCCCTAAATGAAAAGCTGGTCATGTCACCGTGCTCCAAGGTGTTCGTGGCCCTCTGGGGCCAAAGGCACTCTGTTCAAAGTCCTTCACCTGTCCCACGTGGCCCACACCGCTGGCTGGCCTCCCCTCTCCTTGCCCGGACTCCTGCTCAAGCTAGCGGGCAGCGTTCTCAAGAGCATCCCGAGCTCTGCTTGTCTTTGCTCGGCAACCTTCCTCCTCGAACGGCCGCTCCCTGGTCAGCACCCCCTCATTTGGCCTTCCCCTGACTCAGCTCAGATGTCCCTGTCTGCCCAGAGCCTCCCCGATCGTTATGACCACCTCCTCCCTGTGCCCCATGGACCCCACCCTTGCTTCCAGAACATCACCAGTAACGGCAGGGCCCAGGCTCCTGCACACAATTCCCAAAAAGAACCAGACTGCCCGCTTAAGTTGCCATATTTTATTTTCTCATGTAAGGACATTAAAGAACAAAATAATATGAACAAACAGATCCTAACATCTTCTATCACCGCGATTTAATTGTAAAGAGGATATGCTAGGAAGGGAGAGGAGGAGGAGGGAGAGGAGGGGAAAGGAAGAACACCACCTCCAAGGAATGGATGTTCTTTAAAATAACAACGTTAGCTCTAGGAAAAACACATCCTTCTTTTTCTCGTGTCACCATGGTCTGTAGAAGCTCTGTCAAGGCCAGTATGGGCTAAGGGCCGGTCATTGTGAGCATCTCCTGTGGGAGACTGTGAGCCCCGGGGGCGGGGGACGAGCTTGAGTGGAGAGGTGCTCCGTGAGTCCACAGATGGACAGATGTGCCCAGGTCAGTGGGTGTCAGGGCGTCCCTGCTCCCCAGCTGCCTGAGAATGTGACTTCCAGTAACACACGGTCACAAAACAATCCAGCTACAGCGAAGGCCCCTGGCTGAGCCGCTGAGTTGCTTTTATTTTTTTATTTTTTTATTTTTTTTTAAAGATTTTATTTATTTATTTGACACAGAGATAGACAGAAGAGCACAAGCAGAGGGAGTGGCAGAGGGAGAGGGAGAAGCAGGCTCTGCACTGAGCAGGGAACCCGATGCGGGACTCGATCCCAGGACCCTGAGATCATGACCTGAGCTGAAGGCAGACGCTTAACCATCTGAGCCACCCAGGCGCCCCCGCTGAGTTGCTTTTAGAAAGATTTTACTTGTACAACCGCTCCTCCTAGTATCACTCAGGAAACACTCCTTATAATAATAATAAAATACAAACAAACCTGCCCAAGCACCTGGGAACAATTTGCCGTCGTTAATTAATTCAACGGGAGAGGGGAAAGATGCAGGAAAGGGAACCAAGACTCTCATTAGAGAAGCTTGGCTTCTGTTTCTTTTTCTTTCTTAGCCAACTACCTTGTACCTGCCATAGTCTTAACTTTCCTTGAGCGCCCCCGCCCAAGTAGCTGCTGGGTTCCACCAAGTAGGGGACCACAGTCTGAGGTGGAGAGCCCAAGACGTAGAGTTGGAGCAGGCACGGCCCTGGGTGCTGCTGAGCGACCTGTGGGGAGGGAGAGCCGAGACATGTGCTCCACAGGCTCTGCACATTCCAGGACAGAGCGAACGCAAGGGATGGCTGCCTGGAGCACCGTCACTGTGGCCAACAAGACTGCTAATAAGTGTGAAACTAAGAAAGAAACGGGGTGCATACGAATAATTACCCCGCTCTCTCTGGCCTGCCTCACACGGCGCACCTCATTTCATTTGCCAAGGCATTCCCTGTTTCAGGGAGATAAACAAGATCCCCGAAGGCTGTACATCATTCTTCTGGCAACTTCCTCCTTGCCTGCTGCAACCAAGACCTGGGTGGACATTCTCGGGCAAAGAATGTGGTCTGGAAGAATTTTCCAGTTTCCTCACTAGCCAGCATTCATTCATGCTGGAGAGAGGAGGAATTTAATATTTCTAATTACTTTTTAGGGAGTAGTTTACCCCTGGAAATGCTGTAATTGATTTTCATCCAGTTTCCCCTTGCTTGGTGTTATTCTCTCAAGACCCTGCCTGAGCCTGCCAACTACACTACTTTTCCTCTTCTTCATATTCCAGCTGTGTGTTTGCTTTTTTTGTCCTCCCTCAAGGGCAAAGATCATGCCTGCGATTTCTGGATCCCAGCCCTGGGCCTGGCACATCTGTGGAGCGAAGCCAACACACTGGGAACAAAGACCAGGAGAAGAAATTATTGCCCATACCTACGCTTTCTCCAACTGCAGCTCAGAAATCCCAAATGGTTCGGGATAAGAAACTGGCCCAAAGCTAATTAATTTTGCAAAACAGACCTTACAGGGTAGCACACGGTATCTTCAGAAAGAACATTCTGGTTTTTACTTCCCACTGAGAGCTTCAGGGACCACAACTAGAGTAGCTTGAAACAACACGCTCAACTCTGGTTCACGAACCCCCAAGAACCTTCCCACTGACGGGCACAAAAATAACGTCCCGTTCCGTTTGAAAATATCACCTCCGAGTCCGATCTGTGCTTTCCCATGGTGTTCTGCGCATTTTTAAAAAGCTCCGTTTGGCTGGGTTTTGACAAGTGGAAGCTAGGGGCATGGAGGTATGCCTTAGGCACGGGGTGGGGTTCTTCAAAAACAACGCTGCCAACTGCATCAGCCCCACCTGGGGTGGGGTGGGCATCCTTACAATGGGGCTTCCCAAGCACTATTCCACAACCCCCAAATAGGAATCCCTAGGGCTGGTCCATTTTTAAGTAGCAGCCACGATGACCTGGATGCACACTAAAGTTTGAGATGCCAACTCATTTTTCCGCCAAGGAAAGTTACTCAACAGCCCCTCCCCAGACACCCCACCCCTACCACACACACACTCATTCCTCAGCCTTTACTGAGTAACTATTTTTGCAGGACAGGACCTCAGTGGGACAGGACTCTGTGGGATCCCAAGGACTGCAGCCTCTCCAAAGTTCTCAGGGTCTTGTCTGCAGCCCAAAGTTCCCCTTCACGCAATGGCCACCAGCCACCCTCTAAGCTCCTAGTGTTTCCTTTTGTTCCAGAAGAACATGTTTTCCAAGTTCCACTCTTCCATCTACAAGGTACAGAAGGCCAGGCACCAAGAGAGGCCCTCAGAAACTGCTTGTTGATTGCCCAACACTTGGCAACACCTTCATGGATTAGAGCCACTCACTGGAAAGTCCTTCCTTAAATATGCATTATTGAATGCTGACTGGACATTAGTGCTGACAGTACTAATAATAGGGGCTCCTGGTGGGGGGGTTCAGCCAGTTAAGCGTCTGACTCTTGATTTCAGCTCAGGCCATGATCTCAGGGCCCTCTCTAAATAAATAAATAAATAGAATCTTTATTTCTATTATCTTATCCCCTAAGGGATAAGATTCCATATATAAAGCCCTTTCCAGCTTACAAAGACATGTCACACATTTTCCCTTTGACCCTCCTGGTCATTTATAATACTGCCAGAGCAAACATGATCATGCCACTTTACAAAGGGAAAACTGAAGCACAGAGAGGTTAAGTGACTTTCCTGAGGGCTTACAGCTAGTTGGTTGCAGGGTTGGTGCTAAACCCAGACCTTGTGACTCCCAGGAGTCAATCATTCTCTCTCTGATCCAGTGAATAATTATCAAGCACCCACTATGTGCCATTCACCACACCAGTGCTGGGGATGAAGAGCTTACCTTGTCCCGTGCTCGTCCTCACACCCCAGGCTCCAGCCACAGTCTATGCACCATGCTCCTTCCAGCTACGTGGCCACCATACCTACGGTCACCCCCATCCCATCCCTGATCTATGTAATTCCTACTTGAGCTTCCCCAGCAATGAAGATTGCCATAGACTCCTTCACTGCATCGCCAGTATATCCAAGGAATGGATGGATGGATGGATGGATGGATGGATGGATGGATGGATGGATGGACAGATGGATGATGTGCAAAGATGCTGAGAGCATCCCAGGCATAACTAATTGGACAAGGTATGTAAACCCAAGCCATAGGCTAGCCACTGACCTATGACCTTGTGGGTCAAGGAACAATGAGCTAGCAAGGCAGGGATCTCCTCTCTTGAGAATCTGAATTTTGAAATGTTAAGAAAATGAGGAAGTGCTCTCAGAGCACATGTTGCTTCCTCCCAAACCTGGTGAGGTTCCCCTTTATATATGCTCACTTCACTATGTATCTAGCCCTCATGCTCGTGGTCACACCACAACTGTCTCCCACACTAGACCCCAAGTTTCATGGTAGTCTTGTTTACTACCACATCCCCGGTGTCCTCAAGGTCTGAATGAATGAACAAATGAATGAATGGTGGTTGACCGAGGAGCCATGAGAGTCCACCTCATGACATGGCTCACAGGTGCACCTATAGGAGAATGGGTCCCAGAATCAAGGAGGTAGGAAGCAGATTCTGGTTGATCTGTCTAAATCCACCTTTGAGGCTCCATCTAGGCCCTGCCTATGAGAAAGGGGAAAATGTGCAGTGTCCATGGCGGGAACTATGTGGGGAGAGGACGGGCCATCAGATCCCATGAGTTCAGGCTGCAGAACCTGGAGCTGCTCAGCCTGGAGGAGAGCTCGCTTGGGGCCTGGTCATGGCCTCTACACTCTGATGGATTCTCAAAAGCAGAAAGCACAGATGTGGTTTGTTTCATTTTAGAGAATAAAAACAGAACTACATGGGGGGGTGGAGGGGTGGGGTAAGAGAATCTGTAAGGAGGCAGATACCAGCTGAAAAAGAACAACTTTTTAAAAACCAGGGCTATTCAGAGATGGGATGAAGAGGAGGCAGGCCAGGCATTAGATGCCCCCACTGTGGGACGGGTATAGAAGAGATTAAAGTATTGGAAGGTCCTCTCTAATCCTGAGAGTCTGAGCTTTTGTTCTCACTGCCACAATTATGTACATTCTGATGTAGCTGTCACAACCTCATCTGTTTCCTAAAGAATGTGACAAGCTCAGTTTTATGAAGAAAGTAAACATAGGAATCCCAGCCAAGGTGGTATCACAAATTAAATTCACATCTTGAAATCCCTTTCTCCCCACCATACCAAACACATAGCAATGATAGCTGAAATAAAAAATAGAAAATTTAAAAGATATAAATTACTCAAAAATAAGATAAAATTCTCAAAGAAAAAAGAAGAAAAGCCCCATAACATGGTAAGTGAAGATGAAGCTGTGGGTTTGGTGGGCTTCATGAGCTCTGGGTGCAAAACAGCCAAAGGTACTTGGCAGTGAGAATTCTCCAGGACAAAAGAGACTCATAGCATCCCCAGAAAATGCAGGGGCAGAGCCACATTCACTGCAAAGGGGAACCAGAGCCAAGCTCACTATTTAAAGCAAAGCAGGTAGGGAACAGCTTCTGCTACTCATAAGAAAAGCTGGAACAAAGTTCTACCAACTGCTGCCTGGCACTGCAGGCCACACGAAGCTGCATGCTTGTGGGTGGCAAGACAAGGAAGCAGAACAGAAGGACGGACTGAATGCAAAAATGGCCCTAGTTATTCAGTCCTTTCTTTACCCATGGCCTTTGTAATATGACTTTGCATCTCCCTCCATCAGAAGGTAGAATCTACTTTCCCATCTCTGGAATCTGGGTTGGCCTAGTGACTTGATTTGGCCAAAAGAATACAACAGAAGTGACAGTAAGCTGGTTCCAGGCATAGGCCTTAAGAGCTGCACCAGACAAAGACAGTTCACAATGAATCAATAACCAGATGGACAGCAAACTTCTCATCAGCAACAAGAGATCCAAAAGATAAAGTTCTGAAAGTAAATCGCTGTTTGCTTAGTATTCTATACCCTGCTAAACTATTACTCAAGTGTGAGAGGAACACAGAGACATTTTAAGACTTCCAAATATTAGGAAGATCACCCTTGACCCCCCACCATATGCACTGAGTACTACTTAAGGATGAACTCAGCAAGAAGAAAAGTGAACCTAGAAGAAATGGAAGGCAGGAAAAAAAAAAGTGAGCAAAGACGTTGGTAACATTTGTTGGCAAACATAATAGTTAACTAAAAACTAAAAACAACTAATTTTTTTAAATTAGTGGACCCCAAATTCTAGGAAACAAGAAATATAGAGTAGATATTTAGTGGGTTGTTAGGCATTGTGACAATTCTTGTCAAATTCAGTAGAGGAGAAAGATACTGTGTAACTTTAGATTTTAGGAGAAAAAAGAAATATAATTTAGAATATATGCTAAAATGTTAAGGGTATAACCACGTCAGCAGAGGGGAAAAAAAAGGGAATGGCAGAAGGAACACCCAAAATAAGATGGTAGAAATATGTCAGCAATCACAATAAATATAAACCAATTAAAACCACCTATTAAAAGACAAACTAAAAGGGGTATAACAAAATGGAATGCAGAATGTTATGTACAGTATGATGTTTATACAAAGCTTTAAAAATACTATATATTGTTTATGGACATGTACATCTGTAGTAAAATATAAAAATAGAGATGGGAAAAATACAACCAACTTCCAGACAGTTGTTATTTCTGTGGAAGGAGGAAGGGAGGGGAATGGGAAGGGGAGGGTTAGGAGGGGGCTTTGGTTGCATCTGCAATGCTTTAGTTCTCTGAAAAATGAGATCTGGGGAAAAAATATTCACATTTTTCAAATTGGAGCTGTAGGTATAAGCTATGTTGTCGCTATATTGTTTTTTTCTTTCTGTATGTTTGAAATATTTTGTGATTTGTTTTCACGTTGGAAGGAGGGAGAAAGAGGTAAGGAAGGAAAGCAGGGAAGGAGGGAAGGTAGAAAGGATTCATTCTGACATATGGAGCCTTGCTGACCACCTCTCTCAGGGTTCATCAATGCCTAAAGATAATAAACAACTAGACTGTGAGCCTTTTACATGCAAGCCAATCCAGAGCCCACACCCCCAGACTCTTCATTTTGGGGGGCTTTCACAATCTGGGCCACTATCCACATGCCCTAGTCACCCTAGACCCAGGTACAAGAAGACTGACCAACAGCCCTAAGCCCCAGAGCCCAGGGAAGTTCTCCGATCCAGCCAATCGCAAGCTGCTTACCCTGCCTCGCCAGATCCTTCCCATGGAAACCACAATTAAGGCTCTTGCCCATGTCTCCTCTCACTCCCTCTGCTTCCTGGCAGACCCCGGGGCTTCCCTATGCACCCTGCCTGGCGTGGCATGCTTCGTGCATCTAGGGGACTTCCAGGGTAAACTCCTTCTTTGTGACAGTCATTTCCATGTCTGTACATCTTACTGTACCTGATAAAAAACAAACCAGGTAGCCAGAAGCAGGAAAAGGAAGGGAGGGAGGGAGGAATGAATATATGAAGATCAACCCTACAGAACTTGACCAGGAATTGAGACCACAAACTCAGTTCATCCAGGGGCTGGCTCTTTCTTTCTTTTTTAAGATTTTATTTATTTATTTGTGGGGGGAGCAGGGGCAGAGGGAGAAGCAGACTCCCCACTGAGCAGGGAGCCCGACAAGGGGCTCCGGGATCATGACCTCAGCTGAAGGCAGACGCTTACTGACTGAGCCATCCAGGTGCCCCAGGGGCTGGCTCTTTCTACACAGGATTTTATTGCCCAGATATAGACTTTCAAGGTAAATAAACCTCCTCTCTGCCTTACCATGTGCTGTTCTCTCGGCCCGGAACAGCTTCTCTTCCCTGATTCTCCCCCTACCTCCCCCACCCCAGAACAAACTGCTCCCCCAGGCTTATCCTTCAGTCCAACCCGCGGCTGGCTGGTCCACCTCTGACGCCGCACCCGATGGGCTCCAGAGACAGGGATGCTGTCCCACTGGCCTTCAGATCGCCCGCCCCGGCAAGTGCAGACACACCAGCCTGTACCATTCACGTCCACGCAGACGGACCAGATGACAGTTACAGCCCTCAGAGGCACGGAGAATGGCTCCCCATGCGAGAATTACAGAGGAAACCAGGAAAGACCACAAGCCCATGGGCGCAGCAACAGGCAACACCCACCATGGAACCATGAGACAGCGCTGACTGTTCCACTGGAGTTTCTAGATAACCCAAATATACATCTTCATAAGCCCAAACTTTCAAGCATTATTTGATAGACTCATTTTTACAACGCAATGCACATGTAGACATGCCTGCAGGTTTTAAACACGTTCTTATTCTTTACAATCCTTTTTCTTCCCCCCAGGAATGTTTTGTTTTGTTTTTTAATTGCTAAGGTAACACATGCTTGTAGAAAATTCCAACAATACAGTAGCGTTATCAGTCAAGTGGGGAATGCAAGCTCCTCCCCGCCTCCCTTCCCTCCAATCCTGCCGTCCAGGAATAATCACGGCCCTCTCCCCGCTCTCCGAAAGCAATGGTGCTAACAGCCCCGAAGCTTTAGTTTGACGCCTCGCTGTGTGCGGGTCTCAACAGCTCGGGGAGGGAGGCGTGATTCTTGCTCCCCGAATACCGGCCATGGTCAGGACGGGGACCGGAGCCTGGCTGCCTGGCTCTGAATCCTGGGCCTGCCATTTGTGAGCTCTGGGGGCTGGGGCCGCTTTGCCTCTCTTCTGAGCTTTGGTTTCTCAGCACAAATAAATGATGCCTGCTTCATAGTGAGTTGCGAGAATTGAATGAACGGACACAGGTCAAGAGCTAAGAACAGTGCCGGATACACGGAAACCCAATAAATTGTTATTTCTCTTTTATGGATAAGCAAACAGAGGCTCAGAGAGGTTAAGGTGCTTAGCAAATCCAACGGATGATTAAGAAATCAAGTGTGGACCTGCCAGGGGCATGTGAAGTTCCCCCCGAAAGGCACAGGGCCTGGGGGTTATTCTGTCCCACGACTTTATTTCCCCACATGCTTGCTTAGCCCTTAGGTCCTCGTCTGACATTTTCCTTTCCCTCTCGCCCTCTGAGTCAGGTAGTAAGCTGTCACTTCTTGCCGCTGGCTCCCTGCCTCCAGCAACCTGACACCAGCTCCCAATTGGTTGACTTGCTGTCGACTGGGAACCCAGTATCACAGGGCTGGTGAGGACAGCGAACAAAACAAGTACAACCAGGCACACGCAAAGCCCTAAGCAGAGCTCCCATTCATAAACTGAACGAGTCTTAATAAAAGCCTTCCCTGGGCGCCTGGGTGGCTCAGGCGGTTAAGTAACTGCCTTTGGCTCAGGTCATGATCCTGGAGTCCCGGGATCGAGTCCCACATCGGGCTCCCTGCTCAGCGGGGAGTCTGCTTCTCCCTCTGGCCCTCCCCCCTCTCATGCTCTCTCTATCTCATTCTCTCTCTCAAATAAATAAATAAAATCTTTAAAAAAATAAAAAATAAAAAATAAATAAAAGCCTTCCCTACCAGTGGCTCAGAGACCTGCAGGTTCCAGGCTGGGTTCTGGATAGGCGAGGTGGCTGGATCCACGCCGTACGGATAAGCGAGGTACTGATGCCTGAATATATTTTCCCTATTTTTAAACAAAAGTCTCCGGCCTAGGCATTTTTAAATGTCCCTGCTCTCCACGTGCAGAGCCGTGCCTCCCAAGCCCCTCTGGCAGGCTGTGTTATTTTGAACACCCAACATTCCCGGCTTCCCCAGGAGCCACATCCCATTCACATTCTGAAAGCATACGTGGGACCTAGGATCATCGTGAGGTGCCGGGCTGCATTTAAACAACTTCCCAACTTGCCACAATAAATCCTCTTTAGGATGGATGGTCGCAGGTTGCTGTCAGACATGTGTGTCTGAATACTAAACTGTGCTGTGAACCGAACGGACCCCAATGCATCCGGGGCCACCTCTCCGGGCCCGGCCCTGGGGCACCAAGTAGGTGAGACCCAGGCCGCCCTTGAAGGAGGCGAGCGTCCGGGGAGTGATGGGAAACAAGGCACAGAGAAATAAAAGGTAGTGTGTGGCTCTCTGAGGGAGTCAAAAAGGAGACTGAGGATGTCTGGAGGAGGGGGTACACATGCAATTTGGGGAGAAGCGGGGACACAGCGTCCTTTGTGACCACGAAGGCCTCTAAGATCTCTGATTTCATAGTCCCACTCATGTGCTGCTTGAACTCACAATGAAAGCACGTGCATCAGACACACACCGTGGCCCACGCAAAAATCCCAAGATTCAGCAGGAGTGACAAGGCAGATGGGATTTTCCAGCTTATTTTGCACAATCAGGTAACTCAGGTTCCTAAATGGATTTCTTTGGCCTCCATTCTCTGATTAGATAACCTCAAAATCATTACCTCTCCTCTGGTGAATATGGGAGGCCCAGATTGTTTGTTACCCACCCCAAAAAAAGGTTCAGTAAACCAAGCGCTCAAGTCACGGCAGGGACAGGCTGAGCACAGGAGCAGCGGTATGGTTCACAGGGTTGTCCCTGCGTGGGAGCCTAGGGGAGGAGCTGGTTAGGAATCCAGGCTGTGGCGCCCAACATACTTGGCAAACTGAGCCAACAGATGGGCTATACGAGGGTTGGAAGGGGGGTGTGGCTGATAGGCGTTGGGACCCTCCTGGAAGCGCTGATCACCTTCGAGACCCGGACTTAGAGCCAGAGACTGGTGTCCAGTTTGGGTACACTACCTACCTGCAGGCCATATGGCCTGGAGCAGGCCCCCTCACTAGTCCAAGTCTAGATTTCCGCATCTATAAAATGGGATGCTATCCATCCCATTGGGTTGTCTCTAAGGACTAAAAGGAGAAAGATATGTAAAAAGCTTAGCCCAGGGGCGCCTGGGTGGCTCACTCGGTTAAGCATCTGCCTTTCGGCTCGGGTCATGATCCCAGGGTCCTGGGATTGAGTCTCAGGTCAGACTCCCTGCTCAGCCGGGTGTCTGTTTCTCCCTCTGCCCCTCCCCCTGCTCATGCACTCTCTCTCTCTCAAAAATAAATAAATAAAATCTTTAAAAAATATATTTAAAAAAACCAAAATAAAAAGCTTAGTCCCCAGGTAGCAAGCACTCCAAAAAAATCGCTGTTATATCTCCTTGCCATCATTAAGAAGTGTCTTTCACTCATGTCAGAGGCTCGCATCCCCACGGCAGTCAGGCCTCAGAGCAAACTAATCCTATGACCCCAGTTCTCTGGTCTCAGACCTCGGGAAGGGCGTCCACCTTTCTTCCCTCTCAATGGCTCAGTAACAGGGGCCCTCAGAAGGGGAGCCAGGCACAGCGTAATTACCAGTCTCGCGCCTTCCTTGTAATCTTGACTTCATGGGGACTGTCGGATCACAATAGTTGGGGGTTTGTGTGCGGTATTTAATTAGGCAGATGAAAGCATGTTGGAATGAAACAGTAGTATCTCTAACTTGATGGCCTGTTGTGCATCTTATCCCTAAAACCATAACAAAGGATGCTTCCATCTGAAGGAAAAGAGTGCCTCCCTCCCTTTTTCCCCAGCCGACATCCAGTTAACATGGTTCCCGCCTGACCACCTTGTTCTAGTGAATAAGCCATTGCTGACCACCCCTACTTTCTTGACACCACCTGACCGATGGGATCCAAAGGGAAGGGCCTGGAGGGGGAAGCTCGGTACAGTGGTGAGCACCCCGGCTTCTGGCCTCATCTGTCCCCAGCTCTCGGACCCCAGGCCAGTCTCCCCCACAAAGGGGCAGCTTTATTTTAAGCCTACCCTGGCTTTTCTTTCTCAAAGTAAAATAGTTACTAGAACTTGGGCCTGTAGGATCAAGATTTGGAGGAGATTTATAAAATTAAACACGGTTTAAGACGGGAGAATTAAATATAATAAAAACAATGTCCAGCTAAAGAAGCATCCAGAAAGAGATATTAGTAGGTAACAGGATGATCTCAGAGGTCTTGTCTAGCTCTAAAATTCCATTATTTTAATTCTGGGTTGTAAAATGCCAACATTTACCCAAGTCAATAAACATCAAGAGACTGATATTTCATTGGAATCCAAGTCCGATTTTTCAATATTGATTTTTGTGAAGTCAATTTTGGTTTAAAGTGCCTTTTTAAATTGGTGCTCCTGTGGTGTCAAATGTCAACATTTATTTTTCCAGAACTCTCTTTCCTACGGGGACTCTGGTCAGTGAATGAAGCTTTTGATACTTGGAGTTCCTGTTTTTCTTGCTTTTGATGCGAGGTCCTGATTAATAGTGTGGGGTGTTTTTGTTTCTGTTTGTTTGTTTGTTTGTTTGTTTTACTGAGCCTTTGAGCTTCCTGTTGGGATATGAAAAGTAATTTCTACTCTATGTAAGAGTGGGGTGGGGGAAGGAGGAAGGGTTCATTTGTCCTCTAGTTGAAAGCTTCACACGGACCTGAACTGCAGCTCACCATTCACCTGCTGTGTGACCTTGTGTTAGCCACTTACCCTCTCTGAGCTTTGTTAGGTTATTCACAAAATGAAAATAACAACACCTACTTTACAGAGAGGCTGGGAGAAACATATAAATAGCTCATGCCAGCGTCTGGCCCAGAGCCCAGCCCACAAAAGACTTTCAGCAAATGGAATTGTCCCTTGAATTATTTTCCTTCCACTGCTATGTTTTATTTAAAAATGTTCAGATCTACAGAAAACTGGAAAGAATAGGACAATTAACACCCATATACTTTTCATCTATTCACCAATCATTATTACTTTCCCACATCTCCTTCTTTCTCTCTTTCTCTGGTTTTTCCCCCTGAATTATTGGAGTGTGGGTTGCAAACGTAAGACCACGTTGGGATGTAGCTCCTAGAAATATGGATACTCTCCCACATAACAACATTCCCACGGTACACCTAAAAAAGTAATGTTCATAAAAAATATTATTTAAAATAGAATTTGTATTTAAAACTTCCCCATTGTCCCCAAAATGTCATTTTTGCTTTTCTTTAATTCCAAAATTTTTTTTAAAAATTCACACATTACATTTGGTCATCAATTTCTCTTTGTCAATGTGCCCCCTTGATTTTTATGTGGTATAAGAACAAAGACACTCTCCAGAGCAAGCAGGGACAAAAAGCAGATGGTAATTTGGCAGAAAAGGCAAGAAGGAAACTTTGGAATTGGGTTTGACTCCTCTCTGAGCCACTGGCTCTGGGTAACCTTGGGCCTGATGCTTCTTACAGATGTTTGCTGCATCATCTGGAATCAGGCCCTGCACTGGCCCAACTCAGGACCCATTATCAGTCCAGTGGAGGGCGTTGAGGCTTATGAGCTTTCAAAGTCATACAGAGCCCAGTCTGAATCCTCCTTGCCTAGTGGTGTGACCCTCAGCATTACCATCTGCAAAATGGGTGTGCTAACTTTAGTGCCTACCTCACAGAGACACAATTCATAATCAGAACCAAACCTCCTAATTTGTGTGGAGCACTAGAACAGCAGCTGACACAGAGTAATGGCTCTATTTTTTTTAAATGATAGTTTAGTTTTTAATTTTCCAGAAATTACGGACTCTACAATCAATGCTCTTATCTGCACAGCAACTGCCTTTGGCTTATGAAGAGCCCTTCACCACTTATGAAGCGCTTTCTCTATTATCTCCTGCTTCCAGAATGCAGTCCGAGGAGGTGGCCGCGTGGGGGACAGTTTCCCCCACTTCGGAGAGGGGACCTGGAGGCTCAGAGAGGTTGAGCAGGTGGGCTGAAGTTATCCAGCTGGCTGCAGAGCCCCGACTCAGAGGGGGCCCACCCTGTCTTGCCCTCCTGTTCTGAGCTCTTGTTCTGTTTTCGGTTTCCACGGCATCAGCACTGTGCGCTCTCCAGCCATTTCTGCCTTCAGAACACACATCTTGTCTCATTTGAATGGCCACTCAAATCTGGACACCCCTTGCCTCCTGCCATAGGACTGCAAAAAGGAGGGTCTGCTCTTCTGAGCCTCCGTCTGCCGTCTGTGGGATGGAATGTGAAGCCTCGGGTCCCGGGTCCCGGCAGGCTGCTAGGGCCCTGAAATGCGAGGCAGGGACGTGCACTGAACTGCAGCCGCTGAACGACAGAGCGGCCACTGTTAGCCTCAGACTCCTGCGGGCCCACTAAGGGCTCCTTCAGGAGCAATGCGTCCCTTTACGTGCAGAGCCAAAGAATTAGCACTGAAGAGTAGGGTCCCTTCCCTTCTCCCCGGCTTCATTTCTGAATCATAAACGACAAGAATCAAAGTCACTTTGAAGAATGGCTTTTCGTTTGTCATAATTTTCATTTCCTCAAAGAGAAGGCATATTGTCCTAGGCAAAAATCAATGCTTCCCCATAATAACGTGCCTACAGAGATCCGTTGCTGAAAGCCTCATGGAGAAGGAATGGAAGCTTATCTATAGGATACATCAGCCACATCAAGAATCTGAAAATCAATACTTTATGGGCTGACATTAAAAATGTATAATTTTTTAGGGCGCCTGGGTGGCTCAGTTGGTTAAGCGACTGCCTTCGGCTCAGGTCATGATCCTGGAGTCCCTGGATCGAGTCCCGCATCGGGCTTCCTGCTCGGCAGGGAGTCTGCTTCTCCCTCTCCCACTCCCCCTGCTTGTGTTCCCTCTCTCGCTGTGTCTTTCTCTGTCAAATAAATAGATAAAATCTTAAAAAAAAAAAATGTATAATTTTTTAATCAAATTACAAAACAACTGACTATTAGGTTTTAAGATGAAAACTGTGTCTTGCCACTAAAAAACAAGGTCTGCAGGCATCCCGAGTGAAAAATGTATCCTCTTATCAACCTAAATATTAGAATTATCAGAGCATCTTCCATGTTGCACGAACCTAGTCACTCCTCCTCCATCCCACCGATAGCACATATATCTCATAGCCACCAAGTCAGAACCTCTAACTGGGACAGAAAGGAGGGAATGTTTGCTGGGTGCGGCTACACGCCACAGTCTGGGCAAGCTGCTAGAGAGACGAGGCCAAAGAAGCAGATCATACGTCAGACCATGGCCCTCTGAGGCTCACCATCTTCCCCATGGTGCCCTCTCTCACTTGGGGTCAAAGCCCCGGCAGTGGCCCCCAACCCCACGTGGCCTGGCCCTGGTTAGGTTCTCCCTGATGTCCCCTCCCTTCCTGTTCGGCCAGGCTGCCTTCTTCTCTGCTCTGAACACACACACACACACACACACACACACACACACACACTGCCCCTGCATTCCTTCCCCAGGCCTGCTATAACAAATTACCACAACTGAAGGGCTGGAAACGAGAGAAATGTATTCTCTCCCAGCTCCGGAGGCTCGAAGTCTGAAGTCTCAGTCGGGCCATGTTCTTTCATAAGGCTCTAGGGAGAATCTGTTCCATGCCTTTCTCTTAGCATCCCGGTGACAGCTGGGAATCCCTGACATTCCTGGTCCTATAGATGCATCACTTTAATTTCTGCCTCTGTGGTCACACACCATCTCTCTGTCCCTCCGTATGTCTCTGTCTCTCTGTGTCTCTTCTCCTCTCCTTACAGGACACCAGTCATATCGGATTAAGGGCACACCCTACTCCAGTATGACTTCATCTTAACTAATTACATCTGCAATGGCTCTATTTCCAAATAAGGTCACATTCACAAATACTGGGGCATTAGGCCTTAACATAGCTTTGGGGGGCATAATTCAACCCACAACACACACTAGCCTCAGGGCCTTTGCACTTGCCATTCTCTGTGTCAAAGGCTCTTCCCCCAGGTGTCTACACAGTTCACTCCATCATGCCCTCCAAGTCTTTGCTCAAATCCAGTCTTCTCAGGGAGACCTTCCTGATTACACCACGTGAAATGGCAACACCCCCACCCCTCACACACTCTCCATCCCACCTACCTGCTTTCCTTTTGTCCACATTACATGACTTCTGATTGTATAAATTACTGATTGGCTTGTCTGTCTGTCCTCACTAGAGTAGAATGTAAACTCCATGAGGGCAGAGTTTCTTATCTGTTTGGTGAAACGACGGTATCCCCCACACTGAGGGCGGTGCCCGGCGTGTCATATGCACGTTATAAACTCTTGTGGGATGCATGAACGGTCCGACGTGAGGGAAGGGGCACGTGAGAACAGAGCCTGACACTACAGGGTGTTGGGGGCTGTGAGGCACAGCACAGGCGATTGTGGGGAGACGGAGGAGGCAGCGGTCTGGCTCCAGCACGGGGAAGAAGGGGTCAGAGGCGGCTTCCTGGAGGAGGTGACATGTGAGCAGTGTCAGGAAGGGCAAACAGAGTAGTCAAGTGCTGGGGGTTGGGTGGAAGGGAGACAGCAGAGGCGGGCACCCCAGGCGGGACACCCAGCATTCTGAGAGACGTGACACCACCACCTCCTCCTCCTCCTTGTGATATTTCCTGAGTGCCTGTGTGCCAGATGTTCTGTTTTTTGGGGTTTTTTTTAGAGAGACAGGGCCCCCCGAGCAGTGGGGGAAGGAGGGAGGCGAGCGCAAGGTGGGGGGTGGAGAGAGAATCCCAAGCAGGCTCCACATTCAGCGCGGAGCCCGATGCGGGGTCAACATCACGACCCTGAGATCTTGCCCTGAGCTGAAATCAGGGGTCGGACGCGTAACCGACTGAGCCGCCCAGGCGCCCCAGCAGGTGCTCTTCTGAGCACCTGTCTTAGCTCACGGAATCGTCATAGCCAAGGAGGCAGGTGCTTGGGTTAGTTTCCTACAGCTGCTCTAATAGGCTGCGAACCTCATGCCTTAAAACGACAGAAATGTACGGGGACCTTACAGATCTGGAGGCCTGAAGTCCAAAACCAGTCTCACTGGGCTACAGTCAAGGTGTTGGCAGGGCTGCTTCCCTTCGGAGGCTCTAGGAGAGAAGTGACTCCCTGGTCTTTTCCAGCCGCCTGCGTTCCTTGGCTCCCGACCCCGTCCTCCGCCTTCAAAGCCAGCCGTGCAGCCTCTTCAGGTCTTGCTCTGACTCGGACCCCCACTTCCATTTCCCCATCTCCTGCTCTACCTGGACTCTCCTGCCTCCCTTCTAAGGACCCTGGTGATGACACTGGAGCCACCGGACAATCCAGGACAGTCTTCCCACCTCCAGGTCTCTAACTTCATCTCATCTGCCAAGTCCCTTCTGCCACGCTGGGTAAGCTTCAAAGGTTCTGGGATCAGGACAAGGACATCTTGAGGGGCCACAATTGCGCCCACCACAGTCCTCCTGTTACGCATTTTTCAGATGGGGACCCTGAGGTCCCGGCAGCTCTGTAACTTCCCAGGCCCCGGGGGCAGGAGGGATAGAGGCTGAGCCGGGATTCAGAAGCACAGTCTCTCCACAGAGGCCACACCCTCATCTGGCAGGTGCACAGATCTGCAAGAAACACCAGGTGGCTGGAGAGCCAAGGATGCTGGGGGAACAGCAAGAGCTGAAGCAGGTGCAGCAGGGCAGGTGAGGATGCAGAGGCCCTGTGAGCCATGAACAAGCCGGACTTTCTCCTGAGGGCGATGGGAAGCCCCAGTAGGGTTGTCCTCACCTTCAAATATCCCGGCATGAGTGAAGGACAGGCGGCGTGGCAAGGCGGGTGCCTACAGGTCTCGGGAGACATGAGCTCACCACGCAGGTGCTGGCAGAGCAAGGGAAGTAAGAGACACCTTGACCCCCTCAGCCTGGGTGCAACATGAACATGGCCCCCGCTGGGGCACTGGTATCCCGCCCCATTTCAATGAAAGGTTGATATATTTTGGCCAGAACTCTGAGAGAAAAAAACTTCAATTACCCTAATTGTTCAAATACTGTCTTCTAGTAGAAAAATGAGATGTTAAACAAAAGGTGGGTGGGTGGTAGCAACAAAGACAGAGTTTGGGCGGGAGGCAGAGCGGGGAGTAAGAGAGTCGCTGGGGAGGACGGGGAGGGGGCAGCGAGGAGCCACTGGGTAGCAGCGGGTGGAGGAAGGTGGAAGGCAAGATGCCCAGGCTTTGGAGGACGGCAGGCACTGGCCAATGCACTGAGAAGGGCAGGCCAGGCAAAGAGCCCGAGCCAAGAGCAGACAGGAGTGTGGCTTGCATTGACCTACAGTGGGACCTTGAGCAAGAGCCCTTCTCTCTCTGGCCCTCAGTTTCCCCATGTGTACGGGGGGATATGAGAGAGGAAGGATCAGCCTGATGCTCCGCAGGGTTTTCTGCAACACTCAACTTCTCCTTCACCACCTGGCTGGGCACACCTCCCAGGAAGCCCTCCTCCTGGCCTCTTGAACCTTTGCCAGCCGTCCCCACCCAGGAGGCACTGCCCTTTGTGGAACCAGGACCTGAGAGCCTGGTACCTCGGCCAGCATGCACTCCAGGCCAGGTGGAAAGGCTCTCAGCTGTGGCCTCCACAGAGGGGGATGAAATCTAGCCCACACCCCAGTTGCCATGCTGCACACCCACCAATGGGACACTGGGCTGTCCTCCTGCCCCCACCCCCACATTTGTCTCTACCGGTTACTCAGGCAGGAAACCCCAGACCATCAACAACACCCAGCACAGGGCTCCACATTGCCTGGGAGACCTAAGTGCCCACGCTGCTCCTGGGGCTCGTCTCCTCCTACCAACGGCTCCCTGTCCTCAGCCCCTGTGTGACCCACATGGAGCTGGGAGACTGTGGGGCAGAGAGAAGGCAGGCTTGGCAAGAAACCACTTCAGCCACTTCCTCCTGGGGGGGATCTTGGGGAGGACCTGGGCTTTCTCTGGGGGTGGCCATGATGCCCCCCCCACCCAGGGTGCTGAGAGAGTCAAACGGGATAACAGGGTGACTGCATTTCGTACTAGAAGGCTCTACGTGCACACAGTGATGGTTAGGATCACTCCTCTTTGATGACACAGAGTTACAGGCTCAGAGGTTTCTCTGAATTTTTAAGGTAGGTCCACAACCAACTGGATCCATATTCTACCAGCCCCATGGCCAGTCACAGTCTGGAGGAATGCATTTAGGCAACTATCTCTTTAATCCTCAGAGCAACCCAAAGAGGGAAAGACCAGTTTACACCCACTTCACAGATGAAGAAACTGAGGCTCAGAGAGGTTTAAGGGGCTTGCCAAAGAGCACACAATGTTGTAGTGATCTGGATTCACACCAAGTGCACCTTCCTCTAAGGCCTGCACAGGAACATGCCACAACCAAGGAAGACAGGACTCAGGGAGAACAGTAGAGGGAACATTCCCCGCCAGCCAGAGAAGGGGAACTGCATGCAAGGGGACCAGCCTGGGCAAAGCTCTGGATAGAACCTGGGAACATTATGCTAAGTGAAAGAGCCAGTTACAAAGGAGCATATAACATACACTTTCATTTACAGAGAATGTCCAGAATAGGCAAATCCATACAGACAGAAAGGAGATTAGTAGTTGACAGGGACTAGTGGAACTGGAGGAAAAGGGAGAGTGACTGGTATGGGTATGGGTTTCTTTTTAGGGTGATTAAAATGTTCCTAAATTGATGGTGGCAATGGCTGCACAACTCTGTTAAGTATACCAGTTACCTAAATGGCTGAATCATACGGTACATGAATCATAGCTGTTATTTAAAAAAAAAAGATATGGAAGTGAGTCTGATCTCTGGGTTAGCTCAAGGTGAAATCTTAGTGAGGCAGTTAAGAGCCTGGGTTCAAATCCTGCTACTTGCTGTGTGATTTTGGACTAGTTACTTAATCTCTCTGTTTCTCCATTTCCCTAACTGTACAAGCCCGGTAACAATACTCTTAGGATTATGAGATTTGATGTCTTAAAAAAATATATTTTATTTATTTATTTTAGAGAGAGAGAGATCGAGCACGAGTGGGAGGAGGGGGGAGGGGTAGAGGGAGAGGGAGAGAATCCCAGGCAGATTTCACACTGCATTCAGAGCCCGATGCAGGGCTTGATCCCACGACCCTGAGATCATGACCTGAGCTGAAATCAAGAGTCGGACGCTTAACCGACTGAGCCACCCAGGAACCCCGAGATTTGATTTAAATGATGTAAACACCTATATTTTAAAAGGCCTGGCTCATTTTAAGTTCTAGACAAGCACTTGCTCTTATTTTTGTTACCTGAATGAACACCAAGCATGATGGCCTTTAGTCCCCTTTGCATGTTGTATGTACAAAGCTGCCTGTTCTGTTCTGTCCATCATGAAGTGACCTAAAACGCTTTCCCTTTGGAGGGAGAGAAACAAGCATTCATTCAGTCAATAAGTAGTCATTCTTGACGGTGGCTAGAGCTTTTCTGGATTCCCCTGGAGAGCTGAACCAGCAGAGAAGTTATAAGGAAGTGAATTCTAAGATACCACTGAGATCATCTTGCCTTGGGAATAAAGGAGAGAGGATGTGGAAACCTACTATGTCTCGGTTTGAAATCCCCTTTCTTGAGCGAGGCAGCTGAGCAGAAAGGATGTAGGAACTGGCTACAAGTAGATTAGCCTCAGCCTCTGACAGGCCAGTTTGTAGAGGTGGCCCCAATTTCAGAGGTCCACATGATGCTCTGAGCCCACCTTCGCTCCTGGACTTTCTCCTTGAATGAGCTACTGAGATTGGAGGCCAAGTCATCAACAAGTTGTGATTGGCCTACATCATCTCTCTTGTCAGCCTTATCCATCCTCTAGAGGATACCTGGACCACCAGAAGCCCCCCTCTGGGACCCAGGCAGGGAGACTGGGAAGAAGAGCCCAAAGCCCCGGCTGCAATGTCCACGGTTTCAGCACCATGAATGAGATGCAGTTGGGATAAGCTATTCCCCGATCTCTTGTTCATCGTTCTGGCTAATGCAGGAATCATCTGGAACAACCATGTAGAAATACTGTGTTCCAGTGGGCTTTGTAAGCTGTCCTCACCTGCAGGTCTGTTAGACTCACTATGAGTACCTAACAGTTTGAGAAGCTGCACGGGGAAAAGCTGTTCCTTGAAGTAGCAACCACCCTGTCACACGTCCACACAGGGCGGCTGACAGATGAGCACCCATCAAGGACGTCTCGAAGGGGATGCAAGTGCCAGCGTCTGATCTGTGTAGGCCCACAGCCACTCTCCTTGGTTTCTGACCCGTCAGCAGTACCCCCGACCTGAAGCTCAGTCAACTACGAAAATCACAAACCATGAGCTACCAGGGACCTCAGAGACAATCCAGTCCAGCCCCTCTACTACAGCACAGAAAAAACGGATTTTTCAAGAGGAGAAGTTAACTTGCCCGAGGTCACGCCGCTATTCGGGGCAGAGCCTCGAGTCTTAAATTGGTGTGTTCAACTGGGCCTGAAGTTGGACACCGGCAGCCAGACTTTCAGCTGAAAAAACTCTTTCAAGACTTTTTGTTTCCATGGAGGAGAGCCAAATGGCTTTTCATCAGATAAGGATGCTTCTCAAACATGGAGAATTTTAGAAAAACACAGCTTTCCCTCCAGACCATTAACAAGTAAAAATCAGAATAGATGTGGGGCGCCTGGGCGGCTGAGTCATTAAGCGTCTGCCTTCGGCTCAGGTCATGGTCCCAGGGTCCTGGGATCGAGTCCCACTTGGGGCTCCCTGCTCCGCGGGAAGCCTGCTTCTCCCTCTCCTTCCCACTTGTGCTCTCTTGCTGTCTTTCCCTCTCTCTCTCTCAAATAAATAAATAAAATCTTTTAAAATGAGAGAGAGAGGGCGCCTGAGTGGCTCAGTCGGTTAAGCGTCTGCCTTCAGCTCAGGTCATGATCCTGGGGTCCTGGGATCAAGCCCCGCATCGGGCTCCCTGCTCCACGGGAAGCCTGCTTCTCCCTCTCCCACTCCCTCTGCTTGTGTTCCCTCTCTCGCTGTGTCTCTCTCTGTCAAATAAATAAATTAAAAAAAAAATCAGAATAGATGCTTCGAGAAGTTACAAGATGTGAGATACAACAATAATAACTTACATGGGTTTAAAATGATCCCACTTGGACCCAAGAATAAACTGTTTCAATTTTAGCCCAATTTTACAGATGAAATGAGTGGAGACCAGGCAAGCTTGAGAGAAGAAAGAATGAGAAGCCTGGGCTGACTTCAAACCCAGGACTTCTGCCCCTACCCCGCTGTCCTAAAGCCACATGTTATAAAGATACACAAATTCTGAAAGGAAGGTAGCTAATCATCTAGGCAGCAGGCTAGCTCTAGCCCTCTCCTGAATTGCACTTGCTGAGGCCAGAGCCTTCTCTGGACATCTGCTGGGGTTTGACTGGCTGTGGGGCACCACGAGGCTGTCAAACACTTGCGCATGCTGTGAAACTGCCCACTTTAAGTGACAACACCTTCCTTTCTTTCTCCCTTATATAAAAAGTACAGGCATTGCTATTTCAAAGCTTTTCTATTAGCTACGCCACTGTACTTGACTTTTCCTCCGAGCAATCCCACCTCCCTCTCTGCTCTGTGTGTGACCCAAACCTCTCCTGAAAATGGAACTTGCCTTCACATCCCACCCTGCCTCCAGCACCCGCTGCCAACTACTGCTGGCGGGATCTTTCCCTAAGAAGAAAGGGCAAGAGTTGGTGGCATGACAGAGTGTGGATTCCCCGTCGGCCAACTTCTCTTACCTGCACGTCTCCCAGCTTCCACCTGTGCAACTTAGGATACCCACGTGCGTGCCCATACGTGCATGCCCGTGTGCACACACACGCACACATCAAAAGCTGCTGCAGCTCCCCAACTGCTTTGCCTTTAGCCCCACCTGCCTCCCTATGTAGGTCTTGCTCTTATTAGAGCAGGCTGAGCCCTTCTCCTCTCTGATCACCGTTAAATCGGTTGCCAGATTTAAAACTGAGTCTAAGTCAGAGCCAAGAGTAAAAGCCCCAAAGGCTTCAGATCCTTACAAACCATTCTGGGCAACGAAAGGGATAATTCTTACCACTCATGGTCCTGAACACTAGGGGTTCATCCAAATAGGACGAAGAGCTGAGGTTTAATGAGCAAGGCAATTCATTCAGACCTGACAGTTACATATTTTCAAATGTGTTCTAAAATGATGGGTGCCTTCATCTGTAAAGAGAACACAGAGATTATTGGGTTCATGCTATTATCTTAATAAAGAATAATAATTTTCACAGAAAAGACTAGAAGTGATCAGATGATGAGCCTAAAATTTCTTCTTGCTCCTCTTTATACCTATGATGATTCTAATCATTAAGCTGAGCATCAAGCGCATTTACTGCTGGGAGCTCCTTAAATTACAAGCAATTTTCTTTTCCTCAAGAGCAGATAATAGAAACCAGCCTGAAAGGGGTGGCCGTCCTTTTCCTCATACCCCCGACGGCTTCAACATCTCTGACCACTGAGTGTTTGGAATGGTTATAGTGGACACCAGTGGTCTCCTACCTAGCATTCATCTTCTCTCCCCTGGTAGACCCTGATTTTCATCGGGGCTCACCGCCCCCCCCCCCACAGGGCAGAGACCTGTGTCGTGCACAGTCCTGGCCTGATCTAAACCATTTTCCCAGATCATGACTGGTGCAGGAGTAGGCCAACCAGAACACACAGGTCCCTGAAGGAATCTGCTTGGAAAATGTGGGCCACTGAACTATGAAAAAAAAGTTTCTTTTAGTTACAGGACAGGACCCCATTATGACGTGAGGGGGGCCTAGGTATTTTTGCTTTCCTGGGCCTTCCACAATCAACAAACAAATACGTAAGTGTGAGTGTGTATACACGAAAAATTACATTTTAAGGCTGCATTGATATAAAGACGGCATTATTACTATTACATATCAACACATTTTCTCCAATGTAAAAGTCCTCTTCCTCTTATTTTACAATACAGTAAAGCATTTTGTGGGCTTCTAAAAGGCACTGTGCTTACTGTACCTCAGAGATAAGTTGGCCCGGTTATAGGATTGAGTTGACACTCAATGCCCTCCCCTCCTCTGGACTTCTCATTTGAGCCCATGGATTTCCTAACGGTTTATGCCACTCTGAGCGGCTTTTTTATTCCTGGCAGCCAAGAGTATCCAGGTACCCTGGAACAATGGCCAGCAAGGACTGCTGGATGAGAAGCCCCCAGACAAGGCAGGTGAGTCCAAAGCTGAAATCAGACATTGGTTCAAATACCCATAACACTAATCTTTCTGGTCTCAATTTTCGCATCTGTAAGATGGGGATAACACCACCCACCAGACAAGATCACTCAATGAGAGATGCACCTCGCACAGAGGGGGTGTTCACGCCATGGTGGCACTTACTTCGAGAATCCTGCTTTCGTTGTGACCAAGGTCTGGCTGTGGGGGTCTGGCAGCAGGTAATTGGCACAAGCCGTAGTGGAGGCAACGGGAGCGCGAGTAGGAGAAAAGGGGGGGCACCAACACGTGAATACTTTTAAACTATGGAGCTGTGTCCAGCATGGCAGCCACTAGCCATGTGGGGCTGACACCTAAATTTAAATGACTTCAGATTCAACGGAATTAAAACTTCAGTTGCTAGGTTGCACTAGCCCCATTTCAATCACTTGCTGGCCACATGTTGGTAGCGGCCAGCATTTCAGACAAAGCAGCTAGAGAACCATTCCACCCACCATCGCAGACAGTTCTGTGGTCCAGCACTGCTGTAGGACGAAGGCATCGCCATTAAATACTCTGCTAATATAAAAACTACCGATCAAAACCCGACCGAGGGGATTCTCAATTCTGAAATACTTCATCAACTTCTGTGTTGGGTTTATACAGTTAGGAAAAAAGCAGCACAGGACGACGAGTCCAAAAATCTGTATTCAAGCCTCGATTCTCACGCTTCCTTGGCTGTGTAACCCTGGAAAAGACAATTTACCTTTCCATGCCTCAGGCTCCTCATTTAAAAAAAAATGAGATTAATAAAAGCTTTTATCTTATAGGGGTGCTCTGATGATCACATTAGCTAACATACTCATTCAGCTTACACTTATTACATGTCTACTATGCATCCGCAACTCTGTATTCTACCCCCTGGGGATAAAACAGGTGGCGGAACAGACAGATAGCCCTGCCCTTGTGGAGCTCACCTTCTGAAAGATTTTAGCCAATGTTACATATTAATCCTGGTAATGACATTAACGATACTATGATTCACATATGGCATTAATGGAGCCCTCTCTCTCAATTAGTAAGAGTGTAATTTCGATTTTAAAAGAAGCAGGCCCCCTAACTTTTATCTTCCTCCCAAATATAGATCTCAACTAAGAATTCTTTAAACTTGTGCACGGCTTTGGGTTACATCATAAAACCAGACTTCCCTCTGACATTTGAATCTAATTCAAGAAAAAGATCTGATTTCAGCAGCTTTTAGTCCAGACTTTAGAAAAAATTAATTATGCATGCATTCAACTAGCAATGAGCAAACTTGATAATTTAGGCAGTTTAGCAATTGGATTGAAATTTTACAGCTAATTTAAAGTACTCCACACTACTGACTTCAGACTTGAGGTTATGAAGCTGAATTAGCCTGGACAAGAGCAATAACTCAGCACTTTCAGCACACATGGCCTTGACTGACTTTTAGGCAGCCACTCACACCCGACCACAGTTGGCTGGATGCTAGGATGCCCGGGGGTAGGTGTATACCAGAACGAGTCTGCGTTGTTTTCTCTGAAGCAAGGCTGGGTCTTATTGATCTTTGTCTTCCCCAACCCGATAAAAGTCACAGCACACTCCACAAATGAATGGAGTCGTAGTAGAAAGGTCATAATGATTTATGGCTGTGTGACTTCAGGCAAGCTCCTTAGCCTCTCTGAGCCTGTTTCTTCATCTGCAAAAGGGAAATGGTAATAATACCTGCAGGGCAGGCGATCTGATGTCCTGACCCACAGGATAATATATGAAATGGTGGTGGTTTTGCCCTGACGTTGGGGATGGTTTGTTACAGAGCGATAAGCAACTGGAACATTCAGTAGGCATCATTCACTCAACACTCACTGGGCCCTTTCTATGTGCAAAGTAATGCGGTGAGCTCTGGAGAGCCTCAGGAAGTGCACAGGCGAGTGGAGAACCCTAACTATAAACAGCTAGTGGTGTGCTGGTAAACGCTAATAAACACCAGGGGGGAGTGGAGAGAAAGCCGTGCTGGCCGACGTCCATGGTGTGAACACTCTCATCAGTGCCAATTCCAAGCTACTGATGTGAAAAATTCCTGAGAATTTAACACGAGCTCTTATGAGCCAGTATCAGCTGACTCCCTCCCGAACGCCACCGTCAGAGCACTCAGTCTGGGGTGGGAAGGGCTATGATAAAGGCAGCAAAAATGGCAGGGGCGAGGGGGATTTTCCACGTGGTCCAGGTAATGGCTGCCATTTTTGTTCACAACTCCCAATATCGCCTCCAAGAGAGGATAAAGAACAAGAAGAATAAAACGTGCACCTTCACTACAACGAGAAGGCAGAGAGTCCTCCAAACTTCCAAGTTCCTGAAAGTAGAAAAACAAACTAAATCTCAGGGAGAGCGAGTGCCCAGACCAAGAGCAGTTTGGGGCCAAGGGTGTAGAGAGGAGAGAGGGGCTAGTAGCAGGTGCAAAGCTGATCTAAAACCATCCTAGGGAAAGTAAGTCCACCCTAAGTAAGGAACTCTGGAAACAAATACCAGTGGATCCTACCACCTACCACAGGGAATGGATTTATAAGGGGGCGGTGCAGGGAGGCGGTTGGTCAGTGAAAGGCAATGCTTAGGGTTAAGAGGAAGAAGGGTCGTGGAAAAGAAAAGTGCCTCGGGCACACAGTGGAGGGGAAAAGAAACTAGAGGGGAATCTAGAATCCTAAAAAAAAAAAAAGCAAAAGAAAATTGGAAAAATCAAAGAACATGCAACCCCTCCCCTCTCCCTCAAAAGAAAAACATATCAGGGACAGTGTCTGAGTCTCATCAAGGCCAATACTGTCCCATCTGTAAAAGGAGGCTGTGTCCAGGTCTAAACTTACATGAGTCCATGTTTTACATACAGCCTAACCTATAGCAATCCAGGGTTTCCTCCTAATGTGTAGCATTCTGTGTTTGCATGGGGTTCCCTAGGAGCAGAGCTTGCCTGAGGGCTAAGAGGCGATCTGGCAAGGGAGCAGGGAAGGGGGGATAGGCCCCACTACAATGCTTCTCCGGAAGAGGGAGACGAAGGCAGCTCTCCGTGTTGGTCCAGTTCCTCTGAGAAGGAGATGCCAGGAGAGGATTAATGGGGAGATTAACGGGGAAACACTTTGTGAGGAAACGGGCCAGAGGGCAGGGTTGCTGGGAGAGCATCAGACCACACTGCGGGTCTGCCCGAGTGCAGGCAGGGGGCAAGCGGGAAGGGCGGTCAGTGGGAGAGCCCTGGGCTGCAGCGCACTTCTAGGGGTGCTCAGCGAGGCAGATGGGCCGGCCTCGAGCCAACCATCCATCGGAGGGATGGGCCGGCCCTTAGTGTTCCCACTCAGCTCCGTACAGGCTCGGAGCAGTCCATGGGAAGCATGGTCTCAGGATGAAAGTGGGGACGGATTTCAGGAGGCAGCAGTCGGAGCTCTGGTCAGTTAGGCTCACCACTCCTGGGGGGGCAGGGGTGCCTTTTCATAGCTGCCACGTGGGGCCGAGTGGCCTAGAGACAGGGACCCAGAGAAGTGCTGTGGGGCCCTGTGGGGGGACCCCATCAGCATGACCTCAGGGGTGCCCGGGGCTTGTGGGACAGGGGGGAAAGTACCAGCCCGGCTCCCAACTGGGTCCTCTGCCCTGGACCCTGGATAGAAACATTATTCCCACTACTTCCGTCCATACACGTGGGAGGCCTGACCAATAAAAACACGGGACTTCCTGGGGTAGAGCATTAGAAGGTGAGTACACAGCCCGGGTAGAATGTTTTATACCTATTTTTAGTGGGTTGAAATAGTGTTCCCCCAAAATTCATGTCTACCTAGAACCTCAGAATGTGACCTTATTTGGAAATAGGTCTTTGCAGATGTAATTGGTTAAGGAGCCTGAGATGACATCTTCTTGGATTGAGGGTGGGCCCTAAATCCAATGACTGTGGTGTCCTCATAAGAAGAGAAGGCACAGGGAGACACGCAAGGAAGAAGGCCACCAGACGATGGAGGCAGATACTGGAGTGATGGGGCCACAAGCCAAAGGACAGAAGGAGCCGCCAGAAGCTGGAAGACACAAGGAAGTAGCCTCCTGTGGAGGCTTCAGAGTAAACACAGCGCTGCTGACACTTTGGACTGGCAGCCCCCAGAACTGTGACATGACAGATCTCGGTGGTTTTAAGTCATCCGGTTTGTGGCCATGTGTTAGGGCAGCCCTAGGAAACTCCGAGACCAACAAATGAATAATAAACTACTGTTAGCAAAAATACAAGAGTAAATTGGTGAAAATAAAATAATAAACTAATAATTCTTAAGCCCATCAAAAGTGTAGACATCACAGAGCTGGAGGAAGAAAAGCCCAAGCAGAGAATGAGTGACTCGGCGTCCGACCACGTGAGAGCCACGCCTCTCACCCTCCGTCAAACCTCTGGGACGGAACTCATTCAGCTTCTGCTGGAACACCTCCAGGGCCCGGGAACTGGCCACCTTAAGAGAAAGCCTCTTCATTTCTGGCAGCTCCGACAGTCAGAGCCCTTCCTTATAAATATCTGCCTCCCTGTGATCCCCCAGCTTCCAGCCTGGCTTTGTTCCCTGGTACCCAAACTGTTCCCGACAATGCATCTCCTACTAAATCTCCCTCCTGCAGGCCCCAGTTCCTTTAAGGAATAATGTCACTTACTCGAAATACAACAATGAACCAGAATATGCAAATCATCTTATCAGCTGTACTCTGTAAAGACAATCTTTCCCTGATTAGCATACTGCTCTGTCTCTATTTTCATCAGGGATTCACATAGCTGGCACACCCAGGGCTTCTAGCAACCACAGGGCATTTGAGGACAACCACTAAGGCTGGGAGGGCACGCCAGGCCACGTTCAGGGGGAGAGAACCGCAAGAGTGGTCCCTTCGTTCCACATACAACTAGAGAGTGACCCTAGGTACCAGTCTGGAGTGAGGGTGGGGGAGGGGGAGGGAGGAGGCCAAGGTGAGGGCGGACAGGCTCCAGAGGGAGAGATCGAGAGGAAACTGTCATCAGGTTACTCCCAGAACAACAGTGTGGGAGACAGAGCCAGAAGTACTCTCTAGAACTCTCAACCTAACTCAACTGTCATACTCTAGCTTAAACAAAGGGGAAGGCTCACACAAGAGGCAAGAGGTATGACTGCCTTCTGCCGTGAAATCAGGACAGGCTTCCAGAGGGAGGCATCTGAAGGTTGGGCCTTTAATTCAGATGTGACAACCAAAATAAAAGGGGCAGATGAGGCAGAAGGAACTATCTAAGCAAAGACTGAGTGAACCCTCAGGCAATATTTGGGGAATGAAGACCAGTCTAGCGTGGCTGGAATAGAGAGATTACTCCAGTATTTGAAAGAGGCAAAGATGAGAGTAGAAGTCAAAAATGGTCTTAGACTGGATAAAGGGTTGCTTTACTGAGCTTTACTTCCCAGGAAGCCAAGCATTTATGGTGGCTCGTAAACTTTAGTGTGCATTAGAAACCATCTGTGCAGTGTGCTTAGCATACAGACCCCTACCTCCCTGCACCAGGCCCCTGGCACCCCCACTCCCTTGCAGACCCCACCATGGCCCCAAGTCTGACTGCGTGGGTTGGAGTAGAGCCTGGTTCCGCATCATAAATATGCTCCAGCCATGCTTCCAAGGCAGGAGGTGGCAAACCTCACTTAGGAAGCAGCCTTGGGTTCCCACCTTTCTTCAGTATGGAAAACACTGCAGGTGGCCTGGCAACATATGAGGTTATGCCAGAAACCCTGGCAAGTGAAATTCCTATGGGAAGTTGCACTGAGGAAAGAAAACCAATTTCAATGCCCCATCAAGGTATCTGTTGAAAACAAAAGGCCAAGAATGTATCAGAAATTACCTCTGTGGGCAGAGCAGTGACTTGTGGGGCTGCCCAGCCCTCTCCCTGACCCTCAGACTTGCCTGTAACTTGCACAGAGATCCTCGGGCCCTTTCAGGGGGAGCACAGGGTTCGGCCCCAAAATCCCTCAGGAAATTGACGCACATCCCTGGAGAGAGGTCATTCCCTCACGAAGGACATTTCATTTTGTTTTTGAAAAGAAAAAACAAATTGGGAAGCCAACGGATTTCAGGAGCAAAGTATCTCAGTGGTGAAAGATCCTTCGGGCCAATCTGCCAACCACTGCTAAAAGGTTTCCTTCAGATACCTAGCTCAGAGGTGCCCACGAATGCAGAGTCCCAGGCCCTCCACTGGAGACTCTGATTCAGTGGGTATGGGGTGGGGCCCCGGGGAATCGGGTGGTGAGGGACATTTGGAAACACTGATCTAACTCGCCTGGCCTCTGCTTACACACCTCTAACGACAGGGAGCTCCTTCCCTTCAAGGGTGACCCATCCCAAATTTGAAGAGCTGTGTCCATTAAAAACTTCCATCTGCCACTGAACTGAAAATGTCCTCCTATGCCAAGTGCTCCCAACTCCCCGTCTCTGCACTGACTCCACATAAATCCAATCCTTCTGCTGCAGGCAGCCTGGTGGGAAGGTCAAATCCACACGTAGGAATGGCCTACTGACTGCATATACTGAACATGAAAGGGAAAAGCGCCGAGGCCGCTCTGAGAACATTTTATAGCCCCCTCCCCGCCACTTTTCCGGTGCTCCCTCACTTCTACTTCCTAAAGGAAAGGAGAGAATAACGATGTTAATAAAAAGGCTCACTTCCTGGATGCCTACTGTGGTCAGCAGAAATACCGCCTCCCCGGCCCAGGATGTCCATATCCTAACCCTCAGCCTGCGAATACATCAGGTTACACAGCGAAGGAGGACCGGGTTCCAGAGAAAACTGTGGTTGCTAATCAGCTGACCTTAAAAGAGGAAGATTATCCTAAATTATCTGAGTGGATCCAATGTAATCACAAGGGTCCTTAAAAGTGGGAGGGGGGAGTAGAAGAGCGAGCACCGGAGTGATGTCCTGCGGAAAAGACCACTGGCGGCCACTGCCTGTTGAGACCGAAGGGGACGGGAGGCCAGGATACCCGCCGCCTAGACGAGGCAGGGAAACAGATTCTCCCCGGGAGCCTCCAGAAGGAATGCGTCCCTGCTGACACACCTTGACTTCGTCCCACTGAAACTCACGCTGCACCCGTGCCCTCCAAAACTGTAAGATGATAAATCCGTGTTGTTTTAAGCCACGAAATTGGTGGCAATTTGGAAAGCCACAGTAGAAATCTAATACACTAATACCTTCAGCCTCTGCCCGGGGCACAGCTACGGAGGCTGCCGGGAGTCCTGTGCCTGTGCTTCTCAAAACCGTGTCCTCCCCTGGCAAGCCCTCCTGCTCCTGGACATCCAGCAACCACGACAGAAACAGGCCGTATTCACGCCAGTTATCCGCGGTGTAGGCTGACCCCCGTCTCCGCCTCGCACGCGTGGACTGACCTGTACCATCCCACCCACGAGGATGGCAGCTGCCAGGGGATGGGCACTGCCCTGGGATGGACGTTAGGGACCCAGTGCCCTCCCCGCTGCCCCCCACCAGGGAGAGGAGACACAGCACAGCTGACAATGACATGCATTTCCTACAAATACAACTCAATTAACCTGGCATAAATTCCAGCCTCATAGATCTAATCACCAACCGTCCCTCTCACACATACATAAATACAAATTCAAGACCCATTTGCGAGGGCTCAAGAAAATCCTGATTTCCCGCACTCTGCTTTAGAGACGGCCTCACAGCTGCCCCCTTCCTGGCCCAGAGGTGCGGCCGCCCACGTGTGGCCATCTGCCTTCTCGGAGGGTCCCAGCGGCCCCATTAAAAACAGCCTTGCCTCCGAGGCGCCCTGACGATCGGGGACCTGCCCGGCCGGGCCTGGAGAAAACTAGGCGCTTCCTTCCCAGCCAGAAAAAGAGCCCCCACCTGCAACTGGCTATCAGCTCACCCCGATTCTTACCTCTCTTCCTCACAATCACCTCGTTTGTATTGAAAAAGGACTCTTGGCTAAAATCCCCCTCATTTCAGCATTTAAGACTTGCATGGTACTTGAATAATTTTTAAAGTTTTGGACCTTTGGAAAGACAACCGCATATATAAGAAAGATTTCAACCATTTGGTAGTGATTTTCTCAAAAGAGCCAGAAGTCCCCTTGCTAAGAGCAGAACCAGGACCTTATTTGCCTTTGGATCGGCTGCATCTCGGGCACCCAGTGGGTGCTGGGGACTTAGTGAGTGTCGAAACGAACTGAATCCCCTAACCTCATAGGAACCTGGGGATAGAACAGAGACACTGTTAGTCCTACGAGGCTTGCCCTGCTGCCCACGCTAAGCTGCTAACTACCAACACTGAGGAAACCCGCTCCCAGCACACAGCGGCAGATTATCCTCATTTTCTCCTCATCCTGGAAAGCTCAAATACCCCTCCTCCACAAAACTGCCCTGATGCGTCCCCCCGCTACCAGTCAGAGTCTGTCGCTCCTTGAGCGATGCTGAGGGACCACAGACAGAACAGTCCTACCATGTTTCAGATACTGGGCATACAAGGAGTGTGAGAGATGCCCTGAGGGCAGGGGAAGGTGCAACAGGCACACAAGGATCATCCTAGACTTTGAGCAAGCTGTGTGTTGGAAGCCCAGAAGAGAGAGAAGTCTAACCCAATGGAGAAGAGGGAGGGCAAGAACGCATCCTGGAAGACTTCCTGGAGGTGGTTCCGTCTGAGCGGAGTGGGTACTATGCAGGCCAAGCAAGGTGGGAGGAACCCCACTGCAGAGACTCAAGAGGTTCTGAGACATGGCAGGGTGCCTGAGGGAACCACGAGCAGATCAGTAATTCTGACACATGGGATTTGGAGTAAGATATTCACAGACTGAGCTTGACCAAGTCACTAAACACTCTGAGGCCTCAGTTTTCTCATCTGTCCGATGAAGGCCTTAGGCCTCCCTCCTCAGTGATTCTCATACCTGACACACGTAAGAGTGCGCTGGAGGCCTTTACTGAAATGCAGATTCTTGGGCTTTCCTCCTCTTCCCTCCACCCCCACACAAACACAGCATCTGAATCAGTAGGTCCGGGATGGGACCCAGCCATCTGCTGTGATACACAACACACGCACACACACACCATACCCCACCACACCACACTACATCACACACACCACACACACACACACA
>NW_023270433.1:31123147-31138295 GCF_011800145.1 Mirounga leonina | reverse complement strand
CTGTGAATTGTGCAAGACTGTTGAATCTCAGATCTGTACCTCTGAAACAAATAATGCAATATATGTTAAGAAAAAAAAAAGAAGAAGAAGGTAGCGGGAGGGGAAGAATGAAGCGGGGGAAATCGGAGGGGTAGACGAACCATGAGAGATGATGGACTCTGAAAAACAAACAGGGTTCTAGAGGGGAGGGGGGTGGGAGGATGGGTTAGCCTGGTGGTGGGTATTGAGGAGGGCACATTCTGCATGGAGCACTGGGTGTTATGCACAAACAATGAATCATGGAACACTTCATCTAAAACTAATGATGTAATGTATGGGGATTAACATAAGAATAAAAAAAAAAGGATCATACAGCATGACCAAGTGGAATTTATCCTTGGGATAAAAGATTAGCTCAACATATGGAAATCAATACATGCAATATACCACATTAACAGACTGAAAGATAGAAATCATATGATCACCTCAGTAGATGCAGAAAAAACATTTGACAAAATTCAACATCTTTTTATGACAAAAGCTTTCAAGAAATTAGGTATGGAAAAAATGTATCTCAACATAGTAAAGGGCATATATGACAAGCCCACAGCAAACATCACAGTCAATGGTGAAAAGCTTCCTCTAAGATCAGACACAAGACAAGGATGCCCACTCTTACCACTTCTATTCAAGATAGTATTGGAAGTCCTAGACAGAACAATTGTGCAAGAAAAAGAAATAAAAGGCATCCAAATTAGAAAGTAAGAAGTTTTCTCTGTTTGTAGATGACATGATTCTATATATAGAAAACTCTAGAGTTCACCAAAAAGCTGTTAGAACTAATAAATTTAGTAAAGTTACAGGACACAAAATCAACAGAAAAACCAATTGGGTATGTATACCCTAATAATTAACTACCCCCCCAAGAAAAAGAAATTAAGAAAACAACCCCATCTATAAGAGCACAAAAAATTCAAATACTTAGAAATAAACTTAACCAATGAGGTGAAAAATCTGTACACTGAAAATTATAAAACATTGATAAAAGATCTAGGAATCCCACTTCTGGGTATGAAACCCATATCTTAAGATATCTGCACTCCCTAGTTCATTGTAGCATTATTCATAATAGCCAAGATCTGTAAACAATCTATGTGTCCATTGACAGGTAAATGAATTTAAAAAAAACACATGTATGATGTGTGTGTATGTATATATATCACATTATATAAAATGGAACATTATTTAGCCATAAAAAAGCAGGATATCCTGCCATTTTTGACAACACTGATGAAACTAGATGACATTAAGCTAAGTAAAATAAACCAGAAACACAGAAATACAAATAGTGTATGATTTAACTTAAATGTGGAATATAAAAAAGTAAAACTTACAGAAGCAGAGTGGAATAGTAGTTGCCAAGGGCTGAGGCTGGGGAAAATAGAGAGATGTTGGTTAAAGTGTATAAACTTTCATTTATAAGATAAATAAGTTCTGGGCATCTAATGTACAAAATGGTGATAACAATTACCAGTACCATATTGTACACTTGAAATTTGCTAAGGGAGTAAATCTTAAGTGTTCTCACCAGGAAAAAAAAAAAAAGGTAACTAAGTGAGGTGATGAGTATGTTAAGTAGCTTGATGTAGTAATTATTTCACAATGTATATGTATACCAACACATCACATCGTGCAATTTAAATATATATAATTTCTATTTGTCAATTATACCTCAATAAAGCTGAAAAAAATTGAAGAAGATACAAATAAATGGAAAGATATCCCATGTCTATGGATTGGGAGAATTAATATCCTAAAACTCATATGAAACCACAAAAGACCCCCAATAACCAAAGTAATCTTGAATAAGAACAAAATTGGAGGCATTGCACTTCCTGATTTTAAATTATATTACAAAGCTACAGTAATTAAAACAGTAAGATATTGGCATAAAAATAGAAATATAGACCAGTGGAACAGAATAAAGAGATAGAAATAACCCACATACATATGGTCTAAATTTTTACAAAAGTACCAAGAATACAAAATGGGGAAAGGATAGTCTCTTCAATAAATGGTGTTGGGAAAAATTGATATCCACAAACAAAAGAATGAAACTGGACCCATATCTAACACTATACACAAAAGTCAACTCAAAATGGATTAAAGACTTAAACATAAGACCTGAAAGCATAAAACTTCTAGAACAAAATATAGGGGAAAAAAACTCCTTGCCTCTGGTCTTGGCAATGATTTTTGGTTATGGTACCCAAAGCACAGGAAACAAAAGCAAAGCTAACAAGTGGAATTACATCAGACTAAAAACCTTCTGCACAACATAGGAAACAATCAATAAAATGAAAAGACAACATATGTAATGGGAGAAAATATTTGCAAACTGTGTATCTGATAAAAGGTTAATATCCGAAATATATAAGGAACTCCTACAGCTCAATACCAACACAAAACAGAACAAAAAAACCAAAAAAACCACCAAATAACCTGATCTTAAAAAGAGCAAAGGGCTTGAAGAGATACAAATGGTCAATGAATGCATGGAAAAATGCTCAACATCACTCATCATCAGGGAAATGGAGATCAAAACCACAATGAGATACCACCTCACACCTTAGGATGACTGTTTAAAACAAAACAAATGTTGGCAAGGATATGGAGAAAAGGGAGCCCTGGTACACTGTTGGTGTGAATGTAAATTGGTACATCCATTATGGAAAACAGTGTGGAAGTTCCTCAAAAAGTTAAAAATAGAACTACCATATGACCCAGCAATTTTACTTTTGGTATTTGTCCAAAGGAATTGAAATAAAAATCTCAAGGAGATACCTGCACTCTCGTGTTCATGGCAGCATTACTCATAGTAGCCAGGACCTGGTAATAAGCACTGAAGGATGAATGTGTAAAGAAAATGTGTTATAAACATGCAATGGAATATTATTCAGCCTTACAAAAGAAAGGAAACTTGCCATTTGCAATAATACAGATAGACCTGGAAGATTTCAGGCTAAGTGAAGTAAGCCAAACACAGAAAGACAAATACTGTATGATATCACTTATGAGTGGAATCTAAAATAGCCAGTCATAAAAGAAGAGTAGAATTGTGGTTGCCAGGGGCTGGGAAGAGGAGAAAATGGTGATGTGAAGGTCAAAGCGTGTAAAGTTTTAGTTATGTAGGATAAATATCTACTATACAGCATAGTGACTACAGTTCACAATACTGTATACTTCACATTTGCTAAGAGAATAGATCTTATGCTAAGCATTCTTACCACAGAATAATAATAATAAAGATAGTGGGAGGAAACTTTGGGAGGGGATGTGTTTATGGCCTTAACAGTGTCACTGGTTTCATGGGTACAGCTTTTTACATGTTAATCATACCCCAATAAAGTATTTTTAAATATATATAATCATAGTCACACTTAATGAGCACATATTATGTGCCAAACATGTCTGTGTACATTATTTTATTTAACCCTCACAGGAACCCTAGGAGTTAGATGTTCAATTATTATTCCCATTTAATAGCTGAGAAAACTGAGTCTCAGAGAAGCTAATTGTCTTGTCCAAGGTTACAGAGCTGGTAAGTTATACAGCCAGCATTTTGAACTCAGGTCTGTCATTTTTTACCAATATCACCACCTTACTAATGTAGGACCTTTTGCAGCTCATTGATTATCACTTTCGTTAGCTCTGTCAATCTCTAATTTCCCAAGGTATGGGTGAAGAATGCAAGCCTCACAGAGGGTGAATGACCTGCCCCTGTCAACAGCAGGCAATTGGTCATTCTGGGGTTGGAACATGCTCTCTGCATCACAGCACACTGATAGACACCTGTTACATATTTTGTGCTAACACTCTTTCCTTTGGATTAACCAACTCTCAGGATTATGACTTCCATAAAATAGAACCAAAAAGGTTAACACCTGAGATTAACACAGAGTGGATGTTGAATGCCTGCCTGTAATTAAACTTATTTTTAAGGCCCCTTTCTATGGGCCCCTAAACATGATGTAATTGCATTCCAAGGCTTTCTCTATACAGATAGATATCAACTCGTGGCCACATGTAACCACCAGGCTTTGGGTCCAAACTATCACAGTCCAAGACTCCTGGAGGTGGGAATGCTTCAAAGAAGGCCAGGGCGCCTCAGAGCCCTGCCCAGATCCCCATCCACACAAAGTACTTTTCTGCTCTTTCTCCTATTCCTTGTCCCCTCATCAGTCCCCCAGCTTTGAGGCTGGGTTTACCCAGTGACTACAATTCCCACACTGACCCCTAAGTTCCCAGATCGGTTATCTCCTGGGATGGACCCACTAATGGTTTCTTTTTGGACAGATTATAGGAAGCATGTGTCACAGTGTCCAGACCTGGACCCCTGGACCCCAGGTCTCCCAACCAGGTCTGGACACTGTGACACATGCTTCCTATAATCTGTCCTACCCCTCCCCAGATTTTTTGATACCCACAGTTTGTAGTAACCTCAACCTCAGATAGGATACTTTAAAAATAAAGAATATCATCCATTTATCTGGTAAAGTCCACGGTACACAGAACCCCCATTGAGTAAAATTGGGCTCTCAGTAAAAAACATTAATTAAGCTGAATTTCAAAAAATATCTGTATTAAGTTACCACCCTCTTCCCAAACATTGTTATGAATTAGAGTTCTTTAAATGATTGCATTCTCTAATTGTCAGAAATTTATTTTGGGATACCTTAAAAAACAAATCTGAAGATGAATCAAGCGATGCTCCCTGATACTGAAATTGCTAAACTTCTCATGGACTCTAAGAAGCAAACTTACTTTTAAAACATCCTCTTCCAGGTTAGGGGGCTTAGGGGACTGATTGCAACTGTTACTTGGCTACTTCTATAAAAAGGGTTGTGATAGTCAACAATGGTACTGTTAAAGAATAATTAGCATCTTTAGAATAGGATTCATGAATATTACTCATTGCAGTTTATAGAACCCAACCAAAAGCACAGTCAACAGACCAACGCCTGGTTGATATCCAGAAATAGCCAAACCTGACAATGTGGTCAGCCACATTCAACAGCCCAGCCAAAGAGTGGAATGGGACTCAAGGGAGTAAACACTTCCTACAGCATTCTGAAGATGGTCATCTGGTACAAGTGACCCCCAAATTCAATTTCTTCATTCCCAATAGTGCCCTTAAAAAAATAAAAGTCAGTCTTAACTACTATAATAAGAGTTTTGATGCTCTCATGCTTATCTAAGAATACATCCCTGCTTTCTGTTTTTATATGATCTTTATGACATAGTTGAGCTTCATGAATATTTTGGTAATGATTTCTATCTTTCAAAATTTTTGCTGAACTTGCTTTCCTCACAAATGAGTAAGAGTCCCCATTCTTCAGGCAGCCTCTCCTATTACTGCCCTGCTCTGTTAAACCCTGCCATTCCCTTTCTTAGTCCCTCCAAAGTGGGTCCCACCCAAAGTAGACTTGCTACCTCGTCTTCTAGATGTGTCTTGTATTCATTTCTCCATATATCTTCCACTCCCCTCCTCGTTTGTTCTGTAGACTTCAGTTTCAGCTGACACATCTGAACTCGCTCTGACAGCCTGAACTCAAAAAGAGTTCCTTTGGCTTTGCTGTTATATTGCTGTGTCTGGTTTTCAGCCTTAATGATTTTGTTGGCTTGTTTCACCTCATTCTTTTCACTTCCCGCAAAAATTCTTGAAAAGCATCATCTTTTCTCCCATTGGTCACCAAACCCCTTCAATAATATAACGGAAAGGGGTATGGGGTGGGAAGGATGGCTTTCAAAAACTGGAATGCAAATGGCACTGCTAACCAGCTGTGTGATCTAAGGAAAATCACATAGCATCTCTGAGCCTCTATTTGCTGGTTTGTAAAAGGGAGATTATTACCTCCAACTAACAGGGGTTGGAGCAAGATGATCATGAAATGATAAAAGGGAAAGAGCTCCATGAACCACAAAGAACTGTTTAGAAGTAAATTGATGTTATTCTCCTAGCAACATCCCTGCTTTCATCTGGGTAGCTATTAGCAGCTATATTATTCTTCCATCCATAGGATCTAATGTTCTCATCTCTTCTCTTTCCAGGGAGGTATGGTCCAATGACCCTGGTATTAGTGTCCCAGAAGGTATAGTTGGGTCCTTCTCCTCTGCCGCAGAAGCTCTTAGCTTGCTAGGGCTCTGCTCTATAGATAATTTCTTAAAATGCCCCTATGGCATGTCTTATTGCCCCTCAGTCCCTGGAGAAAGGCACCAGTGAGTGGTTAATCCAAGCCATCCTCACCGCCTTGCCATTTCACACATGTCTGGAGGTGACAAGATGGTGCTAGAAGGACACAGTTTTGAGGGATGATGGGCCTGGATTCGAGTTCTGCCACCAACCTTTACTAGCTGTGCCATCCTGGGCAAGCTTCTTAACTTCTGTGAGCCTCAGGTTTCTCCTCTATGAAATGGGAGGCAACAATACCTATCAGAGGCTCTCACTACATAAGATCATTATAATGATTATTATATTAAAGGAATGGAGGGAACTCATTTAAGGAACATCTGGTTTTACTGATGCTTTTCCTGGGATTAATACTTCCTAATAACTTGTTAACCAAGTCCCAAGTCTCTGCCATTGTGCCATTTATAGGTCCAAGGAGGGAAACCCTTCATAGTCCCCCCAGACGACTTACTTTTCTCCTAGAACATCTTCCAAGATAAATTTCATTTCTCATACCATGCTCCATATCTCCAGAAAATGGAAATAAGATAAATATAACTCTTGGATTAATTTCAAACTGAACTGCTCACTGTTCCCCAAATAAGCCCCTCCATGTTCTTGCCCAAATCCTACCTGTCTTCCAAGTCTCATGCTCTCTGCTTCCCCTGATGTTCAGAATTCTTGGCTAACATGTCTTATCGCCTTCTCTGTCCTGATAGCTGCTGGAGGGCAGAGATCCTGCTTACCATCTTACTGGGGGAATTCAGAGTGGGGCTTAAGGGGAAAAGGAAGTGGGGAAGGCGGTACCAGTGACTGATACAGGAAGAAGAAAGATAAATTACTGAAGTCAGGGAAGATTTGAATCTGAGTGTCACCCTGCGTTCAGATAGGATTTTCATTAAGAGAAAACACAATCTAGTGTAAGAAACCAAATGAGAAAAGAGCTATGGGGAGTTTTACCCTGGAAAGGGGCAAAATATTCTCACGGGGCTTTCCATATATGATGTTCCACAAGACCATGATTAAAATCCAAAATAATGGAAAGCTAGATGTGAACATAGGATTAACAATAGTGTTCAATCAGTGCAGAAATGATCATCAGTTAAGCCAATGGGAGAGTCTCCTACCAGCAGGGGTGTTCAAACTGTACTGGAGGGCTCTCCTCCCCCGGGCAATTTCAGAGTGTTTAACTTTTCGGGTATTGTAGTTGTCCTCTTCTGGGGCTCCACAGGGACAAGGCTGAGTCTGATTACTGCCTGTCTTCTTGGCACCCAGTAGAGGGTCAGCCAGTCTTTCTCCAGGGCTGAGTGCTAGACCATGCCGCCCATCCACATTCTGTCACCACCAGAGCAAGCCCTCTGTACTCAAGGGGAGGCCTTGAGTTGCTGAGTTTTGATTACGAGTCCGCATCTTTCCGAGACAACACAACCAGCATGTTAGCTGAGAGGCCTCCATGAATATCTGCTGACAGAGACCTGCCCATCTCCTTGTACCCTCTTCCCTTGTCTAACCCTGGCAGGAATGCCTCCTCAGCCCCATCCCTACCTGTGGGCTCAACCCGGCCTCCAGCTCTGGACCCTTCCCTGGCCTGAGGTAAAGGGGAGCATAGGCCCCAGTATAAGCCAACATGGCAACTGAACTGATTCAGACCTATTCTCCAGGAGACAAGATCTCCAGTCTTTTACCATCCAGTTAGTGCTGTGACAGCAACGGATTTAGAGTGCCATCACTTTAATAAATCACCTGGTTTCATTCCTCCTTGTCCCAGTACAGACATGACTTTTGCAGAGCAAAACCATAGAAAACTTACAATTTTTATTCTGCACTTTTTTTTTTTGCTTCACATTATAAATATTTGTTTCTATCTTGTTGTCTGGTTTCTAGTGGTCTAGTGGCTATATAATATTCAATCAGGTTGATAGACCACAATTTACTTAATCAGCTCTCTATTTTTGGACACTTAGTTACTTCCAAACTGATGCTAAGCAGCTCTGCAAAGAACATCTTTTTTCTGGATTCAGAATTATTTTCAAGCAAGGATTTTCAGAAATGGAATCAGTGAATCAAAGAAGAAGAGCATTGCAAAATTCTTATATATAGTGTCATATTAAAGTTAGCTTACATTGCTATGAGCAATATATAAGTGTTCCAGTTTCAACACAACATCATCTAAATTAAGTATCATGAATATCTAACATTTTAGCTAATTTAGAATGTATAATAGTATCTCATTTTTAAAAAATTGTCCTTCTTTAATCACTGGTGAGGTTGGAAGGTTTCCCTCATGTTTGTCGCTAATAACATTGCCTCTTAAATATTCTGACAGCACCAGAATTTCTGCTCTCATGGGCCAGCTTCCCAATGTTTGGGTTCTTGCATTTATAACCTGCTCTCCCTGGCTCTGGCTTTATAACCCATTTGCTAATCCCCTGACACCACTTGATCCTACATTTGTCTACCATTTAACCAATGTCTACAAACTTGGGTAGGGATTTATAATCATGGATTAAGAGAAAGTCGTCTGCTGTTAGAAGTCTGGGTTCTAGTACAAACTCTGCTTTTTTAAACTGTGTGGCAGTAACTGATTCACTTTTCTTCTCAAGGCCCCTCTTTTCTCACCTATAAAAGGAGTAACACCACTTATCTGCTTAGCCCACGGTGTTCTATGAGCACTCTGAGCCCTGTAAAGGCAAGGCCAGCTAACTTCTTCTGTAAAGAGCCATATGGTAAATATTTTAGACTTACAGGTTATATGGTGTCTGTTACAACTACCCAATTCTGCTATTGTAGCAGGAAAGTACAGACAATGACAGTAAAGGAATGAGCATGACTGTGGTCCAGTAGAACTTTCTTTCTAGATACTCAATTTAATTTTATATTTGTATATGAGCCTGTTATATTTACATATAAGTTATATATGCAAAAATAATATATATAATAACATATTATGGTATAACATAATATATAACTATATATAAATAACATAAATAATATAATATACTTATATTTATATATTATATAATTACATATACATATATAATTAAATTTAATATAATTTATATATGTAAAATATAACATATATAATGATATGCAATAATACAAAATACAGACTTACAGATTATAAATTTATATATATAAAATGCAAGAACATATTACATGTTACTATATATAATATATAATTATATATTATAATAATATATAACATATATACACACACATACACATATATATATATATCCCACAGGTGATAGTTTGCCAATACCTGCTCTAAAGTCCTATCCAGCAAAAGATCTCATGGGGATGATCACAACAAATAAGTACACAGAGTAGGCAATAGTATTGTCACTGATTTTTAGTTGTGAAAACAAGAGACAAAGAAGGTGAAGGGACTTGCCCAAGGCCATTCAGCCTTTTTTTTTTAAAAAAAAAAAGGAGGAACAGGGGCGCCTGGGTGGCTCAGTTGGTTAAGCGACTGCCTTCGGCTCAGGTCATGATCCTGGAGTCCCGGGATCGAGTCCCGCATTGGGCTCCCTGCTCGGCGGGGAGTCTGCTTCTCCCTCTGACCCTCCTCCCTCTCATGCTCTCTGTCTCTCATTCTCTGTCTCAAATAAATAATAAATAAAATCTTTAAAAAAAAAAAAAGGAGGAATAACAGATGCAGGAGAACATTCCCAAGGATGAGGCAGCAGATGCAAAGGCAAGGAAATGTAAAGAGTGATGGGGGTTTGGGTCAGCAAGAGGTGAGGAATGGAGCTGGAGAGGGCCCAGATCCTAAAGCTCTGAGAGTTTAAGTTTATCCTGAGGACAGTGGGGAGCACCTGACAATTCTTGAGGAGCGATGGGGTCACTTTGGCCTTCTTAGTGCAGTTTAGGAAGGGCAAGCTCAGAGGAGCTTGAGTAGCCAGAGGAGGGAAAGGAAAGGTTGACCTGGGAAGAGAGAATGAGGCTCCCTCCCCAGGAGTCTTCCAGCCCCAACAGTGGAACAGGGATTCTGATCAGATCTATCAGACTCCAAACCCCCAAGGAATGTCTGGGGCAGCCAGCCACCTCCCCAGTCAGTGATCCCAGCCCTGGGCCAACTCTTGCCAGCCACAACCTATTCGCAGGCCTCCTCTCCTTCATCAGCCAGCTCTACACTGCCCCCACCAAGGCCAGGGGCTACCGTGGTCATATTCACATTAACAGAGAAAGAGCAAGTCCCAGTTTTCCACATTCATGGAGATGTTAGCAGTAGACAGAGCTCAAGTCTGCCTGCCACGCTCTGCAAATACTCAGTCACCAGGCATCTCTGATTATAAATCTGCTCTGTCATGATGTGTGACCACAAACATATCTTTCTTTTCAGTCTGCTTTTGAGGCGTTCTATACTCTTGGAGGTCAAGACCGGCCAACAGTAACAAAGTCACCACCGTCGGAAACGAGAACCTTACTACAATAGCAACCCAAGTAGTCCAGTGGGAAGAGCACACAATTTGGAAAATGATGACCAAGACACAGATTACTTGACCCCCTGCGGTGTAGTTTCTCAGCTGAAAATGAGGGTAATTAGTTTTAAATGCGAAAAGATATGTATATGTGCATTATAAACTGTTGAGCGCCGTACAAACGCTAGCTGACGATGCTATTCTCAGGCCTGTACTATTCCCAACAAACACTGTTAACTCAAATCATGACTCTCTTGGCCCCATTCAGAATGTGATGTTCGTCATCTTCTACAGAAACTCTAAGGTAATGTTTCTCAGATTTTTTTTACCCCAAGCCTTACTTTCTTTCCTGCATGAATGGAAACTGAATTCATTATGAATTCTCCTGGCACTAGCACAGATCCAAAGTGCATGCGGTTTGAAGTGACAAATGATAGGATGTGATTGCAGGGGCTCGTGGGGGCTGGCAGCACAGCCCTGGCAGCTCCAGCAGCAGCCTCTGCACTGAGCACATCACAAAGCACCCTCCCCACCCACACCCCACCGCAGCAGAGGCTCCCAGCCTGGCCGGCCTCTGAAACCCCAGGGTTGTCAGGTACATACCTCTCCCTGCCTTTCTGGAAACTCAGTCACCGAGACAAGAATCCTTTCCTTGGGTTCTGATCAGTGCCCGTTTAAAGCTTAAAAAGACCCTGCATCACCTGATCCAATCTATTCCTTTTACGTATGGGGAAACTGAAGCTGATATAATAAAGGTGACTTACCCCAAGTTATGTAAGCCCTGGTCTTAGCATTAGAAGACCTTGGTGTGAATTCCTGTTCTGCAACCAACTAGCTTTTGCGACCTTGGTCAAATCATCATTGTTGGAAGATGATGAATAGTATCATCAATGAAAGCTAGTATTTCAGTAGTACTTAAGGATCGGTCAGCTGTATTTATCCTCAAAGCCTTACAATATACTGTAAGACAGGGTAGACATTGCGCTCATCTGCATTTTGTTGAAGAGGAAATAGAAGCTCCAGAGAAACTAAGTGATTTGCAAGGTTACACAACTAGTAAGTGGCGCCTTCTGGTTCCAAATAGCATATTTTCTCCACCAATATATATTGCTGAAATTCCTCAGTAATGAAACGGAATTAAAACTTGTCTTGCAAGATGTATAGAATATATGTGAAAGTATGCTTGAACTAAAAACTGTTTGTCTATTGGTTCCCGACATTTTGAAAAAGAGGACCTATATTAGTTATCCATTGCTGGGGAATAAACCACCCGCAAATTTAGTAGCTTATAGCAACAAACATTTACATTCTCAAACAGTTTCAGGTCAGGAATATGGGGGCAACAGGGTCAAAGTCCCTGACCAAGTTGCAGTCAAGCTGTCAGCTAGGGCTGCAGGCATTTCAAGACTTGACTGGTGCATTATAAGCTGTTGAGCGCCATACAAACGCTAGCTGTTTGTCTTGCAGGCTCTTGCCTGTGATTGGTGGCAGTTCCTCACTGACTGTTGGTGTGAGGCCCCTATTCCTCCCCGTGGAGGTCTCTCCATAGGCTGCCTGAGTGTCTTCGTTATGTGACAGCTAGCTTCCTTCAGACTGAGAGATCCAAGAGGAGACAGAGAAAGTACACCCAAGATGGAAGCCAAAGTGTTTTTATAACCTAATTTTAAGGGTGATCTACCGTCACTTCTGCAATATTCTATTCATTAGAAACATGTTACTAAGTCTGGCTCACACTCAAGGGAGAGGATTACACAAAGACATGAGCACCGTGTGATGAGGATCACGAAAGCCATTATGGAGGCTGGCTGCCAGAGGACCTCTTTATCATTCCAAAGTCTTTGTTGACTCCCCCCAACAAAATCAAGATCATAATTTTTGTATCATGTGTTTCATTGAAGAAATACTAAACTATATGAAATTGCCATATCTGATGATTTGTGATTCACAAAAAATGTAATTTCATATGGTTCAACCAAATTTATAACCTCTGTAAGTTCTTAGATATCTGCTAACATTTTGTGATCAAGTTGTAATCACAAACATTTTCTGATTAAGTTGTATATTAGCATACGTGTTCACTGGGAAAATGTTACTATGTATTGTTGGAGGTACGTTATTTATTCAGTCTTCAGACAATGGTTGGTGGAAAATGGACTCATGCCTACCCACCCCCTTCCTAGAATTAACTACATTGGCCCATGGGAATCTAGAACTCATAGATGCAATCATTGCACAAATCAGGAGTGAGATACTACTAACTCTAGTAGATGCCAAATGTCCTTTCTATTATAGCATACTGTCTTCCATTAAGTCTTGTTATCAGACATGGAAATGGCCTTTTCTGTTAAAATGAACAATTCCAATCTATCAGTTCTGATTTACTAATCGCTACCCCATATCAATCAGAGGTTTTTGTCATACTTACCAGTACTGAAACAATGAAACTAAAGGAATCGTTTTTAAAGCTTATTTATCATTTCATCCCTCCAACTTTTGATGGACTGTACTTCAGGCCATTGGCCTATTATATATCCTTACTGATTTACAATGCTTTACTATTAATACTACACTATAAAAAGTAGTTGACATCAATGATTCGGTTCAGAGAGTGGCTATCCTACATAGTTACTGAGAAACTGCTCTGGGCAGAAGCTGCTTCTAGCTCCTCCAGATACAGTGGTGAACAAGAGAGGCAAGATCTCTATTCTCATGGACTTCACATTGTAATGGTTCTCAAACCTGGCTTCTTAGAAATATGGATCCTCGGGACCCACCCTAGACTTCCTGAATCAGAAGATGTGGGATAGAGGGCAAGAATTCATATTCCCTAATGCCTCATAGGTGACTCAGATGTCATGGAGTCTGTGGCCCAGCATTTGGGAGCCACTGGTACATATTTCAGTTCTCAGCTGCTTTACCTCCCATTTACTCTACGACCCACAACAATGATTTCCACCTTCACCATTTCATAGAAATTGGTCTTGCTAACATTACCAATATACTCCTGATAGCCAAGTCCGTGGCTTATTTCAGACTTCATCTTACTTTCTCCCATTATGACATGATACTGTTGGCCTCACGATGCTTCTTAAAATCCCCCTCCCTTGGCTTTTGACAATGTTTGTTTTTGGTTCTCCTCCTAACCTTAACTCTGGTTGCTCCCTCTCAGTGTCCCATTGATCCTCTTCCTTTCCCACTGGATAAATGGTGGTGGTGGTGGCTTGTGTGTATATAATGGAGATAGCAACAGTACCTACCTCACATGATCATTATGAAAAGTAAATGAACTAATGTAAATAAAATACTGAGCACATATCTGGTACATAGTAAAGATACTTTCACATTAACATCCTTCCAATCTCTCCATAAGCTTACTTGCTTAAGCAAATGCAAAACATTTGCATTTGAATCAGATTCAGTTGTTAAGCCCAATCTTAGGCCAGAGGGTAGGTAACTGTACCCCTGAAACTGTATGCACAGTTTTGTATAAATATACTTCTGTTTCTTTTTCTGAGGATAGAAGCCATTACTTCCATGAGATTCTGAAAGGAGTCATGGTCTCTAAAAATGACCAGAATGCTTAAATATCATCTGTTGGTCAACATTTCAACAACCATTGCCATTCTCACTGGTTCCTAAGCGCACTACTTTCCCATCAGGATATGCACCTGGGACTCTTCTTTTTAATGTTAGTATAGTCTTCATTCATTCATGCACACATTAATTCACATTTATTCACTTGTGCAACAGGCAATTATTTGTACTGACTCTACATCTAACGTCGCTAAGCCCAGGGTTCAGAGACACACAGACCGTGAGATCATTCACAAGGCAACTACCTAAGCTGTGATGAAGGCTTAAAGGGACCATAAAATTTGAAAAAGGAACTTTCCAGCTGCTTGGCAGCAAAAGCTTTAAAATTTGTTACTTTCAACAACAATAAAAATGTTTCTAAGGGAGATCATTCAGTAGGGAACAGATACTTAAGTTAGAGAATGTTTTTTGTTTAATTGGACAGAAGCTAAAGAAAGGCAGTCTCCCAAATTCTCCCACCTATCCTCCTTGCCTCTTTATTTTAGTTGTTTTGAATCAATATCTTCCCTTTATGTTCTAGATTTTGTCTTTTAGCTCAGTGTGAATTGTGGACTCTCAGACTCTTTGAAATGGGGGGGACCCCTAGTCCACAAACAGAGCATATAAATGAGGTCTAATCTTGAAAATCTCCAAGGGAAGTCTCACTACCTTGAGAGGTCCATTCTGTATCTGAGTGGGTCTAATTACCAGTAATTTCTTTCTTGTCTTGAGCTGAAATATGCTTTAATTTTCACCTCAAAGTCCTAATTCCATCCTCTGGGATTGTATATGTCTTCCACATCAATATTTTTCATTAATGGGTCATAAAATCAATTTTGAGATTACATTCTGCATTATGTTTAATGAAATTAGGATAGGATAGGATAGAAGAATAGAATAGAATAGAATAGAATAGAATAGAATAGAATAGAATAGAATAGAA
>NW_023270433.1:31118143-31123137 GCF_011800145.1 Mirounga leonina | reverse complement strand
AATAGAATAGAATAGAATAGAATAGAATAGAATAGAATAGAATAGAACAGAATAGAATGGAATGATAGAAGAATAGTTCATAGCATGTGGGAGAGTTAAGTTTTGTTTTTCAAAGTTTTATTTCAGTTGTTTTTAGATTTAGTAAATGTGTACTAGGTTGTGGTATAAAATGTATTTCTTACTATGGGTTGCCACTGAAACATTTGAAAAACACCAGTTCCTTCAGATAATTTAAGACGGTTGTGTCCCAGAGCCCTCTGCCTTTGTTCTCCACATTCAATATCCCAGTCCCCTTGAATGCCCCTCGTGTGTCTTTTTTCCAAGCCTCTTCCTTACTTAGGTCTCTCTCCTCTGACTATGCTCTGTCTCAAGTGATCCTACTGAAATGGAATGCACAGAACCTCCCAGCCATTGCAGGACTGGGAGGTACAGGGACAATACACAGCTGGGGGCAAGGAGGCAGGCAGGAATTCTCCCTGCTTCGGTGTTTGCTAAGTTCTTGGATGCCCACAGAGGTGGAGCACCGAGGTCATTGACTCTGTCACCGGAAAGCTTCCAGGAAGGTATTTATGGGAGTCGTGGATTCAAAAATGCATAATGTCCAGCTACTCTACCAGGGCTCAGTCTAGTGCCAAGAGATAGAGAGGTAATACTACCATCCTGCACCAGGCCCACTCATGCCCATGATCTCACTGAATCTATGAGCTAAAAGTCACCTCATTTTACAACGAGAAACCCGAGGCTCAGAGAGGCAGGTAAAAATTTCCTGATGTATTTTAGGACTTGTCACAAAGCTTGTAATAACTGTTTGTCAGACAACCTACAATGTGACATAGGTGACAGTCGTGGTGGCTCTCATTCTAACGGCATCGCACTGTTTCCAAGACAGTCTTCTATCCCTTTCCCTGATCATCCAGTGATACGTGCAGGGCAGATGATAGTTTTCCCATCTTTCAGATGAGAACGTGGGCCCGGGGAGATTAAGTTACTAATCCAAGGCCACACAGCTGGAGGGTAGTACAGCTAACTCTAACTTCCATCCCAACACTAAATCCAAAGCTGTTTTCAGGGGCGCCTCTGCCTAATGCTGACAGTTTTACCCAGACCCACAGAAGCAAACTGCTCTTTATCTTTCCTGGCCCACACATTTACAGAGAGAGAGTCTAGGGTGCTAATGCTCCATCCAGCTATCCTGTTATGACCACGATGGCATTAGCCTGTGTGACTCTAGCATAAGATGGATTCTTCCTGCAAACGGCCATCAAGTTTGGGCCAAGTTATAAACATCATTTACATCAACCTTAGACGGCAGCTGAGTCTGTGGTCAGGGTGCCAGGGAATATATGAGAAAAAACCAGGCGGCCTTAATCTCTGTAGCATGTGGAAGGAAATAAAGACCACCTTGACTGATGGTTGGCTTGAGATACCTGAAGAGGATTAAGTCTCACTGTGACAGAAAGGGCTGGGAGCCAAAGTGAAGACAACTCGATGAGGTATGGCCTTCAAAGTTTAAACTTCTAATCTCCAAGGACCAGAGTGACTTCGTAAGGAATTCAAGAAGAACGCAACTCATTCAACATATAATAGGATCTTGAAATCTTAAGGATGTTTTCTCGAGGCCAGAAAAAGGCAAGAAGTGTACTGGTACCCACCGTGGGGTGACTAAAGTCTCAGGCAGACAGTGCCGTGTTACGTTGATAACTCAGTGCGGCAGAGGTATTACAAGACTGATGACATTTGCAGGTGTTGACACCTACCCAAATTCATCCGCGAACCGGAGAGCTTAATAGATAGAAGCGAGCAACTAAACATATCCATGCATTCACCCCAAACAGCAGACTGGCAGAGTCGAGCCCAGAAATAAATGGAGTTTCATCTCTGGTGTTTAACCTTAAATACCATCATTGGATTTCTGAGGGTGATTCTCTCACATCCCCCTGCCCCCACCCACTATTTTTCTTCCTGGAGGGGTTCGCCTTTTGGTAATAAGCTCTACTTGCATTTGCAAAATATAAAAAAGTGAACTTCCAGATGGACTTCTCAAAGTGCAATCCAAACATGAAGGAAACAAGAAATCCAAAAGTCAAAGGCGAGTGGGAGGTTTTCTTCTCCCCCAAATCTCTGGGGAGTCCAATTCATTCAACATGCTCACATTCTGGTTTCATTTCCATTTTCTATAATAGGAGATGAAGATGTAATATGTCAATGTTGATGTATCAGAGAGATGATGAATTCCAGGCTAAAACACAGCGACATCTGCTTGGAAACGAGATGGAAGAAATTAAGATGCTTACCATGATTATTTTCCTCCCGAGCAAATTTATAGTATCTCTGGTCTCAAGGGCAGAAATTCCAGACAGATTAGCTTTTCATCTCCTAGGTAACTCTCTGAACTGCATAGCTATAGAAATTCATTGCTTTAACACTGGGTGTCCTTATTAGGGAAATATCTTAAATTCTGTGCCAACAAAGAAACTCATTGACTACTAAGCAATAGTCATGAAAATATTTATGACATGGATTACAAACAGGTGCTCTAAATAGAACAAAAGCTGGGGTTATTCACCACTTGGACTAACTGGGGAAAAAATTATTTACACCTAGTACAGTACGTTTTATGCTTTCAGTAAATATTTTTTCTGGGTTATGTGCCCTCATTTCTAGGAATGGTAAATTTGCTCAAGTACCAGAGGGAATTGGCAAATGTGAATAGAGCCATAGGAATAATAGGGGCTGGAGCTATAGAACTGCCTATATTATACTCATTCAAAAATTATTTGAAAAAGATGTATCCAGTCCCTACCACGTGTACTATGTCCCTGGTTTTGGCACTGGAGATGCAAAGATAAGTACAACATGACCCCTGCCTAGTTCAAAATTCGCTTTATTTATTTATAAATGTCTTAGGAAGCTGTGCAGGCATAAGCATGTCCATTTCACAGATGGGGAAGCTGAGGCTAGATGAGGTCACACTCCAGGAAGTGCCAAAGTCTCGAATGGCACCCCAACTTTCTTTTTTCAAGTCCAGTGTCCTGCCTACTCCCTCATATACTGGCATGATTGAGATGAGACCCAAAGGGGGTTTGGGTGACCCAAGGGCCACCACTCACGGTGTCTGAGGACATTAAAGCTGGCTTTTGACCCATTATTAACATCCCAATGAATTTCATTTTTTTTTTCATCCAGATGTTTAGCACCATGTAGACCCACAGCTGGGTCTCAGGTATCACTCAGGACTAAGTGATACTTTGCAGGAATGACTGAAATGCTCACTGAAAAACTCTTCTCTTCTAATTGTGTTTTGAAACGATCCAAGGTGGGGAAAGGGTTTGGGCCTTTTTGAAGTAGCTTCTCTCAGAACTTTAGCAACAGGAGTTGTAAAATGTTCCCAAAAATATCGCTTGGCATGAAAACCTCTTTCAATGCAAATGAGCCATTGATAAAAAGGAATTTGTTAAGAGAGACAGGAGTTGCGGGTGAAGCTTATTAGCCACTTGGTTGCCAAGGAAGCGAAGCTGCCAGGAAAGCCCCAGTTGGACTGGGGAGGAATGCCTGGGGAGTCGGGGGTAGGGTGGCGTGTGCACCAAGTACATGGGGTCATGTGCAGTCAATAGGGCACAAAGAGGACATTTTTACACCCATCTGAGTCCTATTGAGTTGATGCTTTAAATACTGGCAGAATTAATATGTGACTAAAATAACCACGATAAAATGGAAACAGCACCATAAAATGAAAATGATTTTATGTTCAGAAAACCTGAACCTGAGGATTCCCTCACCTATTCATTGTGTGACCTTGGGCAAGTCCCTGAACTTCTCTGAACTTCCATTTCCCGTCTCCAAAATGAAGATAATAATTCCTACCTCACAGGATGAACATGGCAGATTTGACAGTGCTTATTAAATTGTAAAATAGTATATGAATCCAAGTTTCCCTTTTCTATTTACACAAAAATTCAGATCCAAATACAGGGTTGAACGTCTCACTGTGCTCAAATATTATTCATCACTAATTCAGTCTGACTTTTAGCGGCCCCAACCTTGGTCATATTCTGCGCCTCCCGTAAGAATGAACATTCAGAGTGCCTTCTGTTGGCACCCCCCCACCCCGCCCCAAGCCGGAGGCTTCGGTTCTATGATCTCAGACCTGAGACTGTTTGCAGCATTCCTGACTTGGGAAAGCAAGGCCTTCTACTGGTCTTCCAAGCACTCTTATATGCAAAAGGCCACACAGCAACTAACCCAGATGTCTGACCACTATCTCAAGCTTGACCCTTGACCTCCCCAGCCTGTTCTGCACCACTTCTTCTCATTTCGGTAAATGGCAACTCCATTCACCCTGTAGCTCAGATCAAGAGTGGGGGTTGTCTTCGACTCTTCTATTGCATTCACTCTCCGTCAGTATCCAATCCAGCCCCCGGTCCTGTCACTCTGCCTTCAAAGGGCATCATGCACACCACCACACCTTACCTCCCCCACCCAGGCCACCCTACTCCAACCCCAAATATTTCTTGTCTGGAATACTGCCAAAGAGTCTTCCCTCTCTTGCTTTTCCTACCCTTACCCTTTTTATAGTCTCTTCTCGCTATAGCAGCGGCCCTTTAAATGTATGTTAGGCCAATCACAAAGACCTCCAGTAGTTTTCTGTCTCACACAGAATAAAGGCCAATGTCTTTACCATGACCTACACAGTGCCATCTGAGCTTCAACTTCATTTCCTTCCAGTTCCTCACTTTACTCCAGCCAATCTGGTGTTCTAACCCACCACTTACCCCTTGCCTGGAGAAATTTGTGCTTGTCATTTCCCTTGCCTGGATCATTTTCACCCCAGATATTTACTTGCTACATTTTTTTTTACTTTATCCAAGATTCTGCACAAATATCATTTCCTTACAGAGGCCTTTCCTGATCTCCTCTGCTACTTATTTCTCTTATTAGCACTGATTTCTCTTCTCTTCTCTTCTCTTCTCTTCTCTTCTCTTCTCTTCTCTTCT
>NW_023270433.1:30972536-31118133 GCF_011800145.1 Mirounga leonina | reverse complement strand
CTTCTCTTCTCTTCTCTTCTCTTCTCTTCTCTTCTCTTCTCTTCTCTCCTCTCCTCTTCTCTTCTTGTTTATTTTCTATCTCTCCACTGGAATATAAGCCCCACAAGGACAGTCACTGGTCTTTTCCATTTATCACCATATCCCCAGCATTTAGATTACGCTGGTAACATTGTAGATGCTTTAAGAAGCTGTGTGATGCATCCTTGAGCCCATCAGGAGACCAGAGCTGCCTTTCAGTGGGGGGCATACTCAATCCAGTTTGATGAATGGTATAATCAAGAATTGAGAGAAGACCATGTACCATCCAAGGTGCTCTGCCTGGAGTGGAGGAATAAGGAGGTGCCTATAATATGCAAAGATCCCAGCAGACTCGCACACAGCCGGGATCGAAGTGCCTGGACCTCCAGCACTTATGGGGCCTGAAATGAACCTTGCTGGAAGGACAAAGGAGCCCTGAACTTGGAGGTACATTCCCCAAGCCCAGCTCTCTTGGATCTGATTTCACCAAGGAGCTTCGTGATTGAATATGGTCTCCCTAATTGGCATAAGCCTAAGAAGGTGGACCTTGCCCTAAGTAATGACCAGAGACCAAGGAGAAACTTCTACTTCGTCTCTTGTTTTGTTGTCATATTTTTAATCTATCGTGCACTAAAGACCTACTCCATCTATCATTTATTGAGGGCCTACTCCATGCTACAGCTTATGCTAAACAATGCGCATGTGTTGTATCTTTCACATTATTTAAGAAATGGGATATTACCCGATTTTACAGATGAGAAAACTGAAGCTCACAGGGGTTCAGTAATTTGCCCAGCATTACATGGATAGAAAACAAACACTGAGACATGAACTGAAAGGGTTCAGAGCACGCACCCTGAAACAGGCCACTTTGGCATCTTAATTATCTTGAGCTGAAGGCACTTGAGAAATAGCAGATGTGGGAGGGGCTCTCTGACTTCCTCCTTCCAACCAAAAACAGGTTATAAAATTTCCCGTGGGAAAGGTGACCTCCTTGCACCAGGAAGAGAACATTCTGACCACCAGGGGAGCTGACACCAAAATGGGTATGTCCAAACAAACCTACTAAAATAATTCTCATCTTTCTGTTAGTCCCCCGCACGTCGCCTAATCCCTGTCCCACAGCTCAGTGCCCTAGAAGCTTAAACCCCTTTTCCTTTGTCTTGTCACTTTTCCAGACATTGATCATTCTTTGTTAAAAGAGGTCCAAAGCACTTCTTAGGGTCTTTATTTTTCTTAGGAAGGCTCCTGTGCATGTGTAAAATATTAAATAAAATGCGTATGTTTTTCCCTTATCGATATGGCCTATGTTAGTTTGACTCTCAGGTCCAGCCACAGAACCTAAGGAGGAAATGGAAAAGCATTTCCTCTCCTGTAGAACCATCCTCTAAACAAATACTTCCCACCTCATCATCACTGAATCAAATGTCCCTGCAGTGTTCTCCAGAGGTAGATGACTTGGACCTCTGAGTTAGTTCCTGCAGTGAGAACAGATACCGTAGAATCTCCAGAGCTGATAAGCAGAGACATTGACTCTGGATTACAGTGACCATTCCAGGGAGCTCGGGTGGCTCCTGACTCCTGAACCTCGTGACCCTCCTGACCCCAGGAGGCCAGGAGAGGGGAAGCCTCTTCTCAGGCCCTGGGTGGGTCTCCCCAAAAAAAGGAGACTCTGGCCTACTGGCCCAGCCTGAGCTGGTATCATGGGACTCACCCACAGAAAAGGTGAACTTTAACTTGTTTAAAGATTGTGAAACTCTTTGGGTTTCAGTTCCTAGGGACCGCCTCTTTCTCTAATTCTCTTGAACTCTCTGCGCTGGTCACCAGAAAAATGTCCTTCAAGGGCCCTGTCCTCGGGCTGGAGACAACATCCTGACCCCAGAGGCTTGCCAGGTCCTCTGAGGTTGGCAGAGGAGATGGACCGGTGTTTGTCCACACCTCTAAGGAAGACGTCTTCAAGCAGGCACCACTAAGCCTTGATAAAGGCACAGGTCTGCTGCCTTGTGAGAGGCTGGGTGCTGTCCCTTGTGCAGCTCGTAAATCCTGACGCATCCTGCAGTGAATTGTCATGACCAAAGACGGAATAAGTGAAAATCCCCAGTGAGACATTCAGATCTCATACAAGTATCTGTTCTTATGATCCCCAAACCTCTTGGCGCGGGCACTACCAATCACCAAAGTTATTCTCTCCAGAGCATGCTGAGAGAGAAAGCTATTTTGCTGAAGATTGTGTCTTTGACATTCACGCTCCAACAAGGATCGTCTCTTCTGGGCCTAATTTGACTTCTTTATGTGCCAAGAGGAAACTTTCCTTCTGAAGGGCAGGCATACAGATATCTGAAGAGGCCTTTAGGAGGCACTTTATAATTTCCTTGAATTTCCTAGAATGTTTGGAGAATAATGTGTATTGATTAACTGTCTCTTTCAAAATGCTTAAAGTTCTCCTATCCTTTCCTTTTTTAAAGGGAATTAATGGTGAAGAAACCGAAAAAGAGAATATACCTGTTCACTCACCCATGTTTTCTAACTACAAAGATTGTGGCCTAAAATCCCATAAAATGGAATGGAGTCCATGCAAGGGCCGTGGAACCAAGCGGCTTATTCCTGATGAATTTTGGAATCGGGGCCGTGGGACTAAGAGATGGCAAAGACTCCTGGAGACCGTGTCCACATGTGGTTCTGACACTAGGCTGGCCAGCGCGGCTGTGCAGAGACTGGGGAGTCCAGGGCTATCAGGGGCACATGACCTTCTGCTGCCCGACACATAGAGCAGTGGAGATCTGACCTTGCCGCAGACTCGGCTGTGTTATTTAATATGCAAAGCAAGCGACACTCCCAGGCCAATACTCCAATAGAGAATTCTGCATCTGATCAATGACTTGGCATGCACAAGAGAAAAATATTAAAGCTGTGATCAGTGATGTCACATAATAGCAAAACTAGCACGTCTGAGGGTTTGGGAGATTTTTTTATTACAGTGCCCTAAATGCAGGGTTTCTGAATTTTGTTTCTCCTTTGGTGGTCCCACGGGATTGCCATTTTGGCATACGGATAACCCATGGCACAGGGGGTGAAGCTTTGCTGCTGCAGAGAGCCCTGGATCTGGAGACAGCCCTGGGCTGTATTCCTGCCTGTGGCTACTGGCTGGGTAACTCTGCACAGACTACCTCATTTTCTGAGCCCTGTTGCTACATCCATAAAGTGCAAAATCTGGAAAAGTCAAAGGACCAACATTAGGAAGTAGGCATTATCATCCCTGTGTCACAAGTGAGGAGACAGTGGCCATGAATTGGTAAGGAAAAGAACGGAGACAAAGTGAGATTTTTTTTCAGATTACGTTTCTGATGCCTGTCTACACCAGGATCTCCTGAGGTGGCCTCGACTGAGAAGGAAAAGGAGCGATGGGGAGTGGACCTCACGTCTGTGAGAATTCCAAGTCCAGGCAGGGTGTGAGCAGGGAGGGAAAAGCATGGCAGTGGGGCTACTGCTTATGCATCCCAAAACACAAACCTACCTTCCAGCCCGCCACCCACTTACCGCTGGGCCACACCCGCAGGGCTCCTAAGGTGAGGGAAAGGCCAGGTCCTACGCCTCTGGAGATCTCTGCAAGTGGATGTGCCTCACAAGTGGAAACAAAGGCCACTCAAGGGACTGGATGATTCTGGAGCCTTCACTTCTACATTCAATGCATTTTACATTTAATGCACAAATCATAAGAGACTCTGAATCACAGGAAACAAACTGAGGGTTGCTGGAGGGGAGGGGGTGGGGGATGGGGTAGGTGGGTGATGGGCATTAAGGAGGGCACGTGGTGTAATGAGCACTGGGTGGTATAGAAGATTGATGAATCACTGAACTCTACCTCCGAAACTAGTAATACATTATATGCTAATTAATTGAATTTGAATTAAAAAATAAAATTAAAAAAATAAACATTAAAAAAAAAAGTTGCACATTAAGCTTCCTCCACTCAGCCCAGCTTTGAGGGCAAGGAATAACAACAAATAACATAAAATAAATAAATAACAGCTCCTGAAACCATTTTCTCTGCTTTTTTTAAAGTGCCCTTTGAGGAAGTTAAGAGTTACAACAAAGGAAGTAAAACAGAACCTTTACTTTGGTCTTCTTTCCAGCTTTCCCAGAACCCTTGGGTCCAACCTTAGCACCTGTGCCCGCCCTGCCTCCTTCCCTCTGGCAGGTCTCCGCGTCACTGCCTCAGGGAAGCCTTCCCTGGCTCCACCCATGTCTCCTCCCCACCTCTCTGCCCTTCCCACCTGGAACCTCCCCTCTGCAGGTATCTCATGCTTGTGCTGGCTTGTTCCATTAAACTCCGGAACTTATTGGTTAAGTGCCTGTCTCCCCTAGAGACTCTGAGCTCCATGAGGACAGTGACCCTGTCTGTTTTGGTCACCGCTGAGCCTGCAGAGCCTAGGGCAGAGCCTGGCACAAGGTAGTGGGTACCGGAAATATGTGTTGGCTGAACCACACCCTAGTCATGACCTCCTTCCTCCATAAGGTCTGAATCCCCCACCACCAAGAGCTATTCACAGAGCACGCACAGGGTGCGCTATTGTGTTGGGGGACGTGGAGTCCAGGATGTCACCTCCACTCCCAGAGTGAGCCGACACTGATCTAAGATGCAGCTGCCATTGTGGTGTCTTAGAAACAATACTGTTTGCAGGACACCTTACTTCAAACCTCAGCTTCCCCATCTGCAAAATAGGAATACAAACACCTAATTCACCGAACTTACAGAGTTGTTCTGAAGATCACACATGAAAAATAGATGAGTGAGGTTTATATATCATACAGCATCTTACCATGAATGTCCAATTTTTATAAGCGGTATGAGAGGCAGGCAACTTTCTTTAAGCCCTACAGAAGGGCTCTTTTGTGGCTCCCTTTATCCCTTCCTCCTCTGCAAACTCCTCCCAGACCTGTGGTCGCAAAGCTCTCAGGGCCTAATCCTTCATTTTACAACTGAGGCCCAGACAGGGGAGGGGTCATACCCCAAATCACACATGGAGTCAGAGACAGAGCCAGGACTGGAACCTGGGTATCTGGTGTCCTTTCCACCCATATGTCTTGTGCTGCCTCACTTCTATGTCTCCTTGAGTCAACGGCCACACCCCTAGATGACTCCTTCTACCCCTGTGGAAACCATTCCCTACCCTCACCGCACAGAATACTGATACAAGAAGATGCCAGCTCAAGTGTTTGTTAAATATGACTTTAGTTGCATGTACAGTTGTGAGAGGCCCAGAAATATTTTTGCATAGGCCAGCCTGACCCTCAAGACTTCTCCAATTTTCCATTCATTGATTATTTTAATGAGGCACTTCATCAGCATCTCCTCTATAAATACATTTTCCTCTATAGAAGAGAATTTTAAGTTCATTGTTGCCTGATCACTGCATGCCCAGGGAGAGAAGAGTCTAACATATCAAAGCTCAAGTCTGTGGAGCTGAGGTAGGGGCAGGGGAAGGGGGGTCGTGAAGGAGGGAGAGCAAATAATGTGACCCACTCACTGCACTTTCTCTAGCAGTATGTGCTAAGCGTTTAGCCTGTAGGATCTAAATTAGTTCTTACAACAGTCTTACTAAGGTGGTAGACTCTATTAAATAACGTCCCCCCAAAATTCATGACCACCTGCAACCTTAGAATGGGGCCTTATTTGGAAATTGGATCTTTGTAGATGTCATTAGTTAAGAAGAGGTCCTATTGGATTGGGGAGGGCCCTGATCCAATGACTGGTGTCCTTGTAAGAAGAGAGAACCAAGACACAGACACGCAGAGAGGACACCTATGACCAGGCAGGCAGAACTGGAGTGATGCATCGATAAGCCAAGGTAAGCCAAGGGTTGCCCACAAACACCGGAAGCTAGGAAGAGGCAAGGAAAGACTCCTCCCTAAGCCTCTGGAGAGAATCCAGGTGTGTGGACGCCTTGATTTTAGATTTCTAGCCTCCAGAAGTATGATACAATAAATTGCTGTTGTTTTAAGCCATCCAGTTTATGGAACTTTCTTACAGCAACTCCAGAAAACAAATATGCTGGAGGTATTAAAATTCCCACAGCCTAGATAGAGTTAGAAAGTGTTTCAATTCCAGCATCTTTGATCTTGACAACAACCCGAGGATGGTGGGGAATCCTGTGATTCACCTCCATGTCATGGATGAGGCCACTGAGGCCAGAGAGATCAAGCAAAATGCCAACATCACATGAAAGCAGGCTTTCAAGTTGAGATTCAAATCCATACCCACCTTAAGTCAGGTCCAGAGGGATGGTCCCAAAGAACACATCACCCTATCCATTTCCCACCCATCGCCCTCTCCTGCAGACAAAGGGGGCAGGTTAGGTCTCTTCCCCAGCATCATCACCTCAGCCAGGCCTGTTTCTGGGTGTCTGATCAACCCTTCTCAGATCGAACTTCTGACTCTGGCTTGCAGGTCCAAAAGAGAATCCAAAAACTCATGGATCCCTGAGTCTTGATTGAATAAGATAAAACTGAACTATATTTGAAATGGTAGCTTGTTGTTTGGCCTTGAATGTGAAAACACTTCAACTAAAGTGGTTTCTCCTAGTCATTAATTCTCTTGAGGAGAAATTTACCTAAAAGTCATCTCCCTTAAAGTGTTTTGAAAATTAGACAAGATTAAAATGCAGGTATTAAAATGAAATCAAGTAAGTGGTTTAGGTGGTAAGATTTTAGCTAACTGACTGAGAGCCTTGAATGTCAAGCTAAAGAGTTCTAACTATTCCAGAAGCTATAGGAGAAATCATCAGAGGGCTGTGAGTGAGGAGTGATGCACTTTCTAGAAACGCTAACTTGGCAGCCATGAGAAGGGTGGATTAGACAAGAGACTGGAGGACCATGGGGAGGTTATGGTAAAAGTCCAAGAGAGAGAGCTGAGGCCCGGGCTGGAGCAGGAGGAGCCGAGTGAAGGGCAGGTCAAAGACACATGGCAGATGTACAATGGCATTTACTCCTGGCTGATGGTGGGAAACCAGCAAAGGATAAAGCCCAGATTGTCAATGAAGAAAGGAGGACAGGGCACAGGAAGGCAGGAAGATGAGTTGGGTCTGGGCACCACTGAGGCCGACATGACCATGGGAAGCCTGGTCAGTTACCTGAATTTTGGTCATTTCTGGGCCTGCTCATTTCTGACAGAAATATAAACTTCTATATGGTTTAAGTCACTGTTATTTTGGGTTTTTCTGTCCCTTGCAATCAGACATGAGCCTAACTAATACCAATCTTGGGGATCTGTTTTCTCCACAACCACAACCTCCTTTGAAGAGATAACTGCTTTATCCCCAGAATATGGCATAGTTTTGAAAGAAGCTTCTTCTTCCTCCCAGAGTCCCCATATTCAATCTGTCTCGAAAGCTTACAGTTTCTCCCTTAAAGATAAAATTTTAGACTCACTTTCCTAGTGTACTGTCCTTGAGGATGCTCCTGTCTAGGTGCCTGCTCACCTGTAAGACCATCTCTCCTCTCCATCCCACCAGTGCGAACACTGCTGGTGGCCTGCTGCACACTGCCCTGATGGACAGCTCTACAACCTGCCCCAACAGTTCTGAACCTGACTTCCAAGATCCTCCCAAATCTGGCTTTGACAGACGTGACATTCTTTCCCACCTTTTTCCAACATGGACTTCAGTTCAGATCAAACCAGTCTTTCTAAAACACCATGTCCATTCCCAGTTCCACAGTTCATTTATTCTTTCTACATGGAATTTTTTCTCACTCTTCACTTGGCTACAGTGTTTATTTGGCAATCTTCACCTTTCAAGGCCTTGAGCAAATTAGTAAGCCACTGGATAGGAGCATGTAGGACCTGAACCAGGACACGAATCCAGCAAGGCTGTAAGCAAGCTCCCAACCAGAAAATATAAGCAACTCAAAAGCAGAGATGCTGCCCAATATCTTCTCAACACTAACCCCCTACCCGTAATTCTGAGAAGAGTGATTCTCCAAATGAGGGAAGAAAAATCATGCAAGATGAAAGTGAAATCATTTAAAGATTCACAGACAAATAACCAAAACTATGTGATAAAATTGACTCATAGACACAAATATTTGGATTTAAAATTTATAATCTACGATGTCATACCCATTAGGACGGTTACTGTCAAAAACCAGAAAACAACAAGTGTTGGTGAGGATTTGGCACCAGTGGGAACATAAAATGGTGCAGCAGCTGTGGAAAACAGCATGGCAGCTCTCCAAAAAATTAAAAATAGAATTATCATAGGATCCAGCAGTTTCATTTCTAGGTATGTACTCCAAGGAATTGAAAGCAGGATTTTCAACAGATATTTGTACACCTATAGTCATAGTAGTATTATTCACAATAGCCAAAAGTTGGAAGTGTCCATTGATGAATGAATGGATAAATAAAATGTGGAATCTACATACAATGGAGTACTATTCAGTCTCAGAAAGGAAATAAAATCTGACACAAACTACACCAGGGATGAACCTTGAGGACATTATGCTAAGTGAAAAAGACAAATCCTGTATGATTCCACTTATATCAGGGACCTAGAATAGGCAAATTCATAGAGACAGAAAATAGAATGATAGAATGGTGGTTGCTGGGAAATGTGGAGAGGGGGAAATGAGGACTTACTCTTCAATGGGGTCAGAGCTTCTATTGGGAAGATGAAGAGAGCTCTGGGGATTGGCTGCACAACAGTGTGAATGTACTTAATGCTACCAAACTATATACCTTAGAAATGGTTAAGATGGTGAATTTTATGTTATATGGATTTTACCATGATTAGAAATAATTTTTTTAATTAGGATCTACAGGATTTGGTGTTCGATTCTGGCAACATATTTAAATCACCTGGGCAATTATTAAAACAAAACACTGATGCCCCCCTCTCCTTTCCCCTCCTCCTCCCCTAGAAATTGTTATCTAATTGGCTTGAAGTAGAGTATTAACTGATTCTAATGCACAACCAGGGGAATCACTGGTATAGGAATTAGGAAAAAAATGTCAATGACCTCACACATACTTTTTAGACATAGAATCTTAGAAGAAATGTGTGAGAGGAAGAAGAAAGAGCTCGGACATGGGTTTTATATACCCGAGGTTGATTCCCGTCCTACTACTTCCTAGCTTTGAGACTTTGCACAACTTACGCCACAGTGCCTGGCAAAGTACTCAGTGTCCAGCCTGATGCCTGCTACACAGCAAGCTATCAATATACACTAGAAAAATAGATAACACATCTCTCTGGGAGCATAATGACTGTATTGCCACCTTATTCTGAGAATTAGCTACCAGACATAATAAAGGTAGAGTTTCAAATATTGCTTGGCACACAGTAGGTATGCAATAAACGATAGATATTATCACGAGTATTATGGAAAGACCTTCAGAGGGCATCTCTAGTCTTCTCATTTAGCAGATGAGGACACTGGGGACCAGTTAAGAGGAAGGATTCTTTACTCAGCGTTCATGTTATTATATAATAGCTTTCTACTTTCTTAACTTCTGGTATCTGAGGTGCTTTCATGTAAATGCCTACATTAAGACTTCCAAAAACCAATGCACTGTTCAAACCATCACTTATAACAGGAATTGGGATGTGTTCAGATAAGCCTGCGGGTGCCTTACTTAGCAATATTAGATGGCAGACTGTAGCTCTTTATGGCAATCTGTGAAACATCAAACCTGAGACAGTGACCTTGAGACTCTACAGGTCTGTGTCACTCTATGTACGGAAGGCAAGTTCCTGAGGTTCCCTGGGGACCAAATCACTCTTTGCTGAGTTTCAAGGGTTTTCTCTAAAATGCAGCTTCAAAACTCCCAAACTGTCAAGACCTCAGTCACCTACCAGCAACCCCTGGCGCCCTTTGGCTCTCAGTTACTCCCTGACAGCCCCCACAGAGTGTGGCCAGAGGGAGGCGCACAGACCATAGTGGGGTGGGGCTTGTTAAAAATGAAGATTCCAAGACCTGAGGGTAACATCCTGCAGTGTCCATTTTCCCAGACTCCCAGGCGACTCTTCTGCATGCTAAAGTGGAGAAGCACTGTCATTCTAGAAACCATCTGGCAGTTCATTCATCCCAGTGTTCAACATTCTCCTGAGCAATACTCCTTGCAGGCCCTGTCCTTGGCACTATCAAGTCAAAGAAGACATTGTTCTTACCCTCCAGGAACTCAAAATCTTCTAGAGGATAGACAAACATCAGATGATATAGTAGAGTGTGATCATTCATTCATTTCACTTAATCATTCAACAAATAACTATCAAGAGCCCACCATGTTCCAGGCATAGATTCACATATCGAAAGGCCATATGGCATAGTGGTTATACCATGGATAGGGCATCTGTGCTTCCAGAGCTTGTATCCTAGCTCCTCTGCTCACTACGAGTGACCTTGGGCAAGTGACTTAACCTCCGTATGCCTCAGTTTCCTCATTTATAAAATGGGGATAATAACGGCACCTCCCTCACAGGGTGATTGTGACGATTCTATGAGTTACAATATTTAAAGCCTAGAATAGTCCCCTGCACCTGGTAAGACCTGAGTAGATTTCCACAGGAATGAATGTAAGCTTCATGAAAGCCAGGATTTTTGTTTGTTTTATTCCCTAACACCTATAGCAGGCGATCACTATATATTTGTTGAATGGATAAATAAATTTCTGTGGGAGATTGCCAGCAACATGGCAGACTGTACTGGAATTAGCTGATTCCTCTCCACTTTCAACACATATGTGTTGGGTACTATATAAATAGGCATTTAAAAAATACATATCTGGCCTCAAAATAAAGATAAATCCCCAGGTACTAAAAAGGCAAAGAAAGAAATCCCAGATAGAAATTTAAGCAGAAGCTGGCAAATTAGAAGTCTCAAAAATGGCCAACTCTTTTAATGATGGTGGTGGTGATGGGGATGGGGCTGATGGTGATGATGTAGATGATGGCTGAATGAAGATTAATCTCAAGAAGAATTACAGGGTACTTGTATATACAGGGTGGTCTTCCTAGAACAACTCCTTGGGAAGTCATTCCCTCCCCTACTTTTGCCTGTGACCCACATTTACCACACAGATTATAACCTCCATGAAGGTGGAGCTACCTAGCTCATCTCTTGATCGTAACTGTTTGGATTCATCATGTGATCACTGCACTTCATAAACTGAACTAGGTGTAGAAATTTCCCTGGGGCACTTTCTTCTGGTTCCAAAGCATCCACACACAGATAGAGACTCACACGCCACTGTTAAGGAGAGACCCAACATGTCAACGAGGTCGAACTCCCACCAAGTGTCTCACTTCACTGCTCACCATAGCCACTGCGGTCGCCCATCCTACTTATCACTTCTAAGGAAAGAATTCAAACTTTCATGAGTCTGTAAGAAAGGGATTAATGTTGAGACTCTTTACAACCAGTTGTACCCTGCTCTAGCTCTAACTGCTTGGGTGCCACATAAGGGATGATGGGACATTATTGGAATAAATAGGAATATGGTGCCTGCTAACTCAGATTTCCACACAGCTCCTGTAGATAACTACCAAAATATAAATTGGACTTGCTGAAACTGACATAGCACTTAGGAATAGAAATTTTAAAAATATTCTTAGCTGGCACGAACCAATGCAAGGTGAGTATTTCAGTTCTTTGCATATGCAAAGTGTACAGTGCAAATCCTGGATATACCACCAACTCTGAGACTAGCCAGCTCATATTCTAAAACCAATTAGTACATAGTATAGGGCTGCTTACTGGGAAGGAGAGATTCATTTTATTATTTTAAATTTATACCTTTTAATATACATCTCCCCAAAGCTATCTGATTCTGAAAAATCAAAATTCCTTAACAATTCTAAATAAAGTGTTACGATATATTAAGTAGATGTATAAATCCTTTATTTTTAACATAAAGGAAGAGGCACACCATCTTTATTACTAGAAAATCAGTTTCTCCTGAACCTACTGAAATACTGAACAGATATTTAGAGATTCTTCTTTTCAAAAGTGCCCACATGTCTCTAGCCCTGGTTCTGCCATGGCAAACACCCACCCATTACCTGTCTCTGGTCCCCCAAACACACATACCCATGTTTGGTCAGCCTCTGAAAGCCAACTTTGCTTGGGGCGAAAGGTTACTATTGGGAGGTCCCAATCCCCCTTCCCACCATCAGAGGCAGCACAGCACACTGACTGAGCCCCAGGGTCCAGCTACCCGGGTTCGCCTCCTGCTTGGAGAATGACCGTGTGACCGCTCAACCGCCATCTGACTGTGACCGTGGGCAAGTCACTCAACTTCTCCAAGTCTATCGCTTCATCTGTACGACAGTCATAATGCCTTCCTCATCCTGCAGGTGGGAGCTAAAATGAGCGAGCATGTGGGAAGCATGTAGAACATTGCTGGGCACATAGTAAGTGCCCGGTAAGCCTAGGCTATTACTATTGTTGTCACCGTGCCCTCTCTAACCCTAGGTGACTCCTTCCTTCGTCTCCACTCTGGCTCAAGTTTGTGTCACCTCACTCCCAAATTTCTACTGTGCTTTGGGGCTGGGGCTTTAGAAATGTAATAGTAGACATTCAGGAAGCTTTCATGAAGGCAATGGCATTAAAGTTGGACATTAAAGAAATCTCTTCCTCCCTTTTTGAGCATTTATCAGAAAATTAGAAAAGGAGGAAATTGAGGAATTACACAATCTCCTTAAAATTCTTAAATTTATCTATTTATTTTTAAGTAGGCTCCACACCCAATGTAGGGCTTGAACTCATGACGCTGAGATTAATCGTCACATGCTCTTCTGACTGAGCCAGCCAGACGCCCCTCCTTAAAATTCTTTATAGGCTGATCAGGGCCCTCTCAACTTCCTTCTATATATTCTCAGACAGGTATCTCTAGCTCTTTCTCTCTTTCTCTCCCCCTGTATGTCACATCTTCCCAACCTTGCATGTTGTTATGGCTTTTATCCTTCAGAGCTTTTCCGCTAACTTTATTTTTTTCTAAACTTTCTGAGCCCAAAGGCATGCCATGTACCAGCTGCAGTAACACCAGGGCTTAGCAGAGCAGAGTAACGCATCCAAATTTTCCTTGAGCTTTCTATTCCTAAGAATATGATTAACTTTGAAGAAGCCACACAAGACTTTAGTTGGGCAAAAATAACATGAAATGGCTTACTGGACCCAAATTGCTTTTTATTTGTGCCATTTCTGTCAGTGTCACATGTAAATGTTAATTATACTAAAGGAAGAATTATAGAATAATTGCCGGGAGAACAGACTGACATTGACAGGGTTACTGCAGGTTATGAATGTTGTTCCCTGAACAAAGGCAACCGGCTGAGGGGTTAGTGGGGCCTGAAATCCAGACTCTGACTCAGAAAGCTGTGCTTCTGGGACAGGGTGGGATTTACTCAGAAGAGACATCTTTCTCCATTTCATACAAAGACACCATATGGTCTATTGATGGTTACATACGGGGGCTTAAATAACTAAGTGAATATATTGAGGATAATGGGACTCAGATTTCTCATTGTCAAAGGAGTTTCAAACATGAAAAGGGTGTTAGGCTGGAATTGGAGGTGTCAGTGTGAACTCGTGGTTTTTTAATATAGGCAGATATAATTTACATGGGTATGTGGAGTGTGTACATGGGTAATATTTCCTAGCTCTTTCTACCAAGAGGGCCTAGAATCCATGATACACCTATAGCAATGATCATACCTTGTAGCACAGATCTTCTAAAAGGAACCAGAACCCATTAGAAAGATGGAGGATTCCAAGGTTGGGACAATGAAGCATAAGATGAGTCAGGAAAATCTTGTGGTTCTAAAAAGTAAAAAAGTGCTCTAAAAATTTTGAGAACATGTCAAAATTACATAAGGTCAGCTTGAAAGGACTCCCTCCTTTCACCTGTCTCTGGTCTCCCAAACACCCATACTCATGCTTGCCCAAATCAGGAAAAATCTGAGCATCACAATAAGTGATGATAGTCATAAGATTATAACCCATTAAATGAAATTATAATTCTGTAAATACATACTGACACAAACAAATAAATGAATTTTAAAAATGGGATAGAAGGAAAAACTGCACCTTAAAATAGAATACCAAACAATAAATACAGAATAAATGTTAACATCAGAAAATTGTGATTGGTAACCATCACAAGAATAATTGATTCGGGCAAAGTCATCAGCAAATGCTAAAATTAGTGGGTGCAAATTTGATGGGGAACAGGATATTTACATCCCAATATATCATCCCCCAAAATACTTACTAGTAAATACAAAATACTTATTCATTGCTAAGCACAAAATAGTTCATCTATCTTAGAGTGGATAACCTAGCAAGACACTATCTTAGCCAAATGACAAACTTAACAGTAATGGGACAAATGAACATTATGTACCACCTAATATGATGCACTGGAAAGGGTTTTCCTGACAAGCATATGTAAACTGAATCCAATCTTTAGGAAACATTAGACAAACCCAAATGGAGAGACATTCTACAAAGTTATGGGACTAAACTCTTCAAGAATATCAATGTCATGGAAGGTAAGGAAAAAATAAAGAACTCGTCCAGACTAAAGTGGCACAATGACTAATGCAATGCGTGATTCTGGATTGTATCCCGGATCTATAAAAGACATTATTAGGACAATTAAAACATTTCTAATGGAGTCTATAGATTCTGATGTTTGTTTTGCGGATATGTAGGAGAGTTTTGTTTGTTTGTTAGGAAATATATGCTGAAATATTAAAGAGTACTGAGGGATCCTGTCTACAATTTACTCTCAAATAGTTCAATGAAAAAAATATATTAATAGAGAGAGGGGTAAATGTGGTAAAATATTAACAATTGGGGAATGTGGGTGAAGGTATATGGGATCTCTTTTTACTATTGTTGAAAATATTCACAAGTTTGAAAATCAATTAAAATGTTTTTTTTGTTTTGTTTTTTTTTTTCTAAAAAGTGAAGACAAAGGGAAAAGATTTTTAGGCCAAAAAGACCCTGAGAGAATTAATCCCAAATAAGCCTGCACTGAAAGACAGGGAAGGAAATTCCTCAGACAGAAGGAAAATGGTTCCTCAAAGACACTGAAATATAAAAAAGAATGAAGAAAAATGAAAAAAAAGTAAAAATGTGGGTAAATGTAGATGAATATTGAGTATAACAATGATACTACATTGTGTGGTCTAAAAGATGTATAGAATAACACAAAATACAGGGAGTGGGGGTAAGTAGAATTTGAGTTTTAAGGCCCTAGCATTGTCAGTGAAGTGGTAAAAGCACTCATTTATATTAGACTGCAATAAGTCCAGTTTGCATGTTCTAATTGCTAGGCTAGCCATCAAAGACATAGTAAAAAAAATGTAATTACAAATGAATAGAGAGGGAAAATGGAATAGTAACAATAAAAGAACTTTATTAACCCAAAAGAAGGGAAAAAAGAAGCAAAAAGCAAATATAAAACAGAGGGAACAAAGAGAAAAAAATTAAATTATAGGTATACTAAAATACATATAAATATATCACTTACAGAAATATGAATATGAAATACTCCCATTAAAAGGCAAAGATTGTCAAGCTGAATAAAAACAAAATATAAAACCTAGTCTGAAGTGCTTATAAGAGTCTCAAATATAGGGACATGAAAAAATTGAAAGTAAAAGGATAGAAAAGATATACATACAAACACTAACCAAAAGAAAGTTGATATAGCCGCATAAACATTAAATTTTAAGATAAAAACCATTGCTAGAAAAAGAGATATTTTTGATAATAATAAAAGTTTGAATTCACCAGGAAGATAAAACAATTTCTAAACTTGTATTCATCCAAGAACAGTTTCAAAATAGATAAAGCAAAAAATTTACAGAACAAAATGAGATACTTAAATGCACATCATTTAAAAAAAAAAACTTTAACATATTTCTCATAATAATGAATAGAATAAGCAAGAAAAAATCAGTAAGAACAAAGAAGACCTAAATAATGCAATTAACAAATTTAACCTAATTGACATATATAGAACACCGCAGATAAGGATGAAATGTGTGTTCTTTTCAAGCACATGAGAGGTAGTTACTAAAATTGACATATGCTAGACCATAAAGTGAGCCTTAACAAATTTCAAAGAATTGAGATCATTTAAGGTATGTTTTCTGACCACAGTGGAATTAAGTTAGATATCAGTCACAAAAAGATGACTCAAATATTCCCATGTTTAGAATAAACACTATTATTCTAAATACCCTCTAAAAGAGATCTGGCTCTGCACCCCCAGCCTCACGCCGCCACCATGGCCGTTGGCTGTGCCTGACCCTTTGAACGGTGGGCCTCCTCATGCTGTAGCTCTGGGGCTGGTCCTGCCTTCACATCCTGAAAGCATTCTGTGGACCTTCTCCCTCTCTCTACCCCACATAGTAATCTGGCCACAGGTGTGCCTCCTGCATTAGCCTTCAGAAAACTTGTATTTCAGCCACCTGAGAATATTCACCATGGCCTCAATGCACTATGTTCCCTAATATATGCCCTTCCTGCTGCCTTACGTGTCTCATCTCCTCCCCCACACAATCACCTTTCACCTGCCTCACCTGCCTGTGGAACTCCTACTCATCTGTCAAGGCCCTGCTCAAACCTCAAACTTCATCTTCTCTCTTCCTGAGCCCCAGTCAGAATTAAATATGGTTTCGGTGGCTATCCTTTCACTCTAATGCCAATCTTACTTTACTCTGGCAGAGGTATCTCTCTGTCTCTGCCTCCAGATCAAGAGCTCCAGGAAGACGGGGACCTTGTTGTGTTTAGATTTATATACATAAAGACTAGCTCCATGAATGAAAAGCAGGAACTGAGCTATCACTGAATGAATGAAGCCAGTAGGCATTAATAAATTGTCTTTTAAAAAAAATGAATAAATATTTTAGAGGTAGCTCCTACTTCCTACACACCGGAACACCAATACCTGCTATTTCTGCCTTTATCAACATAACGGTGTACGCTGATTAATGGATGCATTTACTGAATCCTTAATATCGTGGTGGGCTAGAGGCTGGGCATATGGAGATAAATAAAACACAGACCCTGCCTTCACGGAGCTCAGACCCTCCTAGAGTTAACTGTAAAACAATTTAAAGGTGCATTGATAGACATATGCTTAGGATTAATCCATTTCAAAGAAACTTATTATTCTCTTAAAACAGTATGAAGTTCACATGCTTGTGATAAATGTTATTTAGTGGCTGGTAACACTGGAGAAATTTGGAAATGGTTCCATCACCAGCCATTTCATTCTCTGGGTGACTTTGGTTGACACCAAGATCATCAGGCAGGCTTTGAAATAATACTTATTGAAAGCTGAAAATGTGAATGAGTTTCCACCTGCAAGAAATGATGAATCCTCTTCCAAAAACAGAGATAATTGTTAGCAATTTCAGAAGGTGAACTAGTAAAAGATTCATTCTCATATCGTTCTCATCTGTCTGATAGAGATGGAAGGTTTATATGGGCTTGACTAGTCCCCATGGCAACAGCCTTTCTCCTGGGTTACCATAGGAATTGTGAAGGCCTTTATAAACCTCCATTAGCACAGCCGAGGCCGGCAGCCGTCAGAAACGTCTGCTGAGGAAGACACTGCGAAGTGTCAGCAAGGGCGTTTGGGAATTAATTTTACCCTGGAGTTGCTGTGCAGGTCTGTTTAGCCCCCACCTCTACAGCTCTGAACACCAGATAACACTAGAATCAGACCGATGCCTTGAACGCGTCATACGAAGGGATTTTCAAAACCCAGCCACAAACATATGACCAGATTTGAAAAGATTTTGAGAGATGAGGAAGGACTCTATTCTGACAAAGTCTCACACAGGAGAGCAGTAAATTCACACACTTTTATTTTTCCCCAGGACAGGGCATTAGAACCATATTAACAATTAATATTATTATTATTAATAATATAATGGATGGTGGGGATGGTTACTCAAAAATGTGAATGTTCTTAATACCCTGAACTGTACACTTAAAAATTGTTAAGCTGTTAAAATTTTATGTGTATTTAAGCACATTAAAAATATTTTTTAGGGGCACCTGGGTGGCTCAGTTGGTGAAGCGTCTGCCTTCAGCTCAGGTCATGATCCCAGGGTCCTGGGATCGAGTCCCGCATTGGGCTCCCTGCTCAACGGGGACTCTGCTTCTCCCACTCCCTCTGCCTGCTGCTCTGCCTACTTGTGCTCTCTCTCTCTCTCTGTCAAATAAGTAAATAAAATCTTTAAAAAAAATTTTTTTTTAAACCCTAATAGATGACTTTTATGATACTACCATTACTGAGCATCTACTATATCCCAGGCTCTTCAGATATTCTATGTCACGTCATCTCACAAGCCTGGGAGCAGCTGTCCCTACTTTAAAGATGATTATTATTCCTACACTGAAGATGAGAACATGGAGGCTTAGAGAAATAAAGTAAATTGTTCCAGGTTACACAGCTAGGAAACGAGCGCAGTCAAGACCAGGTCTCTCTAATTTTGGAATCCCGGCCCTTAACCATACAACTTCAGCATTCATGTCACACCCCACAGCAGCTCGCCAATACATTAAGACAGCTTCTTCTGAATGGATACATTAAAGCTCTGGTGGAATTTTGTTTCAATGTTGCTCTTTTCTTTAAGACATAAAGGGTGACCACTTAGGGTGCAACTACAAGAGAGCTTTCATTTTTATTCTAACCTTTGAATTATGGTACAACAATCACGTACTTTCAGAAAATATAAAGATATTTCCATTTTGTTTGAAGTTGCATTGTTTCAAGATGAATAACTCCTGGCACTTTCAAATAGCAATCAGTATTTAAAAAAAAAAAAAACAAAACACAAAAATGTACAGGACAATTGCATAGAGGGAGACATTGCTTAATAAATAAGCTGGAAGGGCACCTGGGTGATTCATTCGGTTAAGCATCTGCCTTTGGCTCAGGTCATGATCCCCACGTCCTGGGACTGAGCCCCCCTGCTCAGTGGGGATTCTGCTTCTCCCTCTCCCTCTGCCCCTACCACCCGCCCTCCCCCACTCATGCTCTCTCGTTCTCTAAGTCAAATAAATAAAAAAAATCTTTTTAAAAATAATAAATAAATAAATAAATAAATAAATAAGCAAGCAAGGAAGCAAGCAAGCTGGAGAACGGCAAGTCATGTTTAGGCACTGGAAAGCCTTTTCTGGTCAGGGCAAAGAAAATTACCATGTTTCATACCAAAAAAAAAAAAAGTGGAATGCATTTGGTAATAATCTCTTTGAGCTTTGGTCAAGCTGTATGGAAGAAGTATGGGGAAAAAAAATAACTCTGGGGAGAAGGAATTCTAAAACCATTGGTAATTTCTTCAGTAGCAAGAAGGAAAGCAGCAATAGGAATTGGTTCATTAATAATAAGCCTTTGGGGGCATGCCACCAGAAAGGAAGCGTGCCCTCCTTTGAGGTTTCTTCCACACGCCAGTCCAAGCTGTGAAGAACACTACTGAGAAGATTCTTCTGCCGAGAGCCAAAAACCTGGGTCGCAGCCCCTGAAGATCTCAATGCTCAAGTAGGTAAACAAGAGAAGGAATTATATTCTTTTTCTCTTTGAAGATGTAAGTGGAAAAGAGGATACTAATATACCAGATTGCATCTACTTTTCTTTATTATTTTGATTTGGAGTACAGTTTCTTATATATCTGGTAGTGTTTCTCTTTAGCTGCTTTCATAACTTGTTTTGAACAGTAAAATTGAGGGGAAATGGGGAATTCTTGTTTAGTGGGTATAGAATTTCAGTTTTGAAAGATGAAAAGATCTGAAAATCTGTTGCAAAACAATGTAGATGAACTTAATGCTGCTGAACTATATACTTAAAAAGTGGTTGAGTGACACATTTTATGTGATGTGTTTTTAGCCACAATTTTTTTTTAAAGAAGGGTAAAATTGATGATATCTGTCTTAGCTCAGACTGCTATAACAAAATACCACAGACAGGGTGGCTTAAGCAACAGATATGTATTTCTCACACTTCTGGAGACTGGAAAGTCCAAGATCAAGGGCCAGCAAGGTTACCTTCCTGCTGAGATCCCTCTTCCTGGCTTGCAGATGACCACCTACTTGCTGAGTCCTCACAAGGCAAAGAGAGTGAGCTCTGATCTCTCCCTCTCCTCATAAATATACTAATATCAACATGGGGCCCACCCTCTTAAACTCATCTAAATCTAATGACTCCTGAAATAGGCATCCAGGAAGAGACACCCTTTCCTCATTAACAGATAAAATCCAGAACTCTCTTGCTTTGCTATCATTTTGAGCTCACTGCTAGTCCTGCTTCTGCATTTACTCACCCTCGACCTCTTGCTCTACCTTTGCCCATCACAATGATGATGGACATGGCTTCTTTGACCTTGACCCTTAGCTCTTCTCCTGGATACTTATGCTGAACTTACCCCCAAATTAGATCTACTTCTGGCCACTCTGAGCTGCCATCTGGACCCAGGCCTCTGAATCCTACCTCACCAGGAGGTCCCATTCCAGCCTATCTTAAAAATGGGATGCATTGGAAATAAAGCCAAAGGCATTATAAGACACTGTACAAAAAATTATAAAACAATAAGCTGAATTTTATCAGGGATCAATTTAAAGCTGTGCTCTGTGAGTCATTAAATCAATTGTTTCAATCTAGGATTCAAGATGTAGCTTGATAGCAGTTCATATGATACAGACTTTGGGCTTTTATTGACCATTACTGACAAATCCAGTATTAGTCAACAGTCCAATAAGGTCACTAAGATTACCATTATGATGTTTAGCTACATCAGAAAGTTGGCAAACTCATCTAGTGAAGGAATAGGTAGTAAGTATTTTAGAATTTGCAGGCCATACAGGCTCTTGTGGCAATTACTCAACTCTGTCCCTATCTATCAAAAGCAGCCAGAGATAATGTGTAGAAGAATGGGTGTGGCTATGTTCCAATAAAACTTCAGTTAAACTAACTGGGTTAGTTTGCTGACCCCTTTGCTACAAAATGCAGAGCCAAGACAAAGGAGTTGATATTCTCACTGCACCCTGCAAGAGGAGACAAGCTAATTTTTTTTTTTTATTTCTAGGTTCTATAGGTGTAGTTGGTCAGAGACAAGAGAATAGAGATTTCCCTGTGGGTCAGTATTGGTTTATTAATCTGTCAACCTTGAGCATCGTTTTTCATTTCAGCTAAGAATCCACCTGGAAGTACTCACATTCCATTTGAACTTCTCCATCTAGTTCCCAGGGGTAAGATAGCTATCCTTGGCAGAGCCTTGCTGAAATCACACCACCCAAGTCTATCACAGAATCGAGGACTTGAGAGAGGTTAGAGTGTGGGAGATACAGCTTTAGGAGTCTCAGAGACTTGACGGGAGGATCCTTATACCTAAATATGGTAATGGAGGCGTTTCACCTTGTTAAAAGGAAGCAGGTATGGTAGTGCTACCTATCACAAGACAAATCCTTGAATAGAGATAATATCAAAATTATCCTGAGGATCATCAGTCCTTTAAAATACTTACCAGGTGATCATTTAATACACCATCCTAGCTTCTGAGCTGCAAGATGGTAAATCTATAGTCAAACACTGGTGGCCTGTTGGCCCTATCCATTCACAAACCTGTTTAATTCGGCCTGTACAATACTTTTTAAAACATTCAAATTGTTACCCCATTTGAAAATTTAAAAATTTAACTTAAAAATGTTGAAGTTCCAGCAATTCTAGACATGGCTACAATGGTCTGGAGCTCAGTAACAGCTGTGCCTTTGAGAAAGAGCCTGCCTTTTCCAGCTTGCTAGGGTCTCCATCCGTCCTACTTGACTCTTCCATTATTTTCTGGTCTCCGTAAACGTTTAAGTTTACAGTTTCTTTTACATAACCCACTTTTTCCCCTTTTAGAAAATCATGACTATTCTTAGCTGATTCCAGTCTTCTGACACATCCCCCATTTTTCACAGCTCCTCTGAGATAACAAGAAGTGGCCCAGTAATCTCATTTGCAAGGTCTTACAGTTCCCTAGAATACAATGTTCCTGGGCAGGAGGCTGGAAGCTTTGTGCTCAGTCTCTTCACCAGCTTGGACTTCAGTGATCTTTTTTATGCCCCTGATTTTTCTAGCCTTTCCATTCATAAGGTCATTCTTCTTGGCAGAGCAAATGAAGGCCAAGAGTTTTGGAATGGCTTTGAAAGCATTTACCCAAGACATTTGCTTTTGCCTTGTTCACTTTTCAGCTTGCTCCAAATAGCATTCTGTGTCTTTTATGATGTCCTGAGCATTGTTCACAAGTCAGAATTTATCCTGAGCTTTTGCTTTTCTGACATCATTTGCACAAATCTTCACCATTTTTAATATTCATTCTTTGGTTTCCAGTAATGTCTTTGGAAGAGCTGAGCTCACATAGAGCTCCCTAAGAAATCAAAGGATTCCTTCTGTTTAGAGTCCACCTCAGTTTCTTTGTCATCAGGATTGTATGCAATTTCATAGACAGAATGTCCACATGGGGACCTTCCCAAACCTGCTGAGACATCTACCACTTTAGAATTTCAAACTAGCTGAATCTTTTCTCTGGGTTTCTTTTCTCCCCCCTGGCTAATGGAAGCTCTCTCTCTCTCTCTTTCTTTCAGGCTTCCTCTTCTTTCTATCACAATTAAGTACAGGAGACAATCTCATCACCTTATCTACCTGCTGGGAGAAAAAAATTGTGGGGCAATAAGAATTTATTAGAAGCTGGGCAGAATCTGAAATTTGCTTAGATCTGACACCTTCTGGCTTCCAGCTTTATTCTTTGAATTTCGGGGATGTTGAGAAGCCTCCTGGGAAAAGAACTCACACAGATGCATGTGGCATGGGAGAGTAAATGATAGGGAGGGGCGTTCAACAGAAAGTAAATTGCAAGAGGATGTGCAGAGTCCCTTGGACATAAATTACATCCAAAGACGAGGGGTTTTGCGTGACTAGTTAGGTTCAATGGCAAAGACTGAGAGTCTGTGGGGAGAGACACTGCAAGTACCATGATAGGGAGCTTTTGCTTGAACCAACTCTGACTCCTCCATCCCAACAGACATGCATGCCCTGGAAAGAAGAGGGCAATGAGTGAACTAAAGAGCTTTCCACCAAAATTTGTTGTGAGCTCTTCTAAGAGACTGAGACAGGGAGGAGGACCAGCTGGCCAGAGTAGCAGTGGGGATTAAGTGATGGTGTAGGAGCAAGCTGGGGACAATCAAGATGCAACATGAAGACACTTTGCTTCCTTACCAGACCTGCAATCTGAGTCAGGGACTCATTTTTTCCATCTGGCTGGATGATCTTCAGAATGCCCCCATGTCATTAGCAACTTCTTTTCTATTATATTTTTGCCTTTCTCAAGGTTTGACTCATAACTCAAGGCATCTCCATTCAAGGATTTGTCTTGTGATAGGTAGCACTACCATCCCTGCTTCCTTTTAACAAGGTGAACGCCTCCATTACCATATTTAGGTGTAAGGATCCTCCCATCAAGTGTCTGAGATTCCTAAAAGTGTATCTCCCTTCTTGCATTAAAATATCAAAATTATTCTATTACACAGTACTAATACATCTTTTCAACGCTTTGTTTAGTTTTCACCCTTCATTACCTGAGATTCTCCCTGCTCCCACCCCCACCCCCAGTCTTATGCTTCTGGGTAACTAGTAACCAGCTCTACAATTTCTTTCTGAATAGTCACCAAGGACTCCATGATCTTGCCAGTCCTCATGTGATAATAGTTACCACTAATGATGATGATAAGTACCACTTAATGGGTAGCTACTCTTAGCCATTCCCATCTATTATCTCTTACCTTTGCAAGGGATATTTTTATTTCCACTTTATAGATGAAAAAACAGAGACTCAGGTAGTGAAATAATTTGCTCCAAGTTCCAAAGCTATTAAACAGGTGGGCTGGTCTAACAGCGTCCTGACATCCTCAAAAGAGATGATTGAAGAAAGTTTAATGAAGGGAACATGGTAAGGTATGCAGAGTTATAGAAAACCTGCAAGGGGCGATAAAGTAATCCATTAACAGAAACAGTAGAAAGCTTGTATTATCCTTGGGCATGAAGGGGCAAGAAAAGCTAGTGGTTACTTGAACCTGGAGAGAAAGCTGTAGGAAAAGGCCAACTGTCAGGAGCAGCCACGGCCAAACTGCAACCCAACAGAGAGGGAACTGGGAAAATAAATATCCTGACCTCACTTCTCACCTCTGATTACCTGCCAGCACCTCCCATTGGCTAAACCCAACTGGAGGTAGGAGAGCAAATCTCAAGTCAACCCCCAGCACACAGAGCAAGGTCAAGAAGGGTAGAAATGAGATTTGAACCCTGGTTTGTCTAACTCCAAAGCCCTTGTTTTTCTCAAAATTCCAGTGTCTTAAGTCCCAGATACTTAACTTAGTGTCTTAACTAAGAGCTCATAATTTCAGTTTCTAAAACCTCGATCTCCAAATCCAAATTCCATTCTCAGACATGCATCTTAGGCAGTCATTAACTTCCCAGTTAATCTTATTTCTTCCAAGTCATCTTCCAAATAATGACCTGAAGAAAGCCATGCCTGTACCCATTAGTTCTGTAGTGTCCTGTTTAGCATATTAGAATCCCTGGAGATATTGATAACATTTGCCCACACAAATGATTCATTAAGAGTGGGATATCTTAGCAGACACTACCACAGCCCAGACACCTGCTCCAAGAAGTCAGTCCTTTTCTGATTGGAGGACTGGCCCAACCCATGGTCCCTTGAAATCCTTCACTCCTCAATTTTCTCTGACCTTTATTTTCCCCTCCTATCTACCTCTTTCTTAAGAAGGAATACCAAGAGGCATTCATTAACCTCTTTCCTATTCTCCTCAATCAGGGAAATCTATTAAGACTTCCAGGGATGGCTGGTTACTGATTCACTATATAATCAATATGCCTTCATCCATGCACAGTATCTTTCATGACTTCCCCAAAGATGAGGAAATAGTAATTATATTGGTCAGTTCCCAAGACAAGAATTGGGCCACTTTTTCAAGTAGGCAGTATCACTGCATTTTTTATTTTATTTTATTTTATTATGTTATGTTAGTCACCATTCATTACATCATTAGTTTTTGGTGTAGTGTTCCATGATTCACTGTTTGTATATAACACCCAGTGCTCCATTCAATATATGCCCTCCTTAATATCCATCACTGGGCTAACCCATCCCCCCATCTCCCTCCCCTCTAAAACCCTGTTTGTTTTTCAGAGTCCATAGTCTCTCATGGTTTGTCTCCCCCTCCGATTTCCTCCCCTTCATTTTTCCCTTCCTACTACCTTCTTCTTTTTTTTTTTTTTTAACAGAGGTACAGGTACAGGTCTGAGTATCACTGCTTCTAAAAGTCATATAAAATTTTTTAGAAAATCATGTAAGATAAAGCATAATTCTGTATGCAGAAAATCCTAAGAAATCTGCAAAAAAACTAAAACTAAAAGGTGAATTTAGCAAAGTCGCAGGTTACAGGGTAATTATATAAAATCAATTGTATTTTTATAGAATATCAGTGAAAAATTTAGAAAATGAAATCAAAGAAACAATATCAATACAGTAACATAAAAAAAATAAAACATTTAGGAATACATTGAACACATATATGCAAGACCTGTACACTGAAAACTACAAAATGTTGTGGATAAATTAAGAATAATTAAACAAACTGAAAGGTACACATACATGTGTTCATGAATTGCAAGTCTCAATCTTGTTATGATATCTGTTTTCTCTAAATTTATTTATAGATTCAATGTTATCCCTATCAAAACCCCAGCAGCCTTTTTTGGTAGAAATTGACACACTGATTCTAAAATGTATATGGAATTGTAAATGATTGAAAATGTCCAAAACAATTTTGAAAAAGAAGCAAAAATTTGGAGGACTTACCCTACCTGACTTCAAGACTTACTATAAAACTATAATAATCAAGACAGTGTGGTATTGGTGTAAGGATAGATAAATGGATCAACAGAGCAGATCAGAGAGATCACACACATACATTTTCAATAAAGGTGACAAAGTAAGTCAATGGGGAAAGGGCAGTCTTCAATCAGGAATCACTGGATACCTATATGGGAAAAGATATCCTTACCCCACATCATACACAAAAATTAACCTGAAATAGATCATAGAACAAAACAGAAAACTGAAACTATAAAACTCCTAGAGGAAAATGTAAAAGAAAATATTTGAGAACTTGAAGTCAGCAAAGATTTTTTACTCAGGACAGGAAAGGCATTAAACGTAAAATAAAAAATGGATAAATTGAACAGCAATGGTCCTGAGGCTACTGCCCGGGGAGTTTAAGCCAACTTGGCACCTAGAAGAGTCTCTTTTTCTTTGTGTATTTTTGCCCTTATTAACAAGCATGTTAAATTGACCCTTGGCTAAAGCTCTTGAGTTCTACATAACTCCAGTCCAGCCTGCCAAAGTTCTCTGTGCTGGACTGGGTCTCAGTCCCAGCGAACAATAAAATGTGAATTTGCCTTTCTTTGCCTTTGTTCTTTGTTAATGTGTATCTCTTGTAAATATGTCAAGAAAAGAAGAGGCTGAGCTGAGACAGAATTTATGCTCTCGTGGATCCTATGCCAAAATAATATCGAACACTGTCAATGCTCCAAGGTCATCACAGGCATCATGTACTGCCGCCATGCTTTGTCTCAGTCTATGGTTTAAAACCAGTGTCCCCTGTTACATTAGAATCCTTAAATTTAATTAATAGGCTACAGTTCCTGACCCTGCCTTGGAGAAGAAAAACTCTTCCCAAGAGGATGTTTCTATCATAATCCATGCTGCCACCTTGGAATACAGTATACCAGGACTGCTGTGGATATTGTTCCCATTACTGAACCTCGGGTCACACTAAAGGACCCAGCCCTGGCTTAAGTAAGGATATGGACAATGATAAAGGTGTGTCTCTGCTTTGGAGGTCTCAGAGATGTTTTAACTGCTTGAAACTCCCATAAGTTTCCCGAATCCCTGCCCGTCAGGACAATGAGAGGGCCATAGAAACCTAAAGATAAAAGCAGATGAGGCTGAAGACATCCTTTGAAAGAAGAACACACATCTGTGGTCTCATGGCTATGAATCCATTGACCCTACCTCTGGCTTTGTCCCTCTCTAGCCCTGAACCTGTGGACTTGACTCTATCCTTTTGTGTGAACCCAACAATTTCTGAGTTTCTGATCTTGCTGAAACCTGCCCTCAGCACCCTAGAGTTCTAGCAATGTCTCCAGCATCAGAGATGTTCCTTTGGATATGGCCCCAGCTGATCCAGTTTATGCAACATTGGTTGCTATTCTTTAATAAAAGCACAGAACTGAGGAAAGCTTGTAAGGTCTTGCCACAGCTCTATCTCCAACTCTTTGGTCCAGTTTTTTCTGGCCCTTGGAGACACAGGTTGGTCCCTGACTTCCCGAAAATTACCCCCTGGTTAGGGAGAAACTGAAGCAAGTCCCACACCTTTTTGAACTAAGACATGTGCTGTTTACAGGGCTGGTATGATGATCAAATGGGAAAGTGTAAAGTACATGCGTGATAAATTCACATGATTTCTGCACACATGGAATGTTACATAAAATGTGTCTTCCATTAGAGCCTGTATCAATGAGATCTGTAGTCCGAAAACGACGTACAAATAATTAATTAACTAATTAGCACAAGCCCTACTTGCATCCTAGATTTAAACCAAAACTGTAATTACTTATGCAGCACACTGTCTTGATCTTCTTTATATGTCGTTTAAGATGGCATTTGGGCTACTTTTTTATGTGTTTGCTGTTTTCACATAAACAAAATGGCCCCGTCAACAGAGAAATGGGGTTACAAAAGACACTGTTCCCAAAAATTGGGAGGTTGTTAATGTGGGGCCCAATCTTTTTCAGAGGCATCACTGGGAACTTGGGGATTACAGACCATTAAGCCTTACCTCGGTATTAGGACAACAGATGGAGAGTTTAAAGAAGGACAGAAGAGTACAACACAGATAAGGTGGATGTGATACTGGGTCTCAGCATGGTTTTCCCTGGGGAGGCTAAGCCTCTGCAGCCAGGCTGAGTCTTTGATAAGGAGAATGAAGGAACAGACTATTCAACATGGTTGTACTAGGATCAGATGTGCTCATGTTTTCAGCCAGTTTGGATGGGGAGGAGAACACAGACACTCTCGGAAGAAGAGCCAGAGGGGTTGGCATGGGCTCTCACCTGGACTCAAACATCTTCCTGGCAGCAGATGAATGTGGCTAACCTGGGTAGCCCCGCAGTGAGCTGGGAAGGCCTAAGGAGTCACTTCATAGAAGAGATGCACTCCAGCCAGGTTTGCTGTTGGTGAATCCTACATTCCTACTGATTGCATTCTTCTAAGAAAATCAGAAATCAGACATAAACTTTTTTGAAATACGAACCAATGGTCCAGTGAAGTTTTCCAAAATTTGATCACAGACCAGATGTCCAGAGAGTTGCTGCACCCAAATGATTGTTGGCTCTTCTTTGAAGAAATAATGAGCACTACCATCCTCCCAGCCACAAAGGTGGGAACACACAGGAACCGTCTTTGACAAACTCTTGCCAGTTCTATCCCAATAACCTCCTTCTTCTTTAACCCCATTACCACTGCCCTAGGTCAGACTTTATCAGGTCTCACTGGACCAAATGATAGCTTCCTAGCTGGGTCTGCCTCCTGATAGTTCCCTTCAAGCTCCCTGCACACAGCACTTCCAGATCAGCTTCAAAAAGCACATCTGTCACTGCGTCACACTGCTGCTCAAAAACTTTGAGGCTCCCCCTTGTCTAAACAAAGTCTAAACTTTGTAGCCTGGAATTCAAGAGCTGCATAATCTGGCCCTGGCGTGTCACCGACGTGTCTTTCCAATCATTTTTTATTTCCCTGCATTTCCCCTTCAAATAAATTTAACTTTAATTAAAATAATATCCACTATTTATTGAATATATGCCAGGTTCTCGCTCTCTCTCAATCACTTTATGAGATACGTCTTATGATTGATCTCCATGTGACATATGAGGAAACAGGTCCAAACAGATGAAATAACCTGCCAAAGGTCGTCTAATCAGTAGGTGGCAGAGCCAGGTCTCCACCTCCAAAACCCAGGTACGGGCCTCTGCCCGTACCCCATAAACTTCCCTTGTCCCGGGAGCCCTTGAACTGCCCCCTTCTTCCCTATGGAGAAGAAATGTACATGTTCCTCTCGCCCGATGCTTTTAGTTCCTTGGAGTGTTTTGTTGTACAACCTGGAACTAAGAGTTTTCCCACTCCAATTTTCTATAAAGATTTGACTCGTTAAAGCAGGTCACTCCCATTCATTGCTTGTTCAGTTATTTCTAATTCTACTTATCTGAACTGGGAGTTGTCCTTTCGGAGTGGAACTGTTTCTCCTCCTCTCTTGCCAAGCACTAGAGAAAGAATTGGATAAATGACATGTATTCACTTAAGGTAAATCAGGTTGGCTTGTGAAATCTCATCTGAATCATCCCTTCTCCGTAGCCTGATTTTCACACGGAACTGAAAAGTAGTGTAAAATGCCCTGTTGGAAGAGCTGGGTAGAAGGGGCGGTCTGAAGGCACAGAGCAAAGAAGATGCACTGCCATAAACTCCTTAGGATTCTCCGTAGATTTGTGTGCTTCTAATGTTAAACTGGATTAGTGCTCTTGTCACAGCTATTAAGTAATATCAGCTGATTATTTTCACAAGCCCAGTTCCAGTGCCTCTGGGCACAGTGAGTAGGTTTTTAAAACAAAGAAATAATCCCTCGCTACACTTTGCAAATTACCATACTGATATAAAAATGCTTATGCAGATTTTTGAATGAATATGAAGTCTCATTAAAATTTGTACAGGATCCATAATGTTATGATAGATCTTTTTTTTTTCCCTCTGTGTGTTTCTGCATATCCTATATAATAAAACATTTTCATAGTACTTTGCAGTTTACAATGTTATCTCATTTGATCCTCAGTTTTTTCTTGAAAGGTAAATGGAGCGTCACCTGGGTGGCTCAGTCATTAAGCGTCTGCCTTCGGCTCAGGTCATGATCCCAGAGTCCTGGGATCGAGCCCCGCATCAGGCTCCCTGGTCAGCGGGAAGCCTGCTTCTCCCTCTCTCACTCCCCCTGCTTGTGTTCCCTCTCTCGCTGTGTCTCTCTCTGTCAAATAAATAAAATCTAAAAAAAAAAAAAGAAAGGTAAATGGAATAATTACCGATAAGAAAGCATGACTCAGATGAGGAAGGTGACTTATCTCTGTCACAGGGAAAATGGATGAAAAAGGAAGGATTTGAACCCTGGCTCTTAATTCCACATCCAAAGCTTTTTCCAAGCACCTTCTAAATATCTGGCACTGGACTGGGCAAGAGGGATGGAACGTTGAATGAGACCTCAAAAGGCTTACAATGTAGTGGAAGGATATACATAGAAGACAGTATGAAGCAATTTGATGGAAGTATGCACACTGTGTTGTGGAAACTCTGAGGAAAGGTTCATACATTAGCCAAGGGGTGTAGGAAGGACTTGTGAGTTGAGTCTTAAAGAATGAGTGAGGTTCAGCCAGGCAAAGGAGAGTTAGAGAATGATGAGGAATTCCAGGCAAGGGAAGAACACAAGCAAAGGCACCAAGACCTGCCTGGTTGGGGTGGTGTCAGGTATGGACTCTGTGCAGCTAATTGTTATTGAAGCAGAAAGGATCAGGCAGGGAGGGCTGATCAATGAGGCTGAAGATGTCTGCAGATGTTAGATCAAAGAAGTCCTTGTATGGGAAGAGCTTGGACATTCCCCTGGACATACTGCCTATTTAAATGCTTTAAAAATGGGCTTGCCTGGTCAGATTTATATTTCATTAAATTGTGCTGACTGTGGCATGAGGGTTGACCAGAAGTAAACAGGAATGGAAGCAGGGAGCCCTGCACGAAGACCATTGTACCAATCCAGGATAAAGAAAAAGGGGAAGCTTTATTTTGGCAGGATATGCTCATTGATACGATGTGGCTGGCAAGGAGAAAGAGATGTTAAGGGTGACTCCCAAGTTTTAACCTGGTGCCTAGGCAAGGATGAGTGAATTGTAGAATTTAGGAGGAAGAACTGGTTTGGGAACATGCTATGTATGTATGAAGAGTCACCTAGAGCTATCTAGAAGATAGTTAAATTCCTGACTCGGGGGAGGTATGAATGAAAGAAAAAGTACTTTGGGGTTAGTGACTTATAGGTGTTAAAAACAGAAGTCATAAGGGCAAAAGAGCTCATTTAGGCAGAGTGTGAGACAGTGCACAACTCTAGCAGCTTCCAATATGTAAGAGGAAGAGAAGCCATGGAGAACCAGAGAGAGAATTTCCAGCTACTATGAAAATCAGAAGGATGTATATCCCAGATGCAAGGAAATCCAGAGTCTCAAGAAGAAAAAGAATGATTAACAGTATTCAATACTGGAAAGTGGTTCAGTAGGATAAGGACTGGAAAAACACCTATTGGATTTAGCAATTAGAAAGCTACTATTAATTTTACTGAACAGGTGTTTCGGTGGAAGGACCGGGGCAAGAAGCAGACTGAAGCAGGGTGGGGAGTTAATGAGGTACGGGAAACTAGAGGTAGTGAGTGTAGGCCATTCTTTTGAGATAGTTGGATAAGATCCTACTGAGTTAGAGGTAAACATGGGATAGAGGTAATCATGGTCTGTTTGTTTGTTTGTTTGGATGGGGAAAAACATGACCATTTTTATATCCTGAGGGAAAGGATTTCATAGAAGGAAAAAGGTCTCATAGAGAGTTGATGACTGGTAGAACAAGGTGCAGGAAGAGAAAGTGGCAACAAGGATACATATCCTCTGAGGCAGAGGGGAAAAGAGGCAATGAATGAGAAGCTGCTGTAAATTGACAGAGATGGATTGATGCTAGAAGGATCAATTTTCTCAGTGCAGTGTGAGACATGACATTCCACTGGGAATGTAGAGCGAGGGGTGCGGGGTTGGGTGTGGAACTCAAGGAGAGTGGTAAGTGTTTAGAGAGTTGCTGAGAAGGAAAGGGTAATCAATCATGGACTCTAAAAAGGGGGAAAAAAGAAATAAAGGTTGGGAGAGGGCCAACGGATGGAGAGAAAATTAAGGGTCCAAGAGCCTTGAGGAAGCAAAGCATGGGGTTACTGGAAGGGACTTGAAGACTTCAAAAGGGAAACTCTTCTAGGAGATGGTCCTAGAGTATGTGACTGAAAGTGAGGCAAGGTAATGGTCTCCAGGAAGAAGGAGTTCCAGAATTATGAGACTAGGATGTGGGATGGTCCAATTCTTGTCACTGAAATGTCCTAGGATGATGATGGCAGGAGTTGAGATGGAGAGACAAGTCATGAGTCAGGTGCCAAAGTCTTCAATAAATGAACTACAGTGCCTGGAAGGCTAGTACATGACAGTGATATAGAAAAGATAATGGATTATATAGCCAAATAGAATAAAACTCAAAATACATTGCAATTTTTAACTTGGGTGACAGTGTAATGTCTGTAAACATAAGCAGAGATCCAAGAAAATGTCAACTCCTTTCCTGGCTCCATGGTACATGGAAAGCAGAAGAATGAGTAGCTTTCACTGGGCAAGTCCCATAGGGCAATCCAGATCTCAGCAATGAGCAAGGGGAGTGGGGAGTGGCTCGGCATGAAGCAGGGACCCAGGAGCACAATGGAGAGGGGTGTGGAAGGCAGCAGTGAGAAACAGCTTGCATTAGTCAAGAAATGAGTGGGACACTAACCGGGAGAGGAGAGTCAGGTATGGCCTTTCTTCTGTGATAGAAAATTGCACAGCTAAGAGGTCTGGTTAGAAGACACCCACACCGCGCCCCCAATCAGATATTCTGTCTACGGCCATACCACCCTGAATGCGCCCCATCTCGTCTGATCTTGGAAGCTAAGCAGGGTCGGGCCTGGTTGGTACTTGGATGGGAGATATTCTAACTGTGCCTGTGATGCCAGAATCTCAGGCAGCGTGTGGCTGGTTTCAGGGAGACCAGGAAGGTTGCTGGAGGTTTGCAAACAGATCTCCAGAGCCTTCCCCTTGTCTTCCTACAGTCAAAAAGAAAAAAAAAGAAAAGAAAAAGTATTCTTAGCTCATCCCACATTAATTTTTATCCAAAGTAAATCCTGCAATTAAAAAACATCAACTCTCAATCTTTTTAAATATGCTAAATTAAAATGTGCAAAACAACTATTATATTCTTCCTTTAAAGAGAAACAGAGAAGCCTTTACTTCTGCTTTTTCATATTTTGTAGGAGAAAAAAAAAATGGAGCAAATGATGTGATTGAAGCCAAGGTTGTCTATAAAGTGTGAAAGCACTTCCTTTCCTTTCCCAGGAGCCAGGACTAACACTAGAAGGGAGAGGAAATTAGCATGAAAGTTTTACTTAAATTACAAGATGGGTGAAGACCTTGCCCGAAGATGATATCTCCCTGTCTCCTGTGACAGACAATGAATGGCTTTCAAGACCAAGGTTGTTCTCTTTGTTATGTAAATAGTTTCCAAGAAGCTCATAGAATGTTCCATCGGACTGCAGACTGAGGGTGGTGGTACGGAAAGCGTGCTGACCCAGGAGTATAGTCAACTGGATCCCTCCTCACTGTTACCTGTGCACCGTGTGACTCAGTGTGAGCCTCTGTTTCTCCATTTTGGAAAAAAAAAAAAATCAGAATGGCAAGGCAGCTGTTTTCCTGTTGACCCCAGACCATACTACAGAGTTCGTATGAGGATTACTGCTTTCTCAGGTGAAAAGCACCCGATACGTGTTTACTCATGCTAGGGCGGCCTGCAATTGCTGCTTTGGCAGCTACTGTCCTAACTCTCGGACCAAGGGGTGACAGGCGGGCAGAAGACTGGCGTCAGGGAATAGAATGGGGCAGAAGCTTAGGGCAGGCAGGCTCTCAAACCACACCAGGTGGGGAACCCTTCCTTTATCTGGCTATATCTGCCCCCATTCATCCGTTTGAAAAATTTTCAGACTAGGAGTAAGCAAGCACACCATTATTATAATTGTCTTTACAGTCCAAACAAAAAACAGAAGAACTTCTTTTCTGACTCACATATATATATATATGATACACAGGTCATCAAACCAGTTACTGCAGAAATGCATATATATATATATACACACACATATGTATAAACATATATGCATATGTATACATATATGTATATGTGTGTGTGTGTATATATACATATACATATATATATATTCAATTCCTCCTGTTGCATCTCCATCTGGATGCCCACTAGATCTTAAACTCAAAGCCCAAAGTGGAGAAAGAAACTCGGTGGTTGAAAACAATGGACTGTCTCTACAACTCTGTGGTGTGGCCGGAGGGCTCTTCCTGCCTGGGATTACTCGCAGCCACATTCAACTGGCAGATCTGCTGGGGGCTGGGCTCCCCTGGAGCAGTTGGCTGCAAGGCTCCCTTTCTCTCCACAGGGCCGTGGGCTTTCTTGGCAAGATGGTCTTACCGCACCTTTCAGAGAGGAAGCATCGGGAGAGCGTGAAATGGAAGCCACAAGGATTCCTAGAGCCTAGGCTCCCAAGCCATGCAATGTCACTGCAGCAGCATTCCACAGGTCAAAGCACCTCATGGGGCCAGGCCAGGTTCAAGAGAGGGGAAACAGACTCCACCTGCTGAGAGGAGCAGCAAGTCTCATAGGGAAAGGCCTGTAAGATGGGAGTTTCTGTTGCGGCCATCTTTGGAAATAACCTGCCACAGCTGACTCTAGTTTTTATCCTCCTCCCTCCTGTCTGTCCTTCCTCCCTCCCCCCCTCCCTCCCTCCTTTCCTTCCTTCCTGCCTTCTTCCTTCCTTCCCTCCCTTCCTTCCTTCCAGTTCATTAAACTCTCATAATTCCTAGGCACCTGCTATGAGCCAAGCCCTATTTCTAGGTGCTAGGGATACACTCATGTGCAAGACAGGTAAAACACCTACACACGTGGAACTTAAATTAGTGGAAGGAAGCACATAGATAAATGAGCTTGCATCAGCTGGAGAAAAAGAGCGAGGGGAATGAAGACCCGAGGTAGAAGATGAGAGGGCAGGGAGACGGCTTTAGACTGGTTAGTCAAGGAAGCCTCTTGAAAGAGGCAACATTTAAGCTAAAATTGGGCACCGAGCTCCACAAGTGCCAAAGCCCTGAGGCAAGAGCAGATGTGGCTGTGGCTGCAGCTGGGTGGGCTGACGGAGAATGGCAAGGCAGTTGTTTTCCTGTTGACCCCAGACCAAACTGTGCCTCAGCCTCTCCAGCTAGATGCTTTTCAGTGTCATTCTCAACTCCTCCCTCTCATCCCCACATCCACCGGGCCACGTCCAGTCTGTTCTTCTCTAACCTCTCAGACCAGGCTCTTCCCTTCCATCTCTGCCACCACCCTCCTTGGTCTCTCTCACCTAGAGGCTGGATTCCCTCTCCTGCCTGCCTCTGCTTTCTTCCACTTTAATCTAGTCTTCAAAAGCTGCCTGAATGATCTCCAGAAGATGACGTTCAGTTACAGCTCCAATAATCCTCAGTGGCTCGCTGCAGCCGTTGGATAGAGTCCAAACCTCTTAGCTTCTCTTTGGACGCCTATGTAACATGGCCCCCTGTCTACTTTTTGAACCTATCTCCCCACTCTGAGTCTAGACTCTACTCTAAGAGGGCCATTCTTCTGAAGTTGGAGTATTGCTCTTCTCCCAAAACACAAGCAGAATGGGAACTGAAGCCATAATCTGCCATTAATCTTTCAGCATGCATTAGGAAACCAGAGGTTTCAAAAGCCAGCTCCTCTGGATGACAGAAAACTGGACCAGAAAGAAGTCAAAATGAAGAGGAAGGAGGGAGGCAATAGGCTCAGTGCTAGGGGTAAGGATTACGTTTAAAGCTGACCTTGAAATGAGCAGCTCTTGGGGACAAGTGGAGTGCATGAAGAGTGGGGGTGAAGGAAAGATTGAGAGTCATTGACAGAAAGTGGGATTGCATTCTTAAATAATTCATGATTCAGAGAAGGCCAGAGCCAGACCTTGGAGGCCATCGAGTCCCACCCCTCATCACACAGAAGAGGGTAACCTGCCTGGATTGGGGAAATGTCTCCCTCCCAGTCACAAAGCGCACCCACAAGAGACCCATCCTGGCCCTCAGGCCCCAGACTCCCAGGCCATGCTGCCTCATGTTACCTCCCACTAATTCACCTCCCATCATCTGATGGATTACCTCCTGGAGCCAGGCCAGAAACAGGGAGCCTGATGTTGCTTTAGAATGTCACACACACACACACACACACACACAAAGCCAACAAGAAGACAGTTTTCTCCAGGCCTTGGGCTTGTATTTTCCCTGGCATACTATGGAGGCACCAAGGTCCAAATTGTCTGGGTCAGAGACAGAGGCTCCTTATCTTTGGCTGTTCTGAAGTGACACATCGAGAGGCTGATAGGAAAACAACCAAGTCCATTTATTTGACGGCCATGATAAGTGAATTGGATCATCCTCAGCCAAGGAATTGTTTGGAAAGATGTCATTAGGTTGGCCAAGAGAGAAGAATCAAACCCTGGCAGCCAACCTAGTGGCCTCTTTATAGCTAAAAATAGCCAGAGCATCATCATCTTTTCAAAGAGGTTTCACATCCATTATATCAAATTCTCCACCCAACATGTTTGTTGAGGTAGGTACTATTTTCAATATTTAAGGTTGAGGAAATGAGACAGCCGAGGGCACACTCAAGGTCACATGAGCTCATAAGTAGAAAAATTAGAATTTGGACACAGGTCTTGTGATTTCAAAACCACATGACTCATACTATTTAGCCTTAAAAAGGAATGAAATCCTGACCCATGCTACAACACGGATGAAATGAAGACATTATGCTAGGTGACAGGAGCCAGACGCAGAAGCACAAATACTGTAGGATTCCCCTCATACAAGTTACTTAGAGTCGTCAAATTCACAGAGACAGAAAGTGGAGTGGTGGAGTCAGGGGCTGGGCAGAGAGGAGGGAAGTGATGGTTTAACGGGAACAGAGTTTCAGTTGGAAAGATAAGAGGTCCTGGAGAGGGGTAGTGGTTAAAATGCTCAATTTTATGTTATGTATACTTTACCACAATATAGAATAAAATTATGAAATATTTGTTTAGTCCACGTTTTCTAACAATTCCATTCCCAAAACATTGTTTATAGAATGCAAGAACTGAACGGAGCCCCTAATTTGCAAAGGAGAAAACTGAGGCCCAGAGAGGGATGTGGATGAACATGGGTTGGTCCAAAAGTTGGGCACAAATCATGTCCTCCCAGCTTTCTTAGTTCTTTCTAGCCTAAGTCACTCTGGCCTTTGTCACCCTTCCACGGCTAATGTCTTAGCCAGCTCGGGCTGCCCTAACACAGTACCACAGACTGGGGGGCCTTAAACAAAGGAAATGCATCTCCTCATAGTTCCAGGGACTAGAAATCCAAGATCAAGGTGTCAACCAATTCATTCCTGGTGAGAACCCTCTTCCTAGCTTGCTTACTTGTCATGAGTCCTAGAAGGTCACCAATCCTATTAGATCAGGGCCCCACCCTTATTACCTCATTTAATTTTAATTACATCCTAAAACCTGTATCTCCAAATACAGTCACATTGTGGGTTAGGGCTTTAACATACGAATTTTAGGGGAACACAATTCAGTCCATAGCAGCTTGCTACCCTCTCCTGGGCACTGACCACATGCCAGGCCCTGTGCTTTTGCAAGAGCCCTCTCTTATCATTCCAATCTTTCATTGATGAAGTGCCCCAGGACTCAATTTTGGATCTCTACTTTGCCTACCTCCACTCCCTAAAGTGATTAAGGTCAATTCCATGGTTTCTCCTCAAGTTACATCTCCAGCCCTGATCTCTCCTCTGAATTCAACATCTCCCTACTTAGAGAGGCTAAAGCAGCTTGAACTTAATATGTCTAAAACTAAACTCTTGATTATTCTCCCCAAAACCTGCCCCTCGTCCAGTCTTCCCCATTTTAGCAAGTGGCAATCCCATTCCACTTGCTTAGAGTCAGCCTTGACATCTGTCTTTCCGTTGTAGCAAATCCATTTGCAAATCTGTGAGCTCTACTTTAAAATGAATATTTCTTGCCTTCTCCCCTGCAAGCACCCTCATACAAATTATCGTCACCTCTGGAATAGACTATTATAACAGCCCCGTGGTGGGTGCTGTGATGCATTAGTCAGACCCCCCCCGCTCCGCTTCGGAACTGTGGTGTTCATTCCCCCATGTGCTGAAGGTTCATAGCTGCATCCCTCATAGGAACAGCTCTCAGAAAGGAGCTCTCATTCCAGGTTGCTCTTCCCCATAAACACCCGTGTGGGTCAAGTCCTTATCTCATCCATGTTTCTGCTCAAATGCCATCTCACTGCAAAGGCCTTCTGACCACTCCTATGCAAACAACATCCCCTTTGTTCTCCAGCCCTTACTCTGCCTGATTTTTTCTTCATAGCATTTATCAGGCTCTGATACATATTTATTTGTCTACTTGTTTATCATCCTAGAAGTTAAGTTCCAGAAGACCAGGGCACGTATGAGCGCACAAGTGTGTGGTTGTGTGTGCATCCGAGTGCTTAGCCCCAGCATCTAGAACAGAGTCTGGTGGCACATGGCAGACATCTGTATCAGTTTCCTATGGATGCAGTAATAAATTACCATAAATTTAGTGGCTTAAACAGCACAGATTTATTATTGTGCAGCTCTGGAGGTCAGAAGTTTGAAATGGAGGTCAGAAGTTTGAAATAGGCTAAAATCAAGGAGTAGGCTGGGCTGTATTCCTTCTGAAGACTCTAAGGGGAAAAATACGTTTCCTCGCTTCTGCCAGTTTCTAGAGGCCACCTGCATTCCTTGGTCCATGGCCTTGGTTCTTTATCTGCAAAGCCAGCAGTGAAACATCTTCAAATCTCTCTCTGACTCTGACTCCTCACCTGCCTCCCTCTTCCTCTTCTGAGGATTTTTGTGACTATACTGGGCCCGTGTCATTCATCCAGGTTAATTGTCCTATTTTAAGGTCAGCTGATTAGCAACCTTAATTCCACCTACAGCTTTAACTCCTCTTTGTCAAGTAACCTAACATACTCACAGGTTCTGGGGATCAGGCCATGGGTACCTGTGGTGGGCAGAGGCGTCGTCATTTTGCCAACCATGACACTCAATAAACCTTTGATAAGTAAATTAATGAATAATTATCTAATTTTACTCACTCAGTGAGTAAATTTTTCTCCCATTTTACAGATGAGGGAAATAAGGGTAAGTCACCCTGCCCAAGTTCACACAGCTAATAAATAATGGAGCAGAATTTGAATACAGGCAGGCTGACTCAAGTCCATCTTTGTCCCCACTAGCTTTATTGTCCTGTAGTTTTCAACTCACAAATCTGTCTCCCCCACTAGACTCAAGAGTTCTTGAGGGCAGACGCCGTGGCTTTGACTATTTGTAGCTCTAGAGCTCAGCCCAGGCCTAGCAATGACAATAATAACAGTGGGAATTTCTTGAACACTTGCTATGTGCCAAGCACTGTTACAAACACTTTACCTGCACCCAAAAATATTTACCGAGTAAATGTTGAAGGGATAAAACCATCTATTCTCACTGAACCTAAATAGCCACATTTGTAGCTCTATCTAATACTCAAGCTCTATACTAAATGTACAAATTCAGTCATATTAAGTTGGAGAGGCTCTAAAATATCAAGAGTGGGTTTATTTCTGTCTTCTGGTCTGAATCCAGAATCCCAACTCATCATCAATCAGCCTGTCTAATGAATGAACACTCACTGTGAATAGATTTATCCGTTCTAGATTACGACTTTGATTTGACAAACTAGAAAATAATGACTAAGAGACACAGAGGTCTTCCCCATTTCCTGAGCGCTCTCATGGATGCATTAAATTCTCAGAACCGCACTGCACACAGGGTAGGAGGTAACGTGGCTCCCACGGCATCCCAAGGAAGCCTGGCCTCAGAAATTCTCAATAGCTAGCCCAAGGTCACCCGAGTAGTAAGGACGGCAGTCCTGCCTTCCTGTCTGCTAATTCCACACTTCTCTACTACATGGTGCTGCCAAGTAGAACATCATATGCCTTTCAGAAGGGACTGTCCGTGCAGACTGGCAAAACTCAGCTTCCATGTGGATCTGTGGGGACTCTGCCAGCTCCTCAAGTCTGGTTTTCCCACTCTTTCAGATCTCCCAGCTCTCCCAATTACGAGGTTTACAATTTCTCAGTCTGCACAATGGAAGAGCGGCCCTAAGAATTTAAATCACTCCATACAGGTTATTTTAAAAATAATAATAATAAGGAAAGGGGATAATTGCCATTGGGATGGTTTTTTATTTGTCTTGCAAAAAATTTTTTACTGAATATAAATTGTGCATGACATGGGATTCAGGGGAAAGAATTTGGCAGGTTTAGGAGATTTCTATTCTGTTTTCTTTTTATCCACTTTTCTAAGCATCCTTTCTGTTTCCACTGTGCTTTGAAAAGAATGCGAGAGAACTCAGGCTCTGGGGTAAAGAGAAAAAGAAGAATCCTAGAGTTACGGAGCCTGGCTAACCCCTTTTCTGTGAAGGTCTGTGTGCTCTTTTGTGCGGTAATGAAGAGATGGAAAGAAAAGAATTGTCCCACATTATCCACCACTAGGCCAGCCAAAAGGACCTCTGACTCGCGGAGCGAAGCACACCCCGCTGCAGGCTAATTCCCCTCGCCTCTTCGCTGCCAGATGACACGCTCAGAGAATGGCTCTGTCCTAGCAGTGATTGTCTGTGATTTGTGGGTCAGGAGCTGCCACGGGAAAAGTATCTAATTCCACTTTCACACACTTGTGGTGTCAGCAACCCAAATACAGAAAGCTATTTTGGCCACATTTTAACTATTCGACTTAAAGGCAACAGCACAGAAAAAGAAAGCCCACCTGTTGAAACCAACGAAGAAATCTCCTAAGTCATTTCTGGGCTTAATCATACTGAATTCACCTCCCCTAACATCCCATAAGGTTTGTTGTTCCAAGAGACTATGAGGCTTCCAAGTCCGATACGTACTGCACATTCCAGCCGGAGAGGACTTTCAAAGACACAGATTTCTTCCCTTTAAGGTGATTTTTCAAATTGTCATCAGAGAGATTTTTCTAAAACATACGCTCATTTATCCCATAGATACATATTCAGTTGCAATTAAGTGCCAGGCACTTTTCTGGGTATGTTAAGTCATCAAGGCAGGCAAGTATCTGCGTTTGTCCAGACAGAGGAGACAATGTCACTAAAGGAAACAAACCAGATTATTTCAGATCACTGCTTAGTCATTGAATCCAAGTGGGTCTTGGGATAGAAAGTGACATGCATTGGGGGGAAACTTAGGTGGAAAGTCACATCTGACCCAAGGCCTTAGAGACAAGAGGGGAACGGATTATGCCAAGATCTGAGAGAAGAGCATTCCAGACAATGGAAAGAAGAGATCCAGAAGGTAGAAATGAGTGTGGCTCTTTGAAGAACACAAAGAAGGCCCAGGAGGCTAGCAGGTGGTGTGAAAGGGGGGAAAGTGGTCAGAGCTGACGCAGGAGAAGTGAAGCAGGCGCCGGGGTGGCAGTGGGAGAAGAGAATAGACATGTGTGCTCAAGACAGTTTGAAGGTAGAGCTCCCAGTACTCTCCAATGGATTTGACCTGGGGAAATTGGAAAAAAAAAAATAACCAAGGATGATTCTGGGCTTAGGGTTTGAGCAACTGAGTGGATGGCAGTGCCATTTTGAATGAGGGCAATGAAAGAAAGTAAGCTGGGAGAAAAATAAGCATTTTTATTTGACTATGTTACAAGTATCCACTAGGCATTCAAGTGAAACGTCAAGTCAATAGCTGGATACACAAATCCAGAGGGAAATAGGAAGTTTGGGCTAACTATATAAATTTAAGTGTCACTGCCATAGATCCCTGTTATTTGAAACCATGGGATTCATAAGGAAGAGAAGAGCCTAGGGCACTCCAATGTCCAGAGGTTCAGTGGTGGAGGAGGGACCAGCAAATGATAGTAAGAGACAGTGGCCAGTGGTGGGAGGAAGACAAGGAAACTGTCACATAATGAGCCAGAAGAAAATGACCAAGAAAAAGGGAGCAATTCACTGCATCAGATTTTGCTAAACAGTTTACTTTAAAAAGAGAGAGAGCGAGAGAGAAATGACCCATGGATTTGGCAAAATGGAAGTCACCGGTGACCTTGAGAGTTACAGTTTCAGTGGAATGGTGGGTTGAAAAGAGGAATGAGATCTTGTCCTATCATTACCACTTTCCCATTTGAAACTCATCAGCGGTTCTTGTCCTGCCCATAAACGGATAAAGGCTGCATTCCTTTCCATAAAAGTAACTTCCTGACATGGAACTCTATAGAGGAAGTCAGTAATTGTCAGGGTTCTTAGCTGCAAACAGAATCCACTTTACTTTATGTGAGCAGAAAGGGATTTATTTATATCCATTAGGTATCTCACAGAATACCAATATTCAAGAACTAGGCTTGAATCCCATTATAATCAGAAATAACAAATATGGAGCCACATTGTCAGGACAAAGTTCCCACTGTTCCATAGGATTGTTCTAGTATGAATGGACCTAGAAGCTCCACCACAGTTGCCCCAGAAGAAGCATATGCCCCCAGCACCATTCCTGTCAGAAGAACCAATCTGCCCACACAGTCAACACCTCCTGTTGTTCATTTCAGCCTCCTGTTGGCAGATCTTTGGCCACATGTAGATCCTGTAACTACAAAGGAGTCTGTGGAATCTACAATGTCTATGGCACCTTCCAACATCTATTTCTCCTTCTTTTGGGGGTGTATTTCATCCTGATTTTTGTTAACCTCGTACTACCCTGGATTTGGAGGAAGCTGCCTCTAGTCTCAACTTTTGGGTCATGCTTGTGATTGGTCTGTGGCAATGAGCATAGCTTCCACTTCCAGCCACAGATATAAATTCAGGAATGAATATATGACCTACCCAACTCAGGCTGGTTAAATGAAGTAGACATTTGCTGGAGGCTTCTATAAAAGAAACTACCTTAATCTTCCAAGAGAGCTCCCAGAAATAATCTTCTCTCTCTATTCTTGAACGAAAGGCTTACCTTCAAGGAAGAACATATCCTGGGGGGAGTGAGTTGACAACCATCTTTTGGCTAGAGAGGCACCAGCCTAGAATGAAGCTGATCCTGCAGAAGCAGAGGAGAAACACAGAGAGAAGGCAGACTTTAAGAACATTCTTGGGCCACTGAAACAAACCAATTCTGAAATCTGCCCTACTCCTGGACTTTCCAGTTCCATAAATGAATAAATCCCTTTTAATGTTTAAGCAAGTTTGAACTGATTTTGATTAGGGGCAATGAAATGCTTTATAATTGATTCAGACTCCAATCTACCTCTTGGGGCTCATTTCTTAACATTTTTCATATCTAGGCACATCAGCTCATTTACTTTAAACCACCAGAATTCTGTTAAGACTGGTCACTCTATCTGGATGCCCTTCCTTCCTTTACTCCTTTACTGCCTGCCTACTTCCTCCTCACACTTAAACATAGCTAGAATGTCACCTCCTCCCTGAAGCCTTTCTGGATTTCCCTTAACTTGCTCTATCATAGTATGCATCACTGTCTGGCCAGTATTATGGTAACTCTTAAAGACATGTGCCCCTACATTAGCTCATAAGCTCTCTGAGAACCAGAACAGTCTCTTTGTCCTTAATGCCTTTCAAAGGCTGGCACTGTCCTTGTATTCATTAAGTATTTGTTAACTTTCCGGTGATTCCCAAAACTATGTGGGCAGTGAAGATTTCCTGTGTTGTGGTCTTATAGATTCATGTGCTGAGACAGCCTTGCAGAAATGTTCTAGTCAATCTCCAGAGAACAAAGTGGTCCTTGATGAGAGCTCCTCCTGGAACCACCTAATCACCGTCTCATTTTCCTAGGAGAGAAGTGAAGCCCAGAGAAGGGAAGGTCATGGGCAGTCGAGGCAGAGTTCAGTCTTGAAACTGGTGTTGCCTAATTCACCATTCATTCTGCAGCAACAAGCTGCTTCTTTCCTATAGGCCCTGAGAGCCGAGGGGGAGCGGCACTGACCATCATCCTGGATATCTCCGGTGTCTGTGGTCTGCCCCTTTGCCATGGCCATCTTTCAAGAGCCCTTCTGCTCTCCACCTCCCTCGCAGCTAAGTGGAGAAGGCACACATGGAAACTACATGCAAAGGGGACGATTCTCTCTCTCCTGTCTTTCCTTTGACGGGAAGGGAAAGACCTTATTCCTCTTAAAGGAATTTCTTTTTTTCCCCCCTTGCTTTATTGAGAAATAATTGGCAAATAAAAATTGTATATATTGAAGGAGCACAATGTGATGATATGATATATGTATATGCTGCAAAATGATTACCACAATCAAGCTAATTAACAGACCTGTTACCTCACATCGTTGCCATTTTTTTTATGTGTGGAAAGGACACTTAAGATTTTACTCTCTTAGCAAATTTCAAGTATGCAATACAGTATTATTCACTATAGTCACCATGCTGTACATTAAATCCCCAGATCTTAATCGGGCCACCTGGGTGGACGAGTCAGTTAAGCGTTTGACTCTTGGCTTCGGCTCAGGTCGTGATCTCAGGGTCGTGAGATAGAGCCCCACCCTGGGCTCTGTGCTCAGCGCAGAGTCTGCTTGTCCCTCTCCCTCCCCCTCTGCCTTTCCCCCCATTCTCTCTCTCTCTCTCTAAAATAAAAAAAAATTTTTTAAGCCACAAATCTTGATGGTCTTATAATTGGAAGTTTGTGACCTTTAACTGTTGAAGGAAGTCATCGAGAGGATATAACCACTGGTAATGGACACAGGTAATTGGAGGCTGTGTGGAGGCTCCAATGTGTGGAGGCTCCCACACATTGACCATTTTCAAGGTCACAGCCTCAAGAGAAAAATGTGTTGTTGGGACGATCTGGACGATATACCTGACTAAACCTTGTTAAGGCCTCTATGTAAACTTTAAGATTCTTACGGGCTGGTGTAGAGATCTACTCATCTCATAGCCATCCAACACAAGCCTCGTGCGTAAGTTCCCTTGCTTATTAAAACTGACCACCATTTCCATGTTTCCCTCAACCGCCAGTCCCTGACTACCACCATTCTAATCTCTGTTTCTGTGAGTTCAACATTTTTTAGATTCCATGTATAAGTAAGACCCTACATTGTCTCTGTGCTTGGCTTATTCTACTTAGCATAATGTCCTCCAGGTTCATCCTTGTCCCAAATAGCAGGATTTCCTTCTTTTCTATGGCTGAATAATATTCCATTGTGTGAATATGTGTGTGTGTGTGTGTGTATCTCATATTTTCTTTATCCAGTCACCCCCTGATGGATCCTTGGGTTGTTTCCATATCAGAAATTTCTGAGCTTGTATGAAAAGGAGGAGAGATTGAAAGAGGGTAGGATTTTCCCATGACATCTACTGCTTCAGCCACCTCCTCTTGCTCTGGGGCATTTGACCCCTCTGAGAAGCAGCTGCTGGCTGGGGTTAGAAATGGGGGTGAGAATAGTGGCAGAGTAAGCTCCGTGGCCACCCTGGACCCTCCTTCCCAGTCTGGCTCTCTCCTGCCTGGCCCTGTGCACTCTCTTGTCTGACAGGCTTCATTTCCAAGACTCAGGTTGGCAGGTACCTTCCAGGCAAGGGAGCAACATGCCTCAGGGTTCCAGAGGACAGAACACAGGATGGTGCCTCCGGGGGTCAAGGAAGGCTTTAGGAACAAGGTGATGTTGGGGCTCATACTTTAAGGATAAAATGAGTTTGCAAAGTGAGGAAAACATGATGATGGTGCACAGGTGGGAAGATGGTGAAGGACCATCAAGGATCAAGGGTAGATCAGGAACCAATGCAAACGCATAAAGGACTTCATTGGTGGCTCCCCCAAATGATATGTCCATGTCCTAACACCTGGAACCCATGAATCTGACCTTATTTAAAACAGGGGTCTTTGCTGATATAACTAAGTTAAGGATCTCAAGGAGAGTTCCTCCTGGATTATCCTGGATTATTATGACAGGTACCCTTATGAAGGAAAGGCAGAGGGAGATGAGAGACAGGAGAGAAGGGAAAGGCCACAGAGGAGAAGGCCACGTGAAGAAGCAGGCAGAGATCAGAGGGATGCTGCCATGCCCGAGGAACACGTGGAGCCATGAGAAGTGGAAGAGGCAAGGAAGGATTCTCTCCTGGAGCCCTCAGAGGGAGCATGGCCCTGCCAGCCTTGATTTTAGGCTTCCGGCTTCCCCAACTGTGAGAGATGATGTCTCTGGTGTTTTAAGCCACCAGGCGTGTGGTAACTTGTCACAGCAGCCCTCAGAAGCTAATACAGATGACCAGCTGTTCACTGTGTCAGGAATCCGGCGACCCCTCTGTTTCCGCTTTCTATCAGCTATGGATCCAAGCCATGCTACCCTTCACCTTTCTGGCGAAGAAACCAGCCACCTACAGCTAGCCTGGCTTCTCTTCAAGGAAAGCCAGGCTTGTCAGTCAAAACCAGACACCACAGTGAGGAGACCTAGGTTTCTAAAAAGGGCCAGGCTGACATATGCTAATCTACTGATGCGAAGGGGCTCGGTCCCCGGTCCCTGGTCCCCTGGAGGATGAGAGCCACCCTCACCTCTCACTCTGGGACGCGCTGAAACTGGAGGTGTCACTCAACTTGGTGAAATCAGAGAGGGAGAACTGCCCCTTGGGCAAAGGTCTGCAGTGAGGACACCACACTTGAGAACTGAAGAGAAAACCGTGAGGGGAAGGAGAACCTGAGAGAGAGGAACCCAAGGGCACAAAGTCAGACATCGCCCGGAGGACCTCGGGCCTTTTCTGGCGTGGAATAAAACAAGGAGGAAGTATCTGCATTTTGTAGCTTGATGCGGGATGTCCCTTCCTGGATCTGGGAAAGAGCCTCAGACAATGACCACATTGTCTGGCTGATGGGTCTGCCGAGGCTGGAGGGGTAAGGTGGGGGAAGGGAGTGGCCCTGGGAGCTTCTCTTCTCTGGGACCAAGGGCGCTGTCCTCTGCAGGCATCCATACGCTAGACAAGTCATGTCAGGTGATGACAGCAGCGAAGACCCCCACCCCAGCCAAGCTGGGAGTAAAACCGAGCTACGGAGGAGGGCTTTCAGTCGGGGAGGGCATGATCAGATGTGCTTTTTATAGAGGTTTCACTGTAAGAGCAGTGTGGGAAATGGAGTGCACGGGAAGAAACTGGTGACAGAAGGATCATGTTCCAGAATGTTTAAATCACAGTCCAAGAGAGATGAAGAAGAGCAGACGAAGGCAGTGGTGGTGTGGGCAGAAGCGCTGACTGGGGACTGAGCTGGGAGCTGTGCTGTGAACCAAGATCTGGACAGAAGGCAAGAGGCAGAATTCTCCATCTGATTCCTATTCCCCAAAAACTGGGGCTGTTGGGGGCACCAGGGCTACTCAGGGATCGAGAGACTTGCAGGGCATCTCCACGTTTGAGGCATTTAGTACTTTGTATCAAAAGAAAGAAATGCAAAAACGGGGCCAAGTAAACTGCAATATCCCTGAAATATTTGCTTTTAAAAAAAAATGATGGCTTTTCAACCACATGAACAAAGCAGTTCCTGTTTGTTTACTCTCCAAAGACAATCAGAGAAATCATCAATGAGTTTACTATACCATCAGGGCTCATAAAGCGACAGAATTTTCAGTGGCACACGGAGAGTCTTCTCCCAGGCTTGGCAGGGCCTCACTGAGACTGTGTGCATAACCCTGCTTTGAGATGAGGTTAAAAATAGACACCAGGGGCTTGACACAAATGTGAGGCCTGAGCATGCGGTCCTCGGGAATAAACACTGAGGCCTGGTGGTGGATACTCTGACAGTTGAACCCTGAAAACCTGCCCAAAGAAATAATTAATCCAAAGCTGCTGGCTGGAAAGAGTTAGAAGCCAGCAGGACGGGGCTGAGGAAGTGCTGGAAGCAAAGGGGGAAGAGCCCGGAAACATTCCCAAGCCCACCAGCTGGCAGGCACGCGGGTAGGGGTAGGGATGTGCTCGGAGGGTTGAAGGAGACAGCCTGGGGCCACTCTCCCCGCCTCTAGCAGACTGTGCCAGAATAAAAGCCTGTTCCATGAGGCCCGGTGCTTCCAGTCGGGTGGCAATTTGTCTCCTGCAGAAAGCACTCTTTTGAGCCCTAAGTCCACTTGAGAGGCCTTTGCTGATTGGGGTTCTGACCTGGGTTCTCTCTTTCTCCTACTCTCCCATCCCTAACCGCTGGTGCATGTCCCATGGAGCAGAATAGAGCAGTGAGAAAAGTGCTGGCTTCAAGGTCACACAGATCTAGCTTCAAATGCATGGGCGCAGCAGTGCCTTATTCTGAGCCTCGGCTTCTCCGCCCGTGAAATGGGAGGGGTAGTACTAATTTTGTAAGGATTTGTTATGAAGAAGAACAGACAATGGCGATGAATGTGCCTTGGGAGCCCCCAAGCACCCCAGGCACAAGCCCAAAGTGAGGTCGTTCTGCTTGTACTTAGCGTGGGGGGCTCCTCCCGGGACAGGACCCAGAGTCAGGGATGCAACCACAGCATCATGACTTGCCACCTAAGCTTTCACAACAGCCACCGCCCCTCCCTGTGACTCAGTGCCATGGGATGTCCTCTACCCTAACTTCTCTTTCTTGGCTGCCCAAAACTACCTGTGTCGCTCCAGCTGGCCCTTGCATGGCCCAATTAGGATCTGTTCTTCCCATCAGCCTGGAGCACCATCCTGAGCCCAGATCTTCAGGCGCCCTTCACCACCACACTTGTCCTACAAGGGCTCTCGCTTGGGCACTGGCTTTGAACACAGCCGGTCTCTAGTGGTTGGAGGAGCAGAATGAGAGAGGAAATATGATCGCAGAGACCTTCCAACAAGTATGCCCCCCGCCCCGCCCCATAAACAAGGCTTTGGGTTCCATCCATGTTGTTCTTCAAAGCCCAGCTAACATGTTTTCCTCCAGAAAGCTCCTTGATATTCCTGATGCTATGAATTCTGAGTCCCATCTGCCCTCTTTAATGGCCCTGAGCACTCTGAGACATACATGATAGTGATGTGAGTTCAAATAGATATCTCCCCCACCATATCGTGAGCTCCTTGATTTACCTACGATTCATCTATGTATCCCTTACAGTGCTGGACATATAGTAGGCACTCAATTACATTTACTGAGTTTATAACAAATGCCCTCATTAAGGTTTTCTATTTACCAAAGGCATCCCCCCCCACACAATATTCTGAGTGTTTTACAGCAGAGCTCAGAAAAGTATGGCCCACCATCTCTTTTTGTAATGGAAATTTTATTGGAACACAGCCATGTTTTTTGTTTATTTAGTGTCTATCTCTGCTTTCATGCTACAACAGCAGTGTTGAAAGTTGTGACAGAGACCCACAAGGCCTAAAATATTTACTATCTGACCCTTTGCAAAAATTCTGTTCAACCCTATTTTATAGCAGGCAAGTCTAAGATTTTTTATCTGCAATGCAGGGATAATAACCAGCATCAGAGAGCTGTTGTGAAGATCAGAAAAGGGTAGTGGATGTAAAATTGTTCTGCAGACAGCGTCCACTTTGCCCGCCATACAGGGTCGAGGTAAGGCTTGAAATCTCAAGTGTTGTTGTGGGAAGTATGAAGGTTCACTTGGGGGATAGCCTATCCTATCTAAGCTGACACCTGGGACAGATACAGTGCTGCATAAATACAGAACTCAAATATCTGCCCACAAGGAATCAGATAACCCTGCCCTCCAGGATAGACTCTTCCCATACGGCATGAATTCAGACAGGGCTTTGGCTCCTGCGGAGAATAAAATAGGCCCCTGAATGTTCCTGTTCCTCATTTACGATAAATGCTCTGAGAAGTAAGAACATGCTTTAATTAATGCCATTGGCAGACTTGCATAACTGCTGGTTATAAGAGATAAGAATGATTTTTTTACTTGATTTGACAGAGCTAACATGCAAACCCCAAAATATTTCCAATTAGCCTTCTAGCTAGTTATCAACATGGATCTCACACTTCCTAAGGTGGGCCTCCGAGTCTTGAGGAAGTGGCATGTTTTAAGCTGTAGAGGAAGTGTGGGTGATGGGATAGGCAAGCAGGGGCACGGCCCCACGTTTATATGGAAGGAGACATTTCACTGTGGCTGAGCCCGAAAAAGCGTTCGCCAAGAGGGCAGAGCTGGGGTTCGGATTTGAAGGCCGTGATGCTCCTAGCTGCCTGTTGCCCCTGGGCCAGGATGGTGGGATCTGATTGTGGGGACAGGAAGCACAGCTGCCTTCATCAAACTGAGCTCCCTCAACCACCTTGATGACATATGAAGTCTTGCCCCAGAAAGGGGAAGTCATGCGCGACACTCTCCGAGGGAGTCAGGGGTGGGGATAAGCTGGACCCACTCGGATACCCTCTCCCAGCCTCATGCTGTGTTGGTGCTTCCCTTTACTGCTCATCAGACACCTTGACTGCCACTTGCAAACTAAACGTGGGAAGGAGACGGGGGGTTGTCAACACTGTGTGTGCAGAGGAGGAAACTGAGGACCAGAAATGAAACAGTGCACGTGCCCCCCCCCCACCCCCAACAGTAGCACATATAGCCGGGAACTTGGATCCCAGCCCTGAAGCTTCGTCTCCACCATGTGACTTATGAGGATGGCCTCCTGGGTCTCCGACCCTGACTGCAAAACTCTGGGTTGGGTCTTCTTATCTGACCACCAGCGGCGAGGCTGAACCTCTGCTCAGGCCAACCTTCCCATCGGAGATACCCCGCCCCCGGCTGCCACCCCCGAAACCTGTCCGGGATCCGGGGTCTTGCCCGGGCTGGGAGGAGGGTGAGGTAAGCGAGGCACCCCAGGAGGTGCTCACTCTCAGGGCCGTGCAAGTGCCATCGTCTTGTCATGAGGATTAAATGAAATAAGAAAGTGCTTCGGGCAGAACCTGCCACATAAGCTATAAAAATATTCAATATTATTATTATAATCAGTAGTAGCCGTACTGTTACTCGTAGCATTGAGAGAATCTGTTTCTTCTTCTGCTCGCTGGAGATAAAATTAATTTTTGTCCGTGGAAAGAATGAATACTGTAAAGTTCTCCAAATGTAAGCTTTTGTTCCAGAAAGACTTGTACTACTTTGGGGACACCACTGACCCTGAAAGAGGGACAGTTAACCTTGTCCCATTCCGTGGCCTCAAGTGACCCCCTCCCCTGCCTGGCCTACCTTCCATGCTAAGAAACTTGGCTTCCATGAAGGAGCTAACAGGAACCACTGAAGGGTTTCAAGCTGGAAGTGATATGGCAAATCTGTGCTTGATGAAGATCCCTCTGGTAGTGTGATCTTAGACCAGAGAGGGCCAGAACCAAGGCAGGGAGGCCAGTCAGAGGCAAGTGAACAGTCCTGGCAAGAGACAATGAGGTTTGAAGAAGGTAGTGGTAGTGGGGACGATAAAGGACCGAGCAAGAGAGTGGGGATGAGGAAATGAAATCTGTTCATCACTCCTGGAAAAACAACTGTGAATCAGTGATACCATCTTTATCCCCCAAAGCAAACAGATCCTTCATTAGTGCTAGCAATTGAGAGCTGTGTGAGGTTTGGTACCCACTAGCTGCTAAACATGCATATAAAAGGAAGCACACCATATGCTGTGATGAGTTAATGCCAATTGGCCCCACTCAGATATATACTGCTTTAATTTTAACACTTTATTTGAACAAAAGTCTACTTCTAAGGAAGCTCAGGATTCCCAGAGCTTCTTTCTGCTGGCCATTTGACTTGATTTCTTTCCTCAGTGATGAAATGTAGCTTTCAATAAGTATGGCCAAGATTCAGATGTCAAGTTGATAGAATAAAAAACTTCATGGACAGATGAAATGAGATGCCCTCTGCGGTAGTGAGCTCCCTGTCACTGGGGCATTCAAGAAAAATCTGGATGGCCACTTGATGGAGTTATTGCAGAGAGGATTCAGATATCAGAAGGTGAGTGGAATGGGGATGTTAGACTTGATGACCTTTAAGGTTTTAAAGAACGATGAAATTCTAAGAGGTTGAACCACAAATGTACTTCTTGGCTGATCAGGGGAACCCCATAATCACAGCAGAGTCAGAATGAGGATCTAAGATTTTTCAAGCAAATTCAGAATTTTTAACCCACTTAGGGAAGAAATCTGGACAACCCATCAGCCAAGACAGCTCCAGGACAGAAGAATGGTGATCATCAGAAGAAAAAGTTTCAGTGTCATCCTGTGGAGCCTGGCACAAACAAGGAATTTCTCTTAGGACTAAGAGCTAGAAAAGCACTTTGATCTTCTTTTCTATATAACTGCCCATGTATCTCTTTTCACTTTGGCAGTTAGGAAGCTCAGAACTTAATTTGCACATGAAAAGAACAACTGCATAGACCCTTATAATCTGCTTGTCATCAGTGCTCTCTCCTACCTCACCATCATTCTGGCTTCTTATTTTAATGTATACGTTTCCAAGTCCTAATTTTGTCTTTAATGATAGTTTGCCTTCTAGTGCTTCCTATAAACTTCCTCGACTGCTCTGAGAAAAAAGGAGGGAAATCAACAAGGAAATAAATAATAAACCACCATCTGGGAAACGTTATTGGCTCCCACTGATAAACTGTGGGGAAATAGCAGGGGGAGCATTAGACTGGGGGGCCACTGGAGGTGTCAGCTTTCCTTTGCCACGGTGGGAGCTTGGGGAAGATGCTTCCTGGACTCAGTCTCCCCTTCTGTAAAACAACAGACTAGAGAATGGCCTTGGATTGGGGTTTGGCTCCCAAGATCTCGTTGCCTGCAACTGTCCTGCCAGGGTTACCAAGTGAATCTCCAGGTGCTGCCCCTCCACCAAGTTCAGACCTCCCCTGGACTTTGAGGTCTCTTGCCTATAGACAGTATCCTAGGCTTTTTATTTATGTATCAAAATAAAAGATGTATATAGTTTTCACTATGTTCTGTACTGTTCTGAATACTTCCATATAGTGATTCATGTAAATTTTGTAATGATTTTATGAGAGTTACTCTTATTATACCCATTTTACAGATATGAAAATTAAGGCCTTAGGGTTTAAATAAATCACTAGTAAATGACAAAGCTAGATTCAAAAGCCAGGCAACAAGTCTCTGAGTTCATGCTCTTAACTGTATGTTCCTTCAAATCGAGCCATGACTTTAGCTCAGCTCCCTGACCTCACTGTAATTCCCGACCTGGATTATTAGCTCTCCTGGATTACTGCCCTCTTGCCATCCAATTAAGCATAGACTTGTCTGAGTACCTACTCTGGATCAAGCTCTGTGATGGACTGGGTACAGGCATGAATCCAATATGGTTTCATCCAATGGGCGCCGTCTATTTGAGGACTGGAGTCAAACATATATCCCACCCACTAGAATCCAAAGAGGAATTAAATGCTATGTGGAAGTTCACACAATGGCTATGTCAATGGGACTTCCACTGTGGGAGATGACAGTGGAAGCGGGTGGGGAAGAGCATCGCAGGCAGAAGGAAAAGCATGAGCAAGTCCCAGAGGCATGAAAATATATGGTACATGTCAAAGGGTCTGGCTCTTGGCTTTCTCTCCAGTCTGGTCCTGCATCACCCTTCCCATTCAGCTGTTATACATATTTGTTGAGTGCCAACCATGAGTCAGGCACTGTTCTAGGTGCTGAGGATACAGCAATCAAAAATGTAGCTTTAATCATGACCCTCACAAGCTAGTGGAGAGACACAATTCATTGACAAATAAAAATGATATGCCAGGTGGTGATAGGTGTGATCAAGAACAACATGTAGAGTAGTGGAACAGAGAGCGAGGGAAGGCCACTGTCATAGGAAAAGTACAGTCCAATGCTTTACCCCTAGGCTCTACCCCCTGTCATAGGAAGAGTGAGCAGAGAAGGCCCCTTCAGAAACATTTTAGTGCAAACCCAGAGGAAATGAAGGAGTGAGCTATGAAGATATCTGGTATGAGGGTGGTTAGGTAGAAGGGAGAAAAAAATGCAGGTGCCCAGAAAATGCACTATGTTTGCCATTTTGGAGGAACAGCAAGATGAGGCCAGGGGGAGGGGGAAGAGGGAAGAAATGAGATCTGAGCTGTAGTAGGGGCTCTAGACTATGTGTGATCTTATTTATGAGAAGAAGGACTTAGGATTTTGCTCCCAGTGCAGTAGGAAGCCATCGTGAAGCTGTTGTTGGGCCAGACCATGAGAGTCCTGTGAGGCTTTCTAAATGTCTGGGAAAACCAAGTTCTGTCCTACCTCAGGGCCTTTACCCATACTGTGCCTTCTGCCAGGAATGCCCCCTCCATCCCCATCTCTTTGCTGAGCTATTTCCTACTCCCCTAAAGGCGGTCCTTCAGGGAAGCTGCTCCTAACCCTCCTAAACAAATTAGATTCTCCTGCTAAACAACCTCACCATCCTATACTTCCCTTTTGTGGCACTTAACAAAACTACCATGACATAATATAAACCAATACATAACATAACTTTCATTTTCTACTGTTTTTTCCACTGAAGGGAGAGCTCCATGAGGTGAGACTTTGTGTCTTTCCTCTCTACCTCTGGATCTTCAGTACACTGTACAGGGTCTAATTCTTACGAAATGCTCAGTATTTGTTGAATGAATGCAAGAATAAATGAAGTGAAAGGAAAGGATAAGAAGGCAGGTTGGAGGCTCTAACTCTGCCCTGGAAAAGCAATATTGGCCTGTAACAGGCCACAAAGAAAGCATATGAGGGGTGCAAGTCAAGGTACACTTAGGTTAAGCCCCTGATGACTATGGGCAGGAGAGATTGAAAGGTAGTGAGACTAGGGTCAGAGAGAATGGAAAGCAATTTTTAAAACTGTTTGGTGGACTCCCTGCCCTATATAAAATGTTCATATTAAAATAGAAAAAACTGGGGTGCCTGGGTGGTTCAATCAGTTAAGCATCTGCCTTCAGCTTAGGTCATGATCCCGAGGTCCTCAGATTGAGCCCCGCATCCAGCTTCCTGCTCAGAGTGGAGTCTGTTTCTCCCTCTGCCCCTCCCCCACCCCCATTGTGTTCTCTTCCTCTCTCTCTCTCTCTCTCAGATAAATAAAATATTTTTTTAAAATGCATGCTTTCATGAATTTGAGGAGCCACAAAAGTCTCAAGGTATATCCTTGGGATGTTGCTCAAGACGGTGATAATCATCAGCTAACATGTGACCAAACAACAACAACAAATGCCAAGTAGCAGAAATCATATTATATGGGAGTCAGGAGAACTGGGTTTTCTCATTCACTCATTCATTCATTCATTGTTCATGCAATAAATACCGGCTATTGACCATAAATTAAGGGTTAGACCCTGTGGTAGGCATTGGGTTTAGATTCTGTTTGTTACCTATTAAGTATACAAACTTGGACAAGTCATTTAACCTCACTAAGAGAAAAGAAACCTTCATTTATAAGGGAATGGCCTTCCTTATTAAAGGAAAATACAAAGCCCTCTAGTACATGAACGGGGTCTCCACACAGGAAGAGATGATGTAATAAAAGGTCTTAATTCTGTCCCTTCGAGTTTCCTTTCCCCCTTGAAGTTCTCACTTTGATTTTGGCTGGCACACCCAAAAAAGTCTGTAATGATTGTCATCATCTGTTTCATTGACTAGAAAAAAATCTTCCTTTTCCTTAAAGTCCATATCAAACACCAAGGCTCTTGAAACCTTCCTTGGCTCCCTACTTCCTAGGCAAAATGAGTCTCTCCCATCCTGCCCTGCCTTGAACACTAGCTCATCGAGTGTTTTGCAGCTTACTACTCCATGTGATGCAGCTGAGTTCACCAAGAACTTTTTTTCCTGCCGCCCCCCCCCCCACCCTGTTTCCCCAGCCTTTGGCTGAGTGTCTGGCCCAGAGCACATTCTCTAGTTAAATGGATAAAAAGTGACCAGGCCAGCAGAAGAGTTGACAAACAACACAGTGGTAGAATGAAGTCCAAAAAGACTTGCTAAGACCCAGAAAGAAGAGACTAAACCAGCTAGGAACATCAATGACTACTCACTGAAGCACTGAGAGACCATGGGACATTGTGGGTTGGGGTCAATACTTCCCTGTTGGAGAAGACAAAATGGCAGTCAAGTATTTATTTTCTTTAACAAAATTACATGGTAGCCCATACCTTTGCAATTTAGAGGCTGATGTAAACTTGGGAAAGTCATTTAACCTCTCTGTATAAGGAGGAAAAGATGCTGATGGCTTACTGAGCTGTCTGTGTGGGCATGTGGCCAGGTCTCCAGATGGGAGTTTAAGTCCGCAGTGACACACCCTTGAAGCCTTGATGCCTTGGGCATTACACCTTAGGATTGCTGATACCTTTTCTAATAAAATGTAAATAATTAAGGGACAAGTACAAGATATAAATTTTTAAGTATAGCAGTTGTTCCAGATATATCAAAGCTATGTATCTCACTACATAGCTTTCACTTTGCCTAAAAAATGAACTTCTGGGCGCCTGGGTGGCTCAGTTGGTTAAGCGACTGCCTTCAGCTCAGGTCATGATCCCACAGTCCTGGGATCGAGTCCCGCATCGGGCTCCCTGCTCTGCGGGGAGCCTGCTTCTCCCTCTCCCACTCCCCCTGCTGTGTTCCCTCTCTCGCTGTGTCTCTCTCTGTCAAATAAATAAATAAAATCTTTAAAAAAAAATAAAAAAAAAATAAAATAAAAAATGAACTTCTGTTTGTTGAGTACTATGATGTCTGTGAGTACTACAACATGGTGCTAAGTGTTTTATATGTATTACATAATACAAAACTAATGTAGCAAAATGAGGGAAGTTGTTTTTATATTCCCCCTTAGGACACCTCTCAGGGAGTCAAACTTGAACATGACTGCAAGCAATACTTTGATAGACCATGTGAGTGAAAGATGAGACCCCAAAAAACATACTGACATAATAAGGGACAAGTGCCAAAGTTCCTTCTGATAGACAGTTGGATGTCCACTTAATGGCAGGGCTTTTGAACTACTGGGTAGCAAGATGCCCGTGGGACTGGCATGACTGCAACAGTGTGCAAGTTTGGGGCAGAACTGAATTGTTCAGAAATAATAGAGCAGAGGCTAAGGACAGTGTTCTGGAGGGATCCTAGGGATTGCAAAAACCCACTGTGACACATGTAATGAAACCTTCTCCATCTCCCCTGGAAAATCACCAGAAAATTCTTCCTTATTCCCCAATGCTCTTGGGTCATGAAGATTACTTCACAGGGTAGAAAGAAAATCTGAGGTCAGCAAAGTCAGCAGACATAGGGGAACAGCCATAAATCTGGGTTACATTTAACCCACAACCCCATGAGACAAAAAGCATTACCTTCATCTTACTGGTGAGGAAACAGGCTGGTATAGGTTAACAACCTTGTCCGATATGCACGGCTAACAGTGGCTGGACAGCCATTGCACACAGATCTGCTTCATCCCAACACCTGTCATTTTAGCCCCAGGAGACACCTCCTTCTGTGATTCTATGACTGTTTCCTGCCTATCAAAAAGTTTGATAAGTTGGATGATTGCTCTCCCTCATTATATTTTAAGCCACATTAATGATCGGAGAAATATTTGCACGTGGAATAGAAGAAGAGGAATGTTTCCAGCCATGGGGTATAAATAGCCCACTGATCTCCCGTCTTCAGAAAGGGACCAGAAGTGGAACTACAGCAGGAGGAGTGATTGCCTGTGAGGGAGGGGAGCAGCCTTTTGCACACATGGGCACACGCTGCCGAAAATGAGACTTGCGTTATCACTGCCATAGTCTCGACAAACGCCCACCATGGAATGACATCACTGCCAAAGCCCAATTAGCTCAAAGAAGACCCTGGCACTGGATGATGTTCCTTCAAGATGGCATGAAATTCCAAATATAAATTGGGTCCGCACTGGGCGATGATTCAAGGAATCGTATTGGCCAGTTCACAGGACAGCTTGGCAACTAGAAATCCTTTAAACAGGCTTTTGAAACTGTATCACCCCCTGAAAAGACAGAGGTATAATTATACCCAGATCCTTCAGTAAAAATCTAGAAAAAGAAATGCAGAGGTTCTCTGTCCATGGCGTGATTATATCATAAATTATAGAAAATATGGAGGAAAAGTTTATCAAGATGCATCATCTTCTGGAGTTACTTTGTCTTTTCAGAAAAACAATTATTAAACATTTAAAATAGCAAAACTTCCTCACAGCTTATAACTCTTTACAATGTGCTGCATGCTTTCATGTACTTCATCTGATCGTACCCTCCCAACAGCTTGATGCAATTATTGTTGCTATTTTACAGATGAAAACCTAAAGTGTAAAGAGGGATCTGTTAAGGAGTGTTTGAGAGCAGGGATTTTGTATCGCTCTTTTTTGTGCCATCAGCTTGGTTTTTAGGGCCTGACATCTCACAGGGTTACTGTAAATGTGAAGGGAATGGAATACACTGGAATAGAACTAGTGACTCGCCCACGCCAACTCCCAGCTCAGTGTCCGTTTCTACAGGATGTGCAGCCAAATCATTCAACCAAATGTGGACCATACACCTGTGTTATGTCTGGGCATGTAGAAGACACTAGAGAGCCTGAAGAGCATGGGCGAAGGCCAGGTGTAACAGAAGCCTAAGACACAGTCCCTGTGAGAGACTGAATATACAAATGGACAATGGCCAGATGTATATAAAAACAGGACTCTGACCCACAATCTGCAGCCATCGGTCCAGGAAGACAATCCACTATCTACAACGGACATTCAAGGAAGCCAAACAATGACTCCTATAGCAATCAGCTCCAAACAGTGGAAACTGATGAATCATTGACAGGTTCCCTCTTTGTTCTGGTGTCCAACTTAGGACCAAACAAAGAAAACCAAATATGCACTCCTAATCACTCACATAGAATGCTCTGCTTCTCGTTAGCCTGCCTCTGGCTTCTCTATGCCAATGGCCTCCAGTCAGGGCACACATGAAGCGTTCCCTTTTTCCCACTATAAAGCTTTCCTATGCCCCTGCCTGCCTTTGAATCTCCACCCAACCCAAGAGAGGGTGGCTGACTCCCTTAGTATAGCAAACTCTGCCTAAATAGCCTTTGCTTATTCTCATTTGGATGGTCTTTGTTTACTTCGACATCTGTGTTTAAGGAACTTATACTACAGTGAGGAGAGGAAAAAGAACAAGATATATAGGAAATAATAAAATGATAATATAAAACAATGCCAAAATGAGTGGTCAACTACCTGGAAAAAATAAGGATTTTTAAGTACTAGCAGTACAAAGAAATAAGTGATAATTGCCTGGGGGAAGTGCTCCATTACCAAGGTTGATTTGTCTCTGATGAGCCGGGGAGGAGGTAGCCTGGGTGGACAGGGTGTGAGGAGTACATGGTCATGAGATGTCACAGAGATGACCAAGCTTCCCAAAATGCAACCAACTACTACACTTATTTATAGATCCATAAAGCATCCAAAAGGCTATGGATAACTCTCTCGACACTTGGAAGTACTGGATAAAAATTGAGAGATTGGGGGGGCAACTTCTTCCAGTTGAAAGGTATGACCTTGAAAGACAAGTAACTGTAGATGGTGAACATTTGGCTACATAAGAGGATTGTGAGAGTCTGTTCAGGACTGTGGTTGACAATGGGCTTTTGGAAAGGTATGGGGAAATCCTATCAGAGCCACAAGATTCTTCATCAACCTAATAAGACATTATTTTACACAATACTTTTTGAACAGTTAAACTATGCCAAGTATTCTTCAAAGAGCTAGAAATACAACAATGGATACCGTTGTCTGTGCCCTCACAGCCCTTACAATCACTTGCTTTAAGTTAAAATTTAAAGGTAAAAGAATAAAAATGCTAGGAAAATTCTAAACCAGATCTTAATACAGTTTTATACAGAAGATATAGGAAGTATCCAATAGTGCTAAGAATCCAATAGGAAAGGCTATCCATATATCCTCAGATAACTGCATACTAATGCCCAGAGTATGGACATAAAGCCACCCTAAAATGTTAATACTGACTAGGAAGTATGTAGAAATTAATAGGACTTGTGCATCAGTCCTGGTATCAACAGGCTTTAAACTTCCTCCCATCCTTCCCATCCTCCAAAAGCCATCAGAATAGTTTCTTAAGTCTGACATACTTGTGATCATATAATTCTCCAGCTCAAAACACGGTAGTGACTCCCCATTACCCAATGCATGGTTTTGAAGGCCCTCTATTGTCTTTTAAATTAATTAATTAATTTTTTCATGATTTCATTTTTTTCAATAAGCCAGCATATAGTACATCATTAGTTTTTGATGTAGTGTTCAGTGTAGTGCATATAACACCCAGTGCTCATCACCACATGTGCCCTCCTTAATACCCATCCCCTGGTTACTCCATCCCCCCACACCCCTCCTTTCTGTAACCCTCAGTTCGGTTCCCAGAGTCCAGAGTCTCTCAAGGCCCTCTATTGTATTATGTTGCCTCAATAAATCTTCTAATGCAGTCTTCAAAAACCTTTCCCCAAAAGATCCCTTGTTCTAGTCACTCTAGATCTGTGTTGTCCCAATGGCAACCTCTGGCCACATGTGACTATTTACAATTAAATTTATTAAAATTCAGTTCCTCAGTTGCACCAGCCACATTTAAAGTGCTCAATGGCCATATTTGGCTAGTGGCCACCCTATTGAACACCACAGATATAGAACATTTCTGTCACCATAGAAAGTTCTATCAGACAGCACTCTACTAGGCTAAGGAATCTCTGAATACATTCTCTGTGCCTTTAGTCATTGTGGTCCTTCTTTGCCATTCCCCATCTCTACCTATAAAAATTCTAGCCATCATTACATTTTCAGTTCAAGTGGCACTTCCTTCAGGAAGCTTTCCAGAGTAAAAATTAATCGGCTGTCCTCTGTGTTCCTTTGAGTTACTTGGGACTACTCTTCATCACTAGTCATACTTTGCTTTGACTAAGGTCCTCGTGTAAGTAAATATTTCCTCCATCAGCAGAAATTTTTTAGAGCTTTGTATCTGGTAGTGTCTTACACATATAGTTAAGGACCAAAACACTTCTGGCTTTCTGTTGAATCCTGGCGGAACTGGCTCCTGATCAAAACGAAGCAATGGGAGGTAGGATGACAATACACAAAGGAAGGAATGTGTGGTAGGCAAAATAATGACACCCCAAACGATGGTCATGTCCTAATCTCCAGAACCTGTGAATATATTAGTTTACATGGCAGGAGGGGAATTAAGGTTGTTAAACAGCTGACTTTAAGATAGGGAGAGCAGCCTGGATTATCCAGGAGGGCCCAGTGTAATCACTTTTCCAATATAAAAGTAGAAGAGGGAGAGGAGAGGGAGAGCCAGAGAGATGGCAATGTGAGGGCTTGGCCTAACACTCCTGGTTCTGAAAATGAAGGAAGGGGGTCATGAGCCAAGGAATGCCGGTGGCCTCTAGAAGCTAGAAATGGATTCTTCCTAGAACCTCTGGAAGGAATGTAGCCCTGTTGATACTTTGATTTTAACCCAGTGAGACACATTTTGGACGTCTGACTTCCAGAACTCTAAGATAATAAATTTGTATTTGTTTAAGCCACTAACTGTGGAAATTTGTTACAGCAGCAATAGGAAACTGATACAGAGTGGCAAAGGAGTATTACAAATCAAGGCTCATGATTCCTGCATGGATCAAAAACTGACAATATTTGTATCCTTCCTCTAGCACTTTACCTCCATACATTTGTCCTAATAATCAGAATTCTCATTCTATATCAGGATGTTCATTGACAGGATTATTTGTTCCAGTAAAAAGTTCAGTAAGAAGGGATTGATAGCCATTCACATAACACATTATGTGGCCATTAAAAAACATTACATCTTTGAAAATGATTATGTGACATGGGAAGAGCTGATAGTCAAGTTTAAAAGGCAGGATACGAAACAATATATGATCCCAATTTATGAAAGTTAAAGGAAATACACCAAAATGTTAATGATGGATTAAAAAAAATTAATGTTCACGATGGTATCTTTGTGGGATAAAATTAAGAAAGTTTTGGTTTTCCCTTTACACATTTCTGTGTCTTCCAGGTGTTCTATAATGAGCATGAATTACTTTTATAATCAGAAAAATAAACAATGTTTTTTTCATGTAAAGCAAGCCCCTCAGGTAACAAGAACCACAAAATTAATCATGCCTTTGACCAAGTAATCGCATTCATGAAAATATATCCTAAGGAAAGAATTCAAAACAAGAAAAAAAAATCTTTTAAGTAAAAAGGCAATGTTTTATAGCAATGTTTCTTATAATAGTTTAAAATTGGAAGCAACCTGAATATCCAGCAATTTAATTATGATAAAGCAAATTGTAATATATTTGCTTGATAGAATATTGGGAACTCATAAAAATAATGAATACAAACATTACCTAGAAATACAGGCATTACAGAATAACACAAAGCAAAAAACTCAAGGACAAAACACAAAATATCTAGATTATAATAACTCCACTTAACATGGATAAAGATGGGAAGAAGAGGTAGAAATTATAAATCATTGCTATGTTGAATGGAATTCTGAGAGTAATCTGTATAAAGTTGTTTTGATAACAAACACAACTATCTGATAAAGACTCACACCAGCATGTAAATCAAGAAACCTGAGAGTGACAGACACGTTAAGAATGTGGAATGATAATGGATGCAGCAGAAATGGGAGCAACACCTGTGAGACCGGGCACCAGAGATCACCCACATGGGGACATGTGTTTTCATTGCTCTATCCAGCAAATATTCATTGAACCCCACATGTGAGTAAAACTGTAGTGAAAAACAAGGGAATAACAAACACCAAATTTAGCGTTTGAGTTACTCTTGGGGAATTAGGGTTCTACCAAGGAGGGGAACACAGAGAGTTTCACAGGGGATCCGTCATCTCTTAAATTATTTCTTAAATTGGATGCATGGATGTTCTTTTTATGATTCTTCTGATAAATCACAAGTGCTTACAACAGTGCTTGGCATATATTGGCTCACACAGAAACTATTTGTAGAAAGAAACTTTTCGGAACATCTGGGTGGCTTAATGGGTTAAGCATCTGACTCTTGATTTTGGCTCAGGTCATGATCTTGGGGTGGTGAGATGGAGCCCCACACTGAGCTCTGTGTTCAGTGTGGAGTCTGCTTGTCCCTCTCTCTCTCCCCCGCTGCCCCGCCCCCCAGTCATGCAGGCGCTCTCTCTCTCTCTCTCAAATAAATAAATAAATAAAATCTTGAAAAAGAAAAGAAACTTTTCAGTGGCTCTGTAAATAAAGCTCAAACTCTTTAATATGGCATACAGAGCTATTCAGGAACTGACTTGTACCTAATTTATCAACACCTATGACTTCCCCCCAATCTATAATCATTCCTGTTCATTTTTTGCTAAACATATAGGACTTTTTGGTGCCTCTGAGACTTTGTCCAGTTGCTTTTTTTTTTTTCTTTCTGGAATGTTCTGCTTCACCTAGATATCTCCTAATCTCAAGACCAAGTTATGCCATACCAGCTTTGCAAAACCTTGCTGATCTCCCTAATTGTCTCTCCTCTATATTCCCGCAGGGTTTTCCTTATTTGTGCATTGGAACCTGACTTGCTCTAATCTATTATAATCTCTCACATTATTGCTTTATTGCTTACAAAGTACTCTTAGCTCCATTTTACTCGCAGTAACATTGTGAGTTAGTCTCCATGAGCCCACTTAACAGATGCACGAGCTTCCAAAGGAAGAGCAGAACTTAAACACAGGTCTTCAGATTCACGTGGTCCCTGAAGGGACAGGGCTGCCGGGGCAAGAGAGGGCAGGAAGGGGCTGAGGGGATGAAGCTGCATCTCTAACCACACACGCAACGTTTGTAAGATGAGAAAGGACATTTCGCAAGAATTAAGATGGGCCATGAAGATCAACTCCAGTTTGTTTAAGACACGTAATTTATACCTATCAGAGTAGAAAGTGAAACAGGCTAAAAGAATGACCACAAAATTGAAAGGAAAAAAAAAAGTTTAAATGAATTCAACAGAATGGGCCTTACATCCTACCAGGAAACTTCAAAATAGCAGACTGTCTCCAAAGTAGAAACCTTGTCTTATTTTTCTTTTATTCCAAGTCCCTAGAATAAGGCCCAGCACTAAAAAGGAACTCAATGCATGTTGAATTAATTAATTAATGTGCTATTGAGAAGCACAATTAGTTTTAGCTTTCCTGAAACTGTTTCCCCTCAGTCACGTGGCCCTTTCAGTTCAGGGGGACTGAACATCAGTTTCTTGTGTGTTTAATAATTCAGATCCCAAAGCTTCTCTAATGCTCAAAACCAAACAAAATATTCACTTGTTTGAATAAGTCAACAAGTATTTAGGCAGTAAAGTGGATTTAGAATGTGTTAGCAGATACCTGCCCTGTCTTTTATACTATCTTTAACATTTAAGACACGCACAATGCCTGATTAGAATACACGAAAAAAATTCTCATGCCCAAAAGTCACAGATCCAATGAGAAGAAAATCTACAAAGCAAGAAGCCTTGACCTGCCATAGAGACGCAGCTCTGATGAAACTAACAGTAATACTGAACAAAAAGACACCATTGAAAAACTCAAGAGCTTTTGAAAGCCTCCCATCGAACACCAACGGCTATCTACTTTATAAGTTGATCATAGAGAACATGTTTTTGGGAAATTGGTCATTGAACAAATCGGCCATTAGAGAATTTATTTTTTGCAAACCTCGAATTGATTCTGGATCCTGGGACTAGGCACTCTGGTGTTTCACAGCCTGGCCTGTTGAGGCAATCCATAGTTCCTGACTGATCATGGTTCTGGGATACACTTCAAGGAAAGAACAGGTCTAGGTTCAAATAAGTCAATTAAAAGGCAATGTGCGCAATAAGAAAGGATTTAAAGGATGTGCCAAAGGGTGGCTATCCTGGAATGGGCTAAGGGTCTTGCCCTAGCTGCCTTCTCTCTGTGTCTCAGTGTATGTTTTCATCTATCAGGGGAGAGGAGAATGTAGACAGCAATCCCTCAGGGAACTAGGGCTGGATTGCTCATATGTGCATTTCCTCTGATGGGTTCTGCCATCCCCAGACACAAATCTCTTCCATTAATTCTCTTATTTCATAAACACTTATCAAGTGTCTATATCCTGTTCTAGGAGCTGGGAATATGATAGTGAACAAGACAGGTAAGGGCTGGGTTCTTACGAAGCTAACGTTGTAGAAGAAAGAAATGATAATAAGAAAATATCAACTTGGCAAAGTTGAAACCCCCCAAAGTCTGTGCTATTGTAGTCAACAAGGTGTTTAATCTTCCTTCCATCTCCCAGCAACATCAGACTAACACTTGCCATTAAACTAGACCAAATAGCAGACCTACTCAAATGCTTAGCAGTCCCTGGAAGAATTTGATTATGAGGGGTGGACAGGGGAGAATTTCTCTATTTGGTCCAATTTCTAAATGGAAACTCACAGTGTTTGATGAATAATGAATGTGAATAATTAATGCATTTGAGAAAGGAAAATTTCTTACCTGTCAGTTACTTATCTTGGAGATTACACATCCATCACTCCTCCCCCCGAGGGGCTAGACTCATCTCCATAGAAACTGGGGGCAACCCAGAATGTTAATTATGCCTCAATGCCAGATTTCTCTGCTTAGAATGTGACTCACCGGAAGACCTTCTAGGGCTAACTTGTTCTGAAAAGTAGAAAATTTAATTTATCTGAAGTATTTTTTAAAGCTCCAAATAATGAAGTATCTTAATAAGCCTAAGAAACAATCAAGAGACTGACTCTGTGTGTACACACACTTGGGAAAATAATTGTGTAGAAACACATGAATCCTCTGGGCAAGAGGCTGAATGGAAGAAATGGATCCTTGGTCCATTAATAACGTAAGTACCAACACCTAGAACAATGACAAACACATAGTAGGTGCTCATTGAATATTACTGTTATTGTTGAATGTTATGTTGAATGTTGTTAAATGAACTACAACTTCTGTGCTGTGATAAAACAATTCTCATTATTATGGTGACACTGTACACAACATCCTTTTCATACACGTTATTTCATTTATTCTTTATTTTTTTAAAAATATTTTATTTATTTATTTGAGAGAGAGACAGAGCAAGAGAGAGCACAAGCAGGGAAGAGAGGGAGAAGCAGGCTTCCCACCAAGCAGGGAGCCTGATGCAGAACTTGATCCCAGGACCCCAGGATCATGACCTGTGATGAAGGCAGATGCTTAACCAACTGAGCAACCCAGGTGCCCCTCATTTATTCTTTATAACAACTTGAAAAATAAGTCCACAGTACATTACCATATTTTTTTAAAACTCTAAAAACAAAAGTTTGGGGGGAAATGCATGTGATGAAAAGCTTGATTTGAGTTGAGATGAGCCTTTTCATAGTCCTTACCCTACTTATGTAAATATTTATACATTTTGCTGCAGAAATATTAATACATTTGCTTTCAGAGGACATCCTAGATCCTGTTGGGCTTTTTTGATCTATACATCATATGTAACATGTTACCTTTCTAAAATCTAAAAAATTCAGAATTCCAGGAGCACCTGGGTGGCTCAGGCAGGTAAATGTCCAACTCTTGATTTCGGCTCAGATCATGATCTCAGAGTTGTGAGATCAAGCCCCACATCAGGCTCCACACTTAGCAGGGAATCTGCTTGAGATTCTTTCCCTCTGCCCCTCCCCCTGCTCACACACACTCTCTCTCTCCCTGCCCCTCTAAAATAAATAAATAAATCTTTAAAAAAACATAAAAAATAAAAAGTAAAAAATTCAGAATTCCAAAAACACATCTTGCCTCAAGAATTTTGGTTGGGAAGAGGACTCACATTGGACTCTCATAGACTCACATTATCATCCCACTTTTATAACTAGGATTCTTTGACTCAGGAAAGCTAAACAATTTACCCACAATCACAGAGCTAGTAAATAGATACTTACACCAAAATCCTCTGATGCCCAATCTTTGGGGTTTTATTTTCCCCACTACACTAAACCTCAAACAATTAATCTGAAATTGAGTATTAAGATAATTGTCTATCCCACTGACATAAAAGAGGTAAATTAATCAGAGGCAGCACAGACTTGGTTGGTACAGCAGAAACTGAAAAAGAACAAATGGCATTGGGTCTGGAGGTAGGTGAGAGCTGTCTTATGTGGAAAGACCTCTGCTCCCTGAAGGAAATGACTTCTGAGATTTAATCTCATTCTCCAGTGCCTAAAGTGCACATGAAACAGGAGCTGACCAAAGGTTGTCTGGTAGACTTCTTTGAATAAGTCAGATGTGGCCCACATGATATTGCCATACCACATCCATTTTTTTTTCTAATCACAGAACTTTCATTTAAAAGTAAATGATACCCAGATCTCTCTCTTGAGAAGAGAGAATAAGAAGACCAAATTACAAGGTTGGCACTTTTATCAGTCAGGAGAGTCTAGGTTATGCTGTGGTAACAAACAACCCACAAAGCTCTATGGCTTAAAACAACAAAGGTTTGTTTCTTGCTCATATTACATGTTTATCACAAGAAGTCAGGAGAAGCTCCATTCATTGTAATCATTCTGGGGGACCCAGGATGATAATGCAGCCCTTCTCTCTAACATTGCTAGTTGCCTGACAGAGGAAAAGAGAAGGCAACAGAGCATGCCCTGGTTAAAGCTTCCACCTGACTGATATGTTGTCACTTACACTCACATAGTTCATTGGTCAAAGTAAGTCATCTAGTCACACCCAGCATTAAATGGTAGAAAGTACAAAACTCATGGCTTTCAAGATCTTCAATACATTTGCCTACTCAACAAATATTTTCTTGAGTGCCTGCTAGTGCTAAGCACTATTCTATGTACTGGGGATTTTAAAAAAAAATTTGTTGAGTGCTATGAAGAAAAATAAAGTGGAGCAATGGGTGGTGAGGGATTGGGTTGGGGAAGAAGAGGTGAAAAGCAAGTTCAGGGAAAGATTCTCTGAATAAAAGACCTGGAAGAATTGAGGGAGGGAACCAAGTAAGGGAATTCTGCCTCTGAGGCCAAAGCAAAACACAAAGAACTCAAATCCCAGGAAAATCCAGAATGATTCCTAAAGTAGAGACAGAGGGCTGAGACATCAACAGTGTGTATCTGTGGGGCTGAAATAGTTGGGCTCGTTCTCTTCAAGCCCCATAATACACCATCCCACTTCCTTCTTTTCCTGACTGCAACCACACAGGCAGCAGAACACTTCCTTTTTCCCGTTGTTAAACAACATGCAAAAGTGGTTTACTTCAGGAGAGGATAGCAATCAGCAAGTGTTCTGTAAACAAATAAAATTATCCATTTACTGATGAAAATCTATACTCCATGAAGGGTCATGGGTGTTTTAGGTACTTCATTTTATTTTTATTTATTTATTTTAAGTATTTTTATTTATTTATTTATTTGACAGAGAGAGACACAGCGAGAGAGGGAACACAAGCAGGGAGAGTGGGAGAGGGAGAAGCAGGCTTCCCGCCAAGCAGAGAGCCCGATGCAGGGCTCAATCCCAGGACCCCAGGATCATGACCTGAGCCGAAGGCAGACGCTTAACTGACTGAGCCACCCAGGTGCCCCAGGTACTTCATTTTATTGAATAGGGTTGTTGTGGAAGGGATTAAGATATATAGGATACCATTTTACAAACGAAAAATCTATAATGTGCGCTAACTGACTTTCTGGAAAGGCGTGCAGACCTTTTGTGGCAGAGATAGAGTCTGACTCCCAAGCCTGTGCCCTAAATTATCATAAAACACAGGGAACTTTAGCCTTTTTGGAAGGCAAACTTGTGGAAATCCACATCTACACGAATTCTTATTTGACAATTTAAAGATGGAATTGCCCTTGTTACAGGGAAAAGGAATGTTATTTAGGCATCTTTGCAACAGTGATCAGGTCTTTCGACAGGTAAGACTGAACCCATGGCTACTTCATCACACACTCATCCAAAGGTCACCTTCTCTTTGAAGTTTCCCCTGACTACCCTATTTAAAATTGCAAAGCTGCCTCCTCAGGACTTCCTACCTCCTTCTCTGGCTTTGTTTGTCCCCATAGCACTTAGGACCCTCTTATAAACTGTATGATTTATTTGTTCACTGTATGTTGCCCACTATTTGAAAGTAAGCTCCATGGGTGAAGGAAATTCTCGTCTGCTTTTTTCAAAATCACTTTTATTTCCCCTAGAGTGTAGAAAAGTACCTTATACTCAATCAGTAATTATGAATCGATGGTCAGAATGAATGAGTGAATGTAAGGATTCAGAGAATGATCTCTTACTTGAGCAAGAGTTTTTCATCTGGGATACATTAATGGGCTTGGGCATAAATTACATGCAATTGTGTGGGAAGGAGAGTAGTTGTGTGTGTATAGTCAGTCTCAAAGAAGCCAATAACCCAAAGATTAAAAACCACTTTTTGTGGCATAGCTATACAGGGGAATCTTATTCAGCCATAAAAAGAAATGAAGTCCTAATACTTGCTACATGGATGAAGCTTGGAACCATTATACTAAGTGAATGAAGCCAGACACAAAAGGTCACATATTGTGTGATTCCATTTATATGAAATGTCCAGAGTAGGCAAATCTATACAGAAGAACCTAGATTTTTAGTGGTTGCCAGGGGCTCAGGGGAGAACAGAAGGCAGAACGGGGAGCAATTGCTTAATGGATATGGAATTTTCTTTCAGGATGATGACAATGTTCTGGAACTAGACAGTGGCCAAGGTTGCACAATATTGTGAGTATAGTAAATACCACTGAATTGTATACTTTAAAATGATACATTTTGTGTTATATATGTTTTACCACAATTTTTTCAAAAAAGAACCACTTTGTGAATAAGGAAAACAGATGACCAAGACGAGGCAAATCATCTCATACATCTAACAAGATGGATGATGGAATCTAAGTCTGAAAAACTATCAGTTGCAATCAAACATTCTAAGAATATATGGAATATGGAGTATTTATGAATAACATATATTCGTATCAGGTTTTTTAGTTTTGAACAAATTTCCAAGCGTATTATTTAATTACTAGAAAAGAAACTTGTGAGGTGGGTGGGGCAGTTACACTTCTTGATTATCTCCATTTTATAGATGAGAATAATGTGATTCAGAGAGGTTAAATAATTTTTCCAAAGTCATATAGCTACTGAATGGTAAAATAAAGATCTAACCCAAGGTCTCTTTATGTTTTTGGCAAATTGGTTCCTCCAGCTCTTTCCAAACTTTCAGTATCTTTCCAGAAATCACAAGTCTTCTTGTGGTAAGTCTCCCCAAGTGAGGTCAAAGGCCAAATTTCTTCTCTAACATTTGGAATGACATCTTTTTAGTGTGGTCACACTGAGTACTTCACTGTGACCAAAAGCTCTGGCTAGAAATTATATACACCCATGATAAATGATAGCACCAGGAAAAATAGATTCATTGTTATTTATGTAAATTTTTGAGAGTGAGAATGTTCTAAAATGTGGAGTCAATGGTAAGAAAAAGATAATCAAAGCTAATGAATGAAAACCAACTTCTTCATTTTGCCAATGACAAAAGTCAGGTACAAAAAGGTTTGTCTAAGATGACACAGAGTTAGCATCAGAGGTAAGATTGGAATGCAAGGCTTTTGAATGCCCTGTAAATGCACAGAGTTTCTAGGAAACTAGCTTTCCAACAGCGTTCTCTTCTCTGAGAAGAGATTATTTGAAGTCTGTGTAGTTAGCAGTTCACGAATATGCTGACATTTATAAACATGGAAAGGAAGAATTACAGATTCAGTGACGATAAACAACCCAAATGCTTAAATTTAGCCTCAAGTGAACCCGTTTTCTCCCTTTTGTCATCTCCACTGGGCTGAACCACAAGGACACAGTGACTTTTCTGTTTTACCCAAGAATGGTCAATTATCCAGAATTTACCAGTCATGTTTTGTAAACATAGTTGGTGATGGGGTGAATAATGCAGGCCTACGGTGTCACTTCCACCCATGGAGACACAGATGGTCAGAGCTGAGACCTTAGAGACCTTCCAGTCTGGGATTCCCCAGCCACAGTCAGCTGACCTCCAGGGAGTTACTGCCTTGAGCCCGTGTCCAACTCCACCTTCCTTCTCAGAGACAGAGCTTGTGTTTGGCTCCCCTCCGCCTTCTGATCTTCTGCTCCCTCACTCTGAGGCAGGTTGAGGGTTTGCAATAAAGTCTCCTAAAATGGAGCATCAGCCATCTTAGGGAAGATGTGGAGGAGAAAACTTGAAAAAAGAGAAAGCACCTGCTAGAACACAGTAAACTTAGCAAAGCTCCTCAGTGTACACGTTGAGCTGGAAGGAAGATGTTAAAATCATGTAAACTAAACCTTCACTCCTTCCATGAAGAAAGTCAGGCCCAGAGAATGGATGTGACTTGTCCAAAGCTACAAAATCAGGAAGTGGTAGAGTTGACACTAGAACTCAGATCCTCCAAATTCCAATCCAGTGCCTTTTCATGATACATTTTCTCAGTTTCCATTGTTCTCCTTTACATAAAATAACCATGATTCATAATCCACCAGTGCCACATCAGGCACTGACTATCCTATGTATTGTCTGCATGTTTCACAGAGTATATTTTAACACTCATGACATATGAGTGAGGTCATAGATGGTATTTTTAACATATATCTCCTCATAACTAGTACAGGCTTTGTCTCATAAGAAGTATGCATAAGTTTTTTGATGGAATGAATGCTGTGGATGGGACTGGTGGAGTTTCAACATAGCTACTAAAGTCTTTCATGATATGCCATCCTTTCCTCAGGGTGAAGGTCTTCTCTTTGTGTCCGCTCTACTCTGCCCCCTCTTCCCCCCTATTCCCCAAATCATTTTTCAAGCCCCAATCAAAAGCTACCTCCTGTTATCTCTAACAGAAAGAGAACTGCTGGGGCACCTGGGTGGATCAGTTGGTTAAGCGTCTGCCATCAGCTCAGGTCATGATCCCAGGGTCCTGGGATTGAGCCCCACATCAGGCTCTCCACTCAGCGAGAGGCCTGCTTCTCCCTCTCCCTCTCCCTGCTGCTCCCCTGGCTTGTACTCTCTCTCTCCGTCAAATAAATAAATAAAATCTTAAAAAAAAAAAAAAAAAAAGGAAAAGAAAGAGAACTGTCAAGACTGGCATCAAACAACCTCGGATCTGCATGCCCCCCTGACGTATGTGATGTGTTAACTGTATGATAAGGGCGAGTTACTTAAACTCTCTGAGATTCAACTTAACCACTTGTTAAAGAGCTCATAATACTGATTTAAGCTGATTTTTTCCTGTGGAAGAAATAACATACGTAAAATTTCTAGCACAGCATGTGCCACATGATAGCTACTTAACAAATGTTAATGCCCTTCATCTGGGCAATTCCTTCCTTAAAAGTGTCCCATGGCTCTCTGCTTACTCTCCACTAGTTTATTATGCATTATTTTACAAATTATTGATAACTTTAGAATACTTCTGTCTCTCCACTAGATCATAAACTATCTTGAGGGCATTACTATATCAGGAAATCTTTGCATTTAACTCACCGTGACTTCCCACAGCATCTAGAAGGACATCTAGCACAAATGTGGCACACAAAACTTATTTTTGTAGAATTGAACTGAAGTGGGTGTGGGTGGTGGTGATGGGGAGTGCATAATGTATCAGGCCTTTTAGATTGTTTGTCTGAAAAGTAAGAGCCCTTATGCTGGTGTTTTCCGTATTTCTTCATATTATGTTTCTTTTTCTCCCTAAAAACAGGTAGACAGGTGTTTGGCAATGACACCCTTCCATCTAAAGTGAGCATCTAAAGAGGTGACACCCCCTCAGTGAGTGACCAAGCTGCATTTATGTGTTGGGTCCTCATTGCCCCCACGAAGAGGAAGTGGTATTTCAGGGATGGCAGATGACAGTGTGACATCACCCATCTCCGTCAGTGCTCATTTCGTTTCTTCAATTTCAGCAAAGAAATGATAGAAAAGGTTGTTCCTTTGTCACATGGGTGACCTATTTTTATTACTTATTGATGAAAATAGAGAACCCTCACTGTTGAGCTTCCCATTTCTGTCCTTACCTCTTGTCCCAGCTTTCTGGAGGAAGTAAAGGCCAGTAACCAAAACTTAAATGGTAAATTCCTAGATCACATCTATCTATATTATAATCTAAAAAAGTAAAAAAGCCAAATTTTTTTTAAAGAATTAAAGCTTAGATACCTCTGCATCCCTATGATAATAATTAAAATTAACAAAATTAACAAATGTTAATTTGAGTTCTTGTTATGATCAAGTCACTGTGCTCTATGTTTGATCACTTCATCCACTCCTCAACTAGCCCTATATGGAGGGTGGTATTAACAGAGAGGGTCAGTAACCTGTCCAAGATCTTATATACAATAGCAAGAGTCAGGGAGATTTGGATCTACATTTGTCTGAATCAAGGGGATGCATTCATAATCATTACCCATACTGCCTTACCCATCTATGCAAGGGATTGAGTCATGAGTTAGTAATATGGAAATTAATGACACACAGCTACTTCCCTTAAGAAGCTAACAATGTAGAATATACATACATATACATATATATTCTAGAGAGAGAGAATATATATATATATATAATTATATAATTATAATATAAAGTGATTGGTGCTATATTAACACTACTAAAAAAGGGCTATGGAAGCTCCCAAGAGGCAGAACTGAATTCTAAGTTGAGGTCTGGGTAATGGAGAAAACCAAATATCTAATTTGTATAAGAGGTTGTTCTAGGTACTTTCACATAGGTGATCCTATATCATTTTATTTAATTACAAAGTACTCCTATGTGATAAGTGGGTAGTACTGCCCCCATTTTACAGATGTGAAAACCATGTCTCATACAATAATAGTAAACAGCTATCTAGCATTTAGGACATACTGTGTGCTGTTCTAAGAACTACATGTGTATTAGTTCATTTAATCCTCACAACGATTCAACCATACAGGTGCAAAACCCATTTTAGAAATGAGGAACCTGGGTTCCAGACTGTTCCAGTCATTTGCCTGAGGTCTTACCACCAGTAAGAGGTAAAGCCAGGTGGAGGGGGTACTGAGTCCTTGTTTCAACCATCATGTTATTGTTCTGTTGGGAGAAAGTAAGATGAACAAAGTTACCACCTAGAAAGGGGTAGAGCCAGGATTTGGCCCATGTCTACCTTTCTGTAATAAAGACCGTGCTCTTTAAAAAAATTTTTCATTTAAAATAGTTTATACCTTAAAAGACACTGGAAATAGAGGTTGAAGTAAAATGCCCTGAATACCATAGCAAAAAGTAAGAACTCTATTCTATAGCAAGGGAAACCCTTAAAAGATTTTGAGCAGAAAATTAAAAAAAAAAATCAATATGATTCAATCTTCATTGAGGAGGAAAGAAAGCTCACTAAAATGTAAACCATGAATCAGAAGTGGTTGAGGCAGAAAGTAACAAGCCCCATTAGGAGGATTCTGCGTAAGCCGTAGTGATGAAGGTCTGAGAGAGGACAGGTCATGATTAACAGAGAACATGGAGGGAACATTCAAGAGAGTTTTCAGAAATGGCTTTGGCAGGACTTATCCAATGTGGAGGGAAAGGGACAACTCAAAGAGGAGCCCAAAGTTTGCAGCGTGAAAGGCTGAGAGAACAGTGGTAGTCTTGAATGGTCCAGATAACATGGAGGGATAAGAAAGGTTTGGACATGTTGAGTTTCTGGTGCTTGTAAATCCTGAGAAGGTAACCAAGAGAGTCATTTTAGGAAATAAGAATTATTTAGTCTCTTGGTCTCTAGCAGAAACCCTTCAGGACTTAATAATCCAATCTACTCTTTGTAAGTCATTCCAGCCAATAAAGCAGCAATTGCGACCTCTTTCTGTAGCAACACATATGAAGGATGCCATTCACAAACCCAGCGTCCCCTTAACCACACCCACGATGTCGTAGAACCTTCAAGGTGAGTGAGACAGGTAGTACATTGTACACAATTCTCAGAGCACCAGCTGTCATTCCAAAACACAAAGTTTTTTTCTTAAGTATTTGTAGTAACATGAGAAAATGTTTAGGATGTAATCAGGTTAAGTGGGAAAAAAGCTGAGAACAAAAAGATACATAATGTATTCCAAAAAAAAATCATATACATATATATTACACACAGAAAAAACGCTAGAAGGAAATGCACCAAAATGTAAATAGAGGGTCCTTCATTAAGCAAATATTATGGAGCACCTGCAATATGCCAGGCATTGTGCTATTCATCAGGTACGGTGAGAAAAATGGGCCTATTTGATGCCCTCATATAGCTTACAGTTTGAGGACTAAGCTAAGCTAAGAACATAAAGACAACTGTGAAACATTCTGAGTACAGAATACTTCTAGCCTTTTATAGTTGACTGAGTCCTTGTTCTCAACCATCATGTTAATGTTCTGTAGGGGTAAAGTAAGGTGCCCCAAAATGCCAGCTAGAAAAAGGCAGAGCCAGGACTTGAACCATGTTGAACATGGACACCAATTCTTTTAGTGGCTTACGTGTTTCATGGCACAGATGTTTCTAAAACATTCAAAGTTCTCATAGAAATGACTCTCTTTTGCACTCATATTTCACTGATTTACATATCATGTAATTAAATTCTGTAATTACAATAACAAGTATGTCTGGCATTTCTGTATACGTGAAAAAACCCAAGTGATTCTTTTTGAGCATGGACCCATCTGGAAGGGGCACAAGTGCCTGAGCATGCTAAAGAAGAGGCCGCTGGCTACCAGCATTCAGCACACTGTGGGCATCAGTTGGCATAACTTACAGAAGTAATCAAGAGAACACCTCAATCCAAGAAGTCAACTAAATGAAAATTGGTTAAGAGAAGCTACATTGTGTCATATTTCTGGTCACACAGCTTGAGATTGCCATAACATTAGGCAGCCAGTTAAATCATATTGACCTCCCTATCAGTTAAAATCTTATTTTCATTATTATTATATCTGCCATTAAGTCACAGTTCTGTGCTTGTTATGGGTTGAATTGTGTTCTCCCCAAGTTCATATGCTGAAGTACTCCCCACCCAGTACCACAGAATGTGAATTTATTTGGAGATAAGGCCTTTAAAGAAGTCACTGAAGTAAAATGAGGTCATATGAGTGGGTCCTGATCCAATATGACTGGTGTTGTTATAAGAAGAGATTAAGACACAGACGACACACAGATGGAAGGGCAACCATGTGAGGACACAGCAAGAAGGTGGCTATCCACAAGCCAGAGACAGAGGGCTCAGAAGAAACCAACACTGCCGGCCCCTTGATCTTGCACTTCCAACCTCTAGAACTGTGAGAAAAAAAATTTCTGTTGTTTAAGTCATTAAGTCTGTTGTATTTTGTTATGACAGCTGTAGCAAACTAATACAGTGCTTATCTCCATGGCTGGCACATGGCCAGCACTCAAATATTGATATAAATGAGTGAATGGGGAATGTATATGCCCCCCATCCTCCATTTCTATGGTTGATTTTTTGAGGACCTTTAAAAAAGAAGTTTAATAAGCATAGGCGTGCTCTAGTTACCTGCCAGCACTGAGATTTTAAGATAAGAAAGTAGGCCTTCTCTTTGATTCATTTCTACCTCTTGATCCTCACTCAGGAAAGAAGTTCCCATAAATTCCAATTTAAGAACATGTCAAATGATCAGAGCAGAAATCCCAGCACTATTAGAACAGAGCCAGTCCTCAACAGATTCAGGGAAGCCTTGAGCTCCTTCATGCTGGGTAATGATGTCTCATGGGGCTTCACTGAGACCCCTGGTACACACGGACAAGGCTAGGATGTGAAATGACCAGAAAAATTGGCAGGCAGCCAAGAAAATCTCTAAGGCCTTTGATACATGGTATATGAGGTCATGGGAAACAAGGTTGAACTTTCTCCCCCTCTCCTCCCTAAGGACAAGAATTAAGGTACTTGAAGAAGCCAACACATCCCCTGGATGTGCCTTTAGCAATGTGACCTCAAAACTGGACCAGTAAATTACTGGGATTCTAAGCATTAGCATAGAGTGTCAGAGCCCACCTAATCTCCAAAGGTATGTGGCCCAACCTTCTCAATTTGCAAGGAAGGAAACTGAGTCCCCAAAAGGGGAAAGATCTATCCCCGCTCTTGCCATCATCATTTCTTAAGCCTTTGCCTTAGAAGCCGAAGTTAAACATTTCAATCTTCATATTGTTACTTTTGAAAGAGAGCTTCTTCCCTAACACCTTATGAATAGCTCCTAGACTTTGCTCAAACACTTCTAGGACTGGGGAACTCACTGTTCCCGAAGGTAGTAAGACCATCTTTGAACAGATTCCACTGTTAATTTCATTTATTGAGCCCAAATCTGCCTCCCTGCATCTTCTACCCACTGGTTCTCATTATGCCTTCTTAAGAATGAAGGAATCCATCCAACTCCTCCTTTGCATGGTGGCCTTCAGATATCTGAAGACAAAGAAGACTTTTAACATTATCTCATGTATCATGGTTTTGAGCTCTCTATTCATCCTTGTCGCTATTGTGAATTGCTTTAAGTCCTCATAAAGACCAGTTAGTGACACATCAACAGACAGAAATATAACACCCTAATTAATGAGTGCTGGTCCCTTGACCTGGAATGAAATTATATATGAATACCCCTAAATGAGTGGGAAAAGTGGAATGGGATTGCTTACCAATAAAGAGAAGAATAGCCCCTCCCAGATCTGGTTGTCTTATCTGAAACCAATTCCTTCCCTGAATTATTCATAGGCCTATTACAAGAAGCTCTGCCTAAAGTCTTCCCCTGGCCTCCTCCCTGTATATTGGTCATCTCTCCTCCTGCCATCTGCCATCCTCAGCCCTGTCACTTTTGCCCCCAAGCCCCCAGTGGGTCCTGGGCTTGGATGTATGGAAGGACAATCCAGGGAGCTTCAAGCATCTGCCAAACTTCTTCCAAGGAGAGCAACCCTAACCAATTTTCTGACTTTTTCTTGCTATTCCCTTCCTGATACACTTATTGTAGAAATGAAACCAACACTGATATACTCATCACAGTGGATTGGAATAAAGACTAGTGCCCATGCTGAAGATCTTACATGAACAGGACTCATAAAGACTAACTACCCAAGAGGTACTCCTTACTGAGGGAGTCTTGGCAAGCTGACCCAATTGGCCAACACCTTGATCTTGGAATTCTAGGCTCTAAAACTGTGAGAAATAAATGCCTGCCATTTAAGCTACCTAGTCTATGGGTATATTTGTTACAGCAGTCTGAAAAAGACATATCTACATGTGCCTAGCCATGGGCACACACCACTGGGGAGGGGATGGAATCAAAAAGATTTATAAAATCTGGGCTCTATCCACAATGAGCTAAAAAATCTAACTGGGAAAATAAAATTCCCATGTGACACTGTTGGCCAATGGAACAGTTTAAAATAAAGTGCTCAATAACTAGAAAATGTATAACAAAATGTTAAGTATATGGTCTTGGCAACAAATTTTGAAGAAGTTTAAAGAAAGATCAAGATGGAGTAGAGATATCAGAAAAGACTTTATCAAGAAAGTGGTGCCAGAGTTAAGTTTTAAAGGATAGGCAGGAGGGGGTGGGCATTCTGGGCAAGAATAAAGGCATAGTGGCAAAAAACACACAAAAAAACCCAAAAAAAACCCCCAAAACCTGACAGTCACTGGGTAGGGATAACAGAGGAAAACCAATTAAATAACCACAAATTGTGAATGTTATAAAACAAAACCAAACAATTCAGATCACACCTAACAAACAAAATTATAATAGAAATACCATGTCTGCTCCCCAAACACATGCACATTCTAACACATTCTTGGAAAGAGTGTTGTAACATTGATTTATATCTGACAGTCCAAGTAAAAAAAATGAAAGAGCTGCCAAATCTGCCTATATAAATCCCAGTGATTTCACATGTTTTTATCCTATGAACTGAAGGCAGAAAAAAAGATTTAAGCCTGTGAGACAGCAGACAATAAAATGGTACCCTAGCGAAGCTTCTCTGAGGAGTCACTAGAATCATATTTATCATGTCCAAGACTGACATTAATTCTAACGTGCAGACACTCTTCGGCATTCAGATGCACAGTATTAAATAACTCTAACAGGTGAATTTATCGAGTTCTGCAGTGGTATGCTGAGCCATACAGAGGATCCATATAACAGCAGTTTTATGCAGAATCAAACACTCCATAGGAGCCATGTTAAGCTTCTTCTGTTGACAGCCAGATGATTGACAAGACCCTCCTCCAAAATCTTCCTGGATAAAAGTGCTTCTCTTTGGCCTTGTGGTGTCAAACCCTTGGGCTGCAAATGCCTTGAGCAACTGATCAGAACAAGAACTGCTACCTAAATGAGAAGTCCGGGCCAGGCTTGTAGGTAATCTTGACTGGTTCATGAAAAGGAGGACTGATCCTCTGTCTTGGTGAGATTACACATCTAAATCCCTAGCTATTGGAAGAAAACATTGCCGCTGCTTCCTTGTCCCTACAGAGAAAATCACCTGCCTTCCTGACCTCATGAGAGAGCCCCAGTTATTAGCTAACAAGCTACTGCCCTCCTGACCTCATGAGAGAGCCCCAGTTATTAGCTAACAAGCTACCACTCTGATCAAAAGCCCAAAGAGCGAGGTAAGGATCTGGGGCAGAGCCAGAAATCTGCATTTCTAACAGGCATCCCCAGGTATTCCTTTCCTAATTTGCTTGATCACCAGAAGCATCTGGAGCAGTTTCAAAGTGTGGATTCTCAAAGCACACCCCAGACCTCCTGAATGGAATCTCCAACAGTTTGTAAATGATGATGGAAGTGATGGATCATTATGCTGTTCAGAATTGTTTATATAACAATGAAAGTGAGAGATTCCAGTTGTTGTAGGTGTCACTTCTCTGTTTGCTTCCTTTTACAAGAAAAGAAGAGCTAGGTAAGCCATTATGTTTCTGTTCTTACCTTGGGTACCAGGAAACTGAAAGCTGATAGCAACTCTTCCTGGCTTAAATTTCTAGGTATAATTGTTTTCCTTTGTATTATTGGTCCTTTCTAGTATTTTTTTTAAATGTAACTTTGAATTAAGTCACCTAGAATTAGTGGGAGCATAAATTACAAATTATTGCAATATAAATTCCAATTCAAGTCATTTGACGCTTAACTGGGGGAAAATTCAAGCTTTCCCTCAACTTTCAGAAAGTCGCTTCCTCAACTTTCAGAAAGTCGCTTTCTCTATTCAGCTTGTAAATGTGGGTGAATCTTGCATTTTACAGCTTCATACCAATGACGGGGCTCCCATCAACCTGCCTCTTGGGACAAGTGACAGAGGACGAAGGGCCCCAAAGGACTACTCTACTTGGCAGAGTGGAGGAATCCAGGCCTTGGTCATTTGCCCAGAAGCTCAGTTGCTCCCTCTCAACCCCATTATCTGCTAAGGAGAGCCAGCCAAGGAGTAGGGAAAACAAGGTGTGAACCAAGTCTGAGAACTGAGGTTCAAACCCCAACTCTGTGTGGTATTCCACATGCCCTTACCTCTAGTTTCCTCATCTGTGAGATGGATGTGACTTCCCTGACTTTGCCTGTCTCTTGGGGTTACTGTGAAAGTTCTTTGTAAAATGAAACGTTTTATATGATGCAAATTAACAACTATTGGAAATAGCTCAGAAATGCTAAATAAAATATATTCAAATGTGATAACTGGCCCTTCATCTAAGACGGCTCTCTTGTTCCTAGGAAAAGGTCACTAGGTTTTAAAAAGAATTCTAGAGGGGACGCCTCGGTGGCTCAGTCAGTTAAGCATCTCCCTTCAGCTCAGGTCATGATCCCAGAGTTCTGGAATTGAGTTCCACATTGGGCCCCTTGCTCAGCAGGGAGCCTGCTTCTCCCTCTGCCTGCCGCTCCCCCTGCTTGTGCTCTCTCTGACAAATAAATAAAATCTTAAAAAAAAAAGAAAAAAGTTGGGGTGCCTGGGTGGCTCAGATGGTTAAGCATCTGCCTTCGGCTCAGGTCATGATCTCAGTGTCCTGGGATTGAGTCCCACGTCCCGCTCTCTGCTCAGCAGGGCATCTGCCTCTCCCTCTGTGCTCACATGTGCTCTCTCTCTCAAATAAGTAAGTCAATATAATGTTTAAAAAAAAAAAAAAAGAAAAAAGTCTAGAGGATCCTAATGTACTCCTCCAACAGATGAAAACTGAAGAGCCACCAGTGGGCAGGGTGAGGTCCTCAACTGGGAGGATGGCCTTCGAGGGTCAGGGTGTTTAGTTTAACCTTACTTTGCCCTGAATTCAGATAATACTTGGAGCATTGTATTCATCCTTCGACAGCACACTGTAGGAGGCCTTCACCACCTATAGTATGTCCAAGGGGCCTAGGAACCATGTCCCATTAAAAATAAAGGAACTCAGCACATGCAGCCTGGAACAGACTCAGGGGACATGGCCCTCTCTTAAAATAGAAATAGTGACATAAGATTGTCATGGAAAAGAGGGAGGAGTTTCTTTCAGTGTGGACTCCCCAGAGTGGATTTGGGGAAAGTGGATTTCCCCAAGGAAAGTTGCCAGACACAAGATGTCGATTCAGGGGAAGACAAATTTCAGGATGGAGTACACTAACAAGTAAAATGAGGAGCTCCTACAACATCAGTTTTTAGATGTTTCCAAAGGGATTCTTGCTCTTAGTGAGAAGTTGCAATAGATAATCTCTGAAAAGTTCTGACCATAAGATGCTCCAAGCCAATCCCTTCATCAATGGCAGACATAAAGTTTCTCATTCCTGGAAACAAACTAAAATCCTTTGGCTAAAGAACCCAAACTTGAGTTCAGGTGGTAGAAGTTTAGAGTTATTGCCGAGAAGGGACTCAGCCCACCCCGTGCCAAAACTGGTGCTCTTCAACGTCTTCTATGTTTACTACTTCACTTTGATTGCGAGACTTCTCAGATCGAAGCTTGATGTGGCACCATCCCCCTTCTCTGCCTCACCTTGGCACCAAGCCAGGAATCCACTGCTGCCATTTGTGTTTTCATTTAGTAAATAAAGATCAGAAATGACTGCTGTTTTAATAGATTGAAAACTCTGGTCTGCAAATAAATATCTTGGGGGAATTAGAGAAGATTTGGAGAACAACAGTCAATCTCAATATAATTAAAAATAAGCTCTCACCTGCTACTAATTTCCTTCTTGTTTCTTTGCTAACAGAAATCTTTGTTTGAACAAAGAGGTAAAAGGCACAGTTAGAAGCTGTTTACATAGTGCAAATGAGAGTGCTAATTGTAGGGAGCCTGCATGTTAATGAGAGAGAGGTTATTTATCAGTGTGAAATTCTGAGTGCAATAAATTGCAGGTGATATTTCAGGAAACATTCATTTTCTAATGATTTCTTTTCACCGACAACAGTGGCCCCAAATCAAAGTGCAGTATGTTATAATAAAATAAGAACAGCTCTGGAAGCCAGAAGATCTGGTTGTGGCCCATAGTTAGCTGTATGCCCAGGCATTAGCTGCTCTCCCTCTCTGACTCTCAGGCTCAGTATCTGTGGAAATCTGACGTCTCTCATTTTCCTTCCATTTCTGACCATTGTTGTCTAAGAAGTACCCAGGGCTTCTACTGAGAAATAAGTTTCTCTTTCTTGGGATAACCTTCGTTGTTCTGAAACCAGCTTACCTAAACACATTCTTGGAAAGGGCCTGGCTTCCTCACTCCCAGGTTTTCCCCTACCCTGGCTGCTATGGTTTTGCTCAGCAGTTTTTGGGTTTTTTTAAAGATTATTTATTTATTTATTTGACAGAAAGAGACACAGTGAGAGAGGGAACACAAGCAGGGGGAGTGGGAGAGGGAGAAGCAAGCCTCCCGCTGAGAAGAGAGCCTGATGTGGGGCTCCATCCCAGGACCCTGGGATCACGACCCGAGCCGAAAGCAGATGCTTAACTGACTGAGCCACCCAGGCGCCCCTTGTTCGGCAGTTTTTGAGGAACTCTTGGAAGATCCCTGGAAGCAAGCCTCCTAGCAGCACCCCAATACCACGGGCCTCCCAGCTGCTTCCTCGGTCTTTCTCAGACCTCTGAAGAGGCACCAGGCCCCCTGGCATCCCCGCGACTCATTCATTTGGCAAATACTCTTTGAACACCCACTGTGTGTGCGGCACCATGCTGAACACTAGGGACACAGAATTCTGTGAGGCAAACCTGGGCCACACCATCCTGGAAAGCATCTAATGGGGAAGTCAGATGTGAAACAAATAATTATCCAAGTGACCATGGGATAAGCCCTAAGTGGCCAAAATATGGGTTGCCATGACAGGAGGGTTAGGAAAGGCTGTCCTGAGTGACACTTGAACTCCAACCTAAAGTAGGAGAAAGTTAGTCATGGCGGGAGGGGCATACAAGCTGAAGAAACAGTACTCAGGGCCATGGGTAAAGAGCCCAGCACATCCAAGGACCAGAAAGTCAGTGTGACCAGAGGGCTTGGAATAAGCAGAGAATGGACCAATACAGTCTGGAGAGGTAGGTAGGGCCAGTTCCTGTCAGACTCTGGAGGCCGTGTAAGGACTTTTGGACTCTGCCCCAGGGTACCCAGGTAACTGGAAGCCATTGATAAAATTTTTTTTTTTTTTTAAGTAAGCTCAACACCCAATGTGGGGCTTGAACTCACGACCCCGAGATCCATAGATTTTAAATTAGAAACAAATGTGATCAGGCAGATCAGTTGTATCAACCTCTCTCAACTATTCTATCTAAATTCAGTTTCCTGAGGGACTGGGCAGGACCCCTGAAACCCTCGCCCATTCCCTCCCAGGGGAAAGTATACCAAGTCCCAAGAGAAAAGGTAATCCCAGTGTTCAAAGGAAATGGAATGTTCCAAGTGTTCCAAGGAAAATGAACCCACAAATAACATTTTGGTGACAATCCTCACCATAGGAAGAAATTCCAACAGGGATCCTTCCACCCTCCCTCCTGCACTTCTCCCTCAGGTGTACCAAGTAAATAGGATAGATAAACAGGAAGGAACTCTACTCCAAAGGGAAATAGCAAGACAGGAAGTGATAAGCCAGGAACCCTGAAGGCTAGAGGATATAAAGGAATGCAAACGGAAAAAAATGTATAAAGAAAACCCATCTGCCGTTTCTGGCCCTGGACAGAATTCTCAGCTCACACTCCCAGAAGCCTTTGTGTGAACTATTGTCAAGCACTTGTGGGGACAACTGCTACTCCCCCTCGTGAGAGGCAGTAGCAGGAGGTGGGTCCATGAGCCTTGGGGGACGCTAGAGGCAGAGGTGCAGGGAGATAGAAGTAACAGCCTTCACAGTGTTTCTCAAGGCATGATCTATAGACTGTAGGTTTCCTAATCAAATAGTGTGTGGTGACAAATGTCACGCAGCTCTTACAAGTAGCATGGAGCCAGGCGTCAGCACACAGGCCCTGAAGTCAGACTAACTGGTTTCAAATCCTGATTCTACACGTTTACTAGCTATGTGAACTCCGGCACTTTGCCTCATCTATTTCGGCCTCAGCTCCCTGGCGTGTAAAAATGCACATCATAATAGGGCCTGCCTGGTAGGGTCACTGTGATGAGGAAATGAGGTAACTCTGGAAAAGAATTTAGAATGATGCCTTCCTGGGACATGGTAAGACCCTGATCCTTGCTAACCGTTAGTGTAGCTAAGAATGGGCCTGGGGACCTGCATTTTTTTTTTAATATGCTCCCCCAGGCAATTAGCCCCACCCATTAATGTCCTATCTTCAGTTTGAGGAGTATCTATATGCCAGCCTCCGAGCTAAGCCTTTTATGTTTCTTATCTCATTTAAGACCCATGAAGTAGCACCAATATTTCCCCCCTTACCAATAAGGGAGCAGAGGCCTGGGGTGGTTAAGCACCTTGCCCAAGGCCAGATCCTGAAGTTCCGGACACTCTTTCATGAACAGCATATTCCACCAGGATAGAGACAGAGAGAGCATGGGTAGGGGAACTGAGCTGTGGCTTGTGAGCCCTGCTAAAGAAGCAGCCCTTCAGACTCACCCTCCTCCAGGGGTGAGAATAGAAATCCACCCCGATATGCCAAGGCATGACCAACCCTGGGCAGCCTACTCCTTTGGGACTGAGCCAGTGACTGTTTTCACCACAAAATCACTGGTAAAAGGAATTGAAAATTCTTGTTTCTAATCAACAAGCCTCCCCTGCCATGCAAGTAAGGGCATGTCTGCAGAGCAAATGACCACACAGTGAAGTCTCATGCCCTTGAACTGGAAGCCAGGCCTACCTCTGAGACTTTGCTGTGACACCTCTGGACTAAGGGTCCACCTGGTGGGACGAACACACAAGCATGGAGTGGGAAACTGAGCAGAGCCCAACCTCCCACCAGGGCCAAGCCCGACTCAGGAGGGTACAAGACAGACACTTCATGAAGGTTTCTGATGAATGAATACAGGAGTGAATGAATCAGTGAAGGAAGGATCCCTTCCAAAAGAGGGCCTTTTCATTTCAAACATTCTAGAGATAAAATTTCAGACCAATCACAATTTCCTCTGGATATACAAACCCACAGGAGCACAAGTTGCTGTAAATACCTAGATGGAGCCCTACCCCCTGAGTGTCTCATACTCCTCAGGAGTTCCCACAGTCCTGAGACGCAGAAGTTGCCTGGTCCAACACGCTCTTCCCCGTTCCCATCTGCCTCTCTGTGCTGCCCACCCTACTCCCCAGCCATTTTGCCTCAATTCATTCTTCGGATCTGATCTGAACTCAAAGGTCAGTTCCAGAAGGCCTTTTTGAAGGAGGAACTGAAGGAGTAGGATGCCCATGTTCTTCCTGGAGTAGCACACCTGCATATCAGCTCATTGCCAAGGTAATGATCTATAGTGGAAAAAGAGAGAGACTGAAGTGTAATGCTCACACTTGGGGTCATGTTTACCAAAGGGTCATGAGATCCCTGTTGGACTCATTAGAATTACTTACTAGCAAACCATCAGGTGAACAGGAATAGCAGCAAAGAGAGGGGAGTTGCCAGGCAGGGTTAACATCAGTTTGTCGGCCAGAGGAGGAACTGAATGACAGGAGGGAAATTTCTCGGGGGTGGGCCACAGAAGTCTACCAGCTCACTGTACAGCCAGAAGAAAAGGTTTCTGTCATGGTCCTGTTTCCCTTCCTACTAGAGGTGGAGAACACTGGTGCATACTATAAATGGTTTTCCCCCTCCCACTCCTCACTAGGAGTCGCCGTAAAGGCTCTCGAAGAAATATCTTTCCACATATTTGCATTGTGAGGGGAACAGTAGTCAGGAATACATTTGAGTATGAGACAAATAAGAAAATTATTCCAAAGAGGCAAGGACTTGAAACCAATGTCAGTAATCTAAAAAATGGTAAAGACAGGAATGAAGCGCTCCTTCCAGTTCTCACCACGATGGGAAAGTCCCAGTTTTCTAAAAGCGGCAACAACTTATATTCCTTGTAACAAATTCAGTGAGACTCAGACACTAGGAAGTAGGAAGAATCTTGTTACCATCCCTCCTCCACACACACATACACACGCCCTCCCAGGAGAACAGAAAGTTCCTCCTATACCATAACTGATGCAGCAAACTAGGAGGTGGTGTCTTCCAAAAATAACAATCTCCCAAGACTCAAATCTCAGTCTCACCATCCTACAGTCCAAGGTCAAAGGCTCTGAAGCCAATCAGAGTTGGATGGGATCACTTTCAAGTCATTCAATCAGAAGCAAATTATCTAACTTTACTGAGCCTCAGTTATTTCATCTGTGAAATGAGCAAAACGTATCTCTTGCACAGGGTTGTGATGAACTTTGAAAGACATGACTAAAGTAAAGCACTTGGCAACGATGCCAATGAAATTGCAGTATCTTACAAAATGTTCTGAGTCCTTCCTTCTTATCGGTAGATTTACTCAAAAACAAGCCAGAAGAAATCGAAAGTAATGATTTGTAGAATTTTGAATAAAATATATACTTCCCAAAACAATGGAGAAGTTAAAAGAAACTATATACCATATATAGAGAATGACCCTCTAAAATGTAAGAAGAAAGTAGAAAAAAAAGTTAATGAAACAAAATGACAAAAAAAATATGTAAAATATATTTGTTTTAACAAAAACATGTAAATGGGTTACAAACCTTATTCAAAGATTCTCAGACTGGGTCAAATAACAAAACCTAATATTTGCTATTTACCAAATACATCTTAAAATAAACCAACACAAAAATATAAAGAATATTATGTAAAGGCACACAAAAATACAGCTTGACTACAATATCAATATCAGATAACACTGAATACCAGACAAATTCAAGGGAGATCATCATTTTATATTGGTAAAGGGTTTAACTTACTATGAAAATATAATTGTCATGAACGTGTATATGTCAAATAATATTGTATTGACACATTTAAAGAAAAAATTGTTAGAAATACAAAGAGAAAAATGATGGAAATATGATTATATTTTAGAAATGCTAAAACTGTCTTTGACAGATAAAAAGAAATAAAAGATAAAGGGAATTAAAAAAATAAAGAGTAAGCAAGGAAATAAAGATGTTGATTAATCTATTAAAATTGATTTAATATACAATTTTATAAATTATACAATTTAATATTGTACAAACAGAAAATGTACTTTATTTTCTAAGACCTATAGACTATTTACAATAATTTGTGGTATATTAGGATAGAGAGAAAATTTCAAAGTTCCAAAACCAAAGTTTCACAAGCTATACCTTTGAATATGATTTAACAAAATTCAAATTAATAACAAAAGTTTAAAGAAAAGCCCAGCCCCTAGAAGATTAAAAATAACTTCATTAAGTAATTGTTAAATATGAATCATAATTGCAGATAACTTTTTAAATAAAGATGAGAAAACTATAAATAAAAATTTATATGAAATTCCCAATTTTCTAAAAAAGAGAGCATTGCCTTAAATATTTCAATATATAATAGGGAAGATGGGAAAAAATGAACTACTCTTACTTAAGATCTAGAAAAAGAACAATAGTATAACTCCTAAAAAATAAAAAAAGAAATGAATAAACATCAAAGAGCATAAAAAGGTAAAAGAAAAAAGTATTAAATAGCCAGGACACAGAACTGGTAAATAAACATGAGAGCTGGTTTTCAAACATCGCAATTACGCAAAAAAAAAGCTTCTAATATATAATTAAGAAAGAAAGGGAGAATTCTGGGAAGATGGAGACGACAGTGGCAGGATCATTTTTGGATATTCCTAAATATCCAGATAAAAACAGAGTAACTAGACTGTAAAACCAAAATCCATAGACAAAATTTACAACAAAACTAGGTGACAGGTGTCTTTATGATCCCCTAAATACAACTGGGTGGGACAAATCTGCAAGAGTCAAGCCCTGCATATCACTAGCATCTGTGCAAGAAAAAATAGTAGGATATACAGGATGGACCTGAGAACAGAAGCACGCTAAAGGGGCCAGCAGGTATTCACTAAAAAAATGCAATAGGCCAATTTAAGAGCAGTGGCTAAAAGTGGCAGGGATTTTGCTCACTCCAAGACCAGATAAGTACAAAGGAGCCCAAAGGGATGAAGCAGTCCTGCCCCTATGAAATGAGAGAAATGGGAGAGACATTTGCAATGAAAAATTTTCTCTTGATACTACAAGATTGAAATTGTGAGAGAAATGGAATAATTTTAAGGAAAGGTAAATTATTTGAATTGATCCAAGAAGATATAAAAGATTCAAATGGATAAAAAACCATGACATAAATAAAAAATACTCTCCAAAAATTACCCTCCCTAAAAATGTTGGGTACATATGGTATGATGGACAAATTCTTTCAGATCTTCAAAAAACAGATTAATTCTCTTTATTCCAAGGTTTGAGAATAAAATAAATAAACCTTAATAAAGTAATCACACACCCAAAAAAAGCCTAGGAAAAAATTATTTATGAACAAAGATACAAAAATTCTAAATATCTTATTTAAAACCAAATACACTAACATATAAAAAGAACAATTAATTCTTTTTCAAGTAATATTTAACCTAAATATACTAAGGTAATTTGGTTCCATCAATAGGTCAAGAAAGAAAAAATAATAAGAAAACCATAATGTCAGCTTCATAGATGGCAAAAAGTCTTAATAAAATTTAGTACCTACTCCTGATAAAAGATTCTTCATAAATTTAAAAAAATTCTTTCTTAACATGAATAACATTTATCTTACTAATATATACAGCTTCAGAAATTATGAGGAAATAATAGAAACATCCTCATTAATAGAAGAGTAAAATGTCTTCCTAGTTTTACCACTAGCATTCAAAACTATTTTAGAATTCCTTGCCAATTCAATAAGTAAGGAAAAAGGAAAAAGAATTATGAATACTGGAAAGAAAAAAAATATATTTGCTGATTTTGAAATTATCCTCTTAGAAAATATGAAAAAATAAAATTAAAAATGATTAGAGATAATTCTCTCCTCCAAAATGTTTTTTTCTAATTAAAGACAGAAGAAAGAAATCAACTGTCTTAGATAAGCAATGTAATTATATTTAAAATCAAAAGAGGTACCCCATAAGTACCCTTTATCTTCTCCTCAACATAAGTTTATTCTGAGTGCCAGGTCATATTTTAATTAAGGAGAAAGTAAACTTTTGATTCTGACTCCATTTTGAAAAGTAAATATTATTTGTGTTTTTCTTATTATAAATAAAATACATATTAATTGTAAAAATGTTTAAATATAGATAAGCAAAAACTAGGAAGTGAGTAAAAATCACCCACAAACCACAGAAAGCCACCATTAGTACTCTGAAATACATACACCACTTAATTTTGGTTTATTTACCCATGTTATGTAATTAATCTCTTGCCTATATAAACTTTTATCATATAAAGTTAAAATTTGGTCTTCTGTTTTTCTCATTGTGGTAGGTTGAATAATGGTACCCAAAGATAGCTAGGTCTTAATCCCTGGAACCTGTGAATGTTATCTTATATGGCAAAAGAGAGACTTTGCAGGTATGATTAAGTTCAGGATCTTAAAATAGAGAGGTCATCCTGTTTTATCAGATGGCCTCTAAATGTAATTTCCAGACCTCTGACCTCTAGAATTGTAAGAAAATAAATGGATGTTGTTTTAAGTCACCAAGTTTGGGGTAACTTGTTACAGCAGCAATGGAAAACCAATACACTATGAAATCATCTTTGATAAAAAAGAAAGTCAGGAGCAATATTGTATAATTCGACGTTGGTCTTAGACATTTAAAAACCAAACTATAAAGTGTATTCCCATTGCCAAGAACTAAAAGGAATTTAGACTCTTAGTTCTAAAGGACTCTAAACGCCTTTCAGAAGACAAATGGGGCATTTAAAATTATTTTTTAAATAAACATAATAATTTCCATAATTTCCATATAAGAAGGAAAGGATAAAAGATAGAAGGCAGATAATATAAACCCATAATGAAAACAAAGAAGACTAGATCAGTACAAAACAAAAAACAAAAAAACACAAAACACTGACATCTTGAACAAGATGAGACTTTAGGAGGAAGGTGGGAGTGAATCATTCTAGGTAACAAACATGGTTCTTAAGGTGTATTCCAAGCAAAAAGACTCACAACAAGGAAGGGACAGGCCCATGGGTGTCAACTAACTGATGACCTAGAAATGGCAAAATCACTCAGCCTGTGCTGTGCCTTCCCTTTTTTCACAAAAATGATTCCCAAATAGAAAAGGGGAGAAAAAAGATTACCAACATGGAATTAGTGTCATGATAAGAAAAATGACATTAAGAGAGTTCCTCATGATAAATCCACCCATCCATCTACCCATCCACTCATCCATCCACACATCCATTCACTCGTCCACCCATCCATCCATTCATTCAACAAATATTTATTTAGTACCTAATACATACCGGGCACTGGGACCACCACAGAGAACAAAAAAAGTCAGATGCCATCTTACAGTTACAGTTCGGTGGGAAAAGTGACATTACAATTAATCACATGAATATTGTAATAAGAGCTATGAGAAAAGGAAAAGGTGAGATGAGATTGTACTGAGGGCTCACATTAGATTGGGGGTAGCTGAGGAGGTAGTCAAGAAAAGTTTCTCTTAAGAGATAGTATTCATGTCGTCCAAATGAGGTGAATATGCTAAGGGACTGAAAGAGCACACAGGTGTGACTGTAGACGTACAGTCACTAACCCTGAAAAACACAGAGAATACGAGAAGGGAGGTAGGAAAACGTACCCATTTCCAAAAGTGGAGGAAATGTGGAGTCTGGAAACTAGAGAACAGAAAATAAAAAGCTTTGAGTGTGAGAAAAGAAAGAGGCTGTTCTAGTAAGCTCACAGAGAACGAGGCATGCAAAGGAAACTCAGGCAGGCACTCTACCCCAGCTTCTTCGAGTTCTGTGCAAGTCCCCCAGCTCACTCTGAGTCTCTTACTGAGACACAGAACCTCCTAAGATGCGCTGCTGAGCTGGGTATGTTTAAAGCCTTCAGAGCAACTCAGCATTACAAACTCTTGTAGGTTCCTTCCATTTGTCGCCTGTGTCTTCTCCGACTGAGGAGATTTTCAACTCTGTATTTGTGGAAGGGACAACAACTTACTTCCTTTTCAAGGACTCTGTTTCCACCAGAAATGTTCTGCCATGTTGTTGCTATGACTTATATCTTCTTACTTTCTCTTAGGGTACACAGTTGGTATAATCTTGCTGGCCCGAGTCAGAACTGCAAAATGACCTTTGACCAATAGATTCCTTCATTTCCTCACAAATTTTGTCCTCTCTGCTTTGCTGATATATATGTAATTTTAAGTTTTCTAGTAGCCATATTTTTAAAAGTAAAAAATGAAATGAAGTAAAATGGATTTTAATAACATTTTTCATCTAACCCAATTCTATAGACTGAACATGCCTCCTCAAAATTCATATATCAAAACCTAATCCTCAGTGTGTTGGTATTTGGAAGGGAGCATTTGGGAGGTAATTTGGCATGAGGGCAGAGCCCCTCGTGAATGGAATTAGTGCCTTTATATAAGAGACTCCAGAGAGCTCCCTTGACCCCTCTGCCATGTGAGGTTATAGTGAAGAGACAGTCATCTACAAACCAGGAAATAGGCCCTCACCAGACATCTAATCTGCTGGTGCTTTGATCTTGGACTTCCCAACCTCCAGAACTGGGAGAAAGAAATTTTTGTTGTTCATAAGCTACCCGGTTTATTGTATTTTGTTATAATAGCCTGAATGGATTAAGGAACTAGATATATCTGAAATATCATTTCAACATTAATCAACATAAAAAACTACTAATGAAATATTTTGCATTCTCTCTCCTTCTCTCTCTCTTTCTCTCTGTCTCTCTCTTTTTACTAAGCTTTTGAAATCCAGTGTGCATTTTTCACTAAATGCCCATCTCAATTGGTACTGGCCATACTTCAAATCCTCAATAGCCATCCGTGGCTAGAGGTGGTGAGACTGGACAGCACAGTTCTAAACTGTAACTTACTTTTATACACGAGAAAATTATAGAAGCAAATGTACCAAGGTTTTTAAACAAAAGTACGAAATGGCTTCTTCCAAGCAGAATACTGAAGATCTGGCTCCACATTACACACTTCTTTAGCACAATAGATTGCCAATGTCAGTCACAAGGCAACTTTTACCTAGACAGTTTATATATTAAGCCATTATCAGCTAATAGGGCATTTGTTTAAATTTCTTCATTAGATTATACACTCAATTTTGTAGGACAGAATAACATTACATGGCAATGTACAGTTTGCAAGTATTTTTCTACCATTATCTTATTTAATCCTAATATAATCATATATCCTTGCACTGGGAGAAAAGGACAAAAAGCAGCTAAGTCTTGATCAGAGTACCAGATCACGTGACATACCCGGGTTCTAATTAAATGACAGACATATGAATCATCATTAATACAAACTTCTTTTCTCTTTATATATCAAGGTTTCCAAACTAGAGGGAAGAAAATATTTCTTAGCTCATTAGCACATGTTAACATAAAATAGGCATTACTAGGGTTTTTTTTTCCTGTCAGTGTTCAAACAACAACCTTGGTAACCAAAGAGAAAGTTAAAAATAGGAGAAATTTCATTTTTAATAATATTAAAGTTGAAAGACTCTCTCAGAGAAAATGGACATTATTGACAGTCATTTTTACTTTCATCAAGACTGTGGTTCTAAAGTATTTACTCTTGTGAAGCAGATAAGAGTGGAAAGCTTTGCGTGGATGCTATATTCGTGAGCTAGAAGCCCCTGTTTTCTGTCACCATTTCTCCATCACCTATTATTGCAGTGCTTAGACATTTTGACAAGGGTGTTATTTCACTATGAAACTTTACAAAAGGGAGGAAGAATATTTCAAAAAATATGATGAAAACATCCAAGGTCATTATGCTCCTCATTTCTTTGCACTAAATTTATTTCCTTTTGGTATTTTGCTGTACACGCAAAAAATTCCAAGGTAGAAGAAATTCAAAAGCTCCCCTCTCCCCAAAAGATAAAAATCTTTAAAAATCATATTTTTCCCCAGTGCCTTGATTTGCCTTAAGAAAAACAGAATCGAATGTTAAAAATTCAGTGTAAGGGCATCAGTCATAGAAGTCCAATTTAATAAAAATTATGTATGGCAAATATAGCACCCACGTTTAAGAAGAAGGTCTAGTCAGCACAGAAGAGCTACCATCTCTTAAAATAGTTATCACTATATTCATAAATTGTCTCACCCCAAAGGGCTCAGTATATCTGTCTACATCTGCACCACACACACACACACACACACACACAATTCTTAATACATACCTTCTGAAATGTCCTGTTGACTATGACTTGAGCAGGGAAGTAGTGAGGGATTGCCTAATGAGAGCTGCCCCTGAAAACAGAGAGACATGGGGGGTGCAGGACCAGCAATCTGCAGGAAAACCATCCTTATTGTTAAGTGGTGAGCAAAGCAGAGGAGTCAAGCATCCCCAAAGTTTAATTTGAGTGCGTTGCCAAAATGATATAAATGGGAAGACAGTGATAAAATGAAACAAGCTCAAGAACCAGTTGAGTTAGGGCGCCTGGGTGGCTCAGTTGGTTAAGCGACTGCCTTCGGCTCAGGTCATGATCCTGGAGTCCCTGGATCGAGTCCCGCATCGGGCTCCCTGCTCGGCAGGGAGTCTGCTTCTCCCTCTCCCACTCCCCCTGCTTGTGTTCCCTCTCTCGCTGTGTCTTTCTCTATCAAATAAATAAATAAAATCTTTAAAAAAAAAAAAAAAAGAACCAGTTGAGTTAATAACAGTCAGTATGGGAATTAATCTGGTGAGCACAGCCAGTCTGCCATTGTATCCTTTGGACATGGCTTGCCACTGGGTTGGACTGAGGACATGTCTTGTAGAGCAGTATTTTCCAAACTGTACTGGGCATAGACTTCCCTGAGAAACTTGCTGAAATGTAGAATCTGATCATTCTGATTCAGGAGGTGTGTTGTCAGGTAGAGACTCTGCATTTCTTGCAAGCTCCCAGGTGTTGTTGGTCTAATGGCCACATTCTGAGTAGCAAGGGCAGAATCCTGTCCTGAGCCAATAATGACTGCAGCGGCAACACCTTTTGATACTTCTGTCTTTGCTCTATATAACTCTAGTAGCATTTTTAAAACTTTTTAATCAGTGCTCTTTAGGGATCATACATAGGTAAACAGAACAAGGCTGTACTTCAGACAGGTGTCAGGATCTCTGCCAGCCAAGAAACATGTGTCATCAAGGAGATCATGATCTACAGAAAGACTAAAAGGACCTTTTTGAACTTCCTGTTTCAGGAGTGACCCAAGGTATAGATAGTGATATAAAAATGGCCAAAGACAAAGCCTGTGTGAATCTTGAAAATGGCGTGAGAGAGCCAGCTTTTAAAGTGGGTTGGCTCTGAGTTTCTGCTTAACAGCAACTCCAAGAAAAAAGTAAAAAAGAACAAAAAAATTCCAGTAGGAATCGTAGTCAAGGAGCCTGAGTTGAAACTCCCCAACCCAACACCAACATTAACCCCAAATTCATAGAACTGAGAGCTTTTACTTCCAATATGATAAAAAACTGACGACGCTAAGGCTGCCTGCCACCTAAAAGACTTTAGGAAAGAATATGGGGGTTCCACCCCCCTTGTGAAAAAATCATCAAATAGTAATTGGTATTTCATTTTAGCATTTCCTGTTTCAGGCGCAACATGGGCTCTATAAGTATTATCTTGTTTAATGCTCACAACAAACCTGTGTAGTAGTTACCACTCTTAACCCCATTTTACAGGTGAAGGAGCAAGTTTCAGAGAGACCAAGTGACCTGCCAAAGGTCATTCAGCTAGTAAGAAGCAAACTAAGATTCTAAAGCAAGGCTAGTTAGAATGTTTGCATAATAAAAATATTTTTTTAAATTAAAAGACCATATATTTCTAAAGCCAAAATGCAATTAAAAACTATAATAACCATCTCTATCCAGGCTACCTCATATGGTATTTACAAAGTTCCATTGAAAAGATTAAAGATTTGAAAGAGCTTGGAAAATATCTGTAGCAAAACAAGAAAGAAAGACAAAGAGACAGAAAGAAAGAGGCTGGCAAACAAAGGTACTTTGTAAACTATAAAGGATGAGTTTAGTTGCTGATGTGATTTATCATTTTTAGATCCCAAGATTGTGGAGCCAAGTCAAGGCTACAAATATAAATCAATCCTTCTTCAAGCTTCAGGAGATAAAAGGACCTCTTTGAACTCTAAACTTCAACTTTTCTTGGCCTTGGTATCACCCTGTGGTAATTTATATAAATGAAGACTAATTGTGAGAAAGATTATTTCTCTTTACCCAAGGAAAATCAATCTCTCTCTCTCTCTCTTTCCCCTCTCTTTCTTTCTCTCTCTCTCCCCCCCACTTTCCCTCTCTCTCCCTCCCCTACCCCCACCCCATACACAATTAGATCTAAGACTTAACTTCCTCTTCTTATGAAAGCAAAAAACTGAAATCCAGGGAATAGTGATAAGCCCAAGGTCTAACTAGACAAAAGAGTCAACATTTTAACCATCCATTTGACTCCTTACTGTCTCTTTTTAAAAGGGAACTGGAAACAAGTTATGGAATAAATCACAGGGACAAAAGGTACAGCATAAGAATATAGTCAATGTTACTGTAATAACGTTGTATGGTGACAGAGGGTAGCTACACTTATGGTGAGCAGAGCATAAGGTGTAGAGTTATTGAATCACTATGTTCTATACCTGAAATTAATGTAACTTTGTGTGTCAACTATACTTCAAAAGGAACTGGAAGCAGGATGGACTGTACCTTCCTTCCTGGAAATACATTGCTTTTCATTCATTCATAATTCAACACATGCTCAACATTGAGCACTGGGATCACAAAGGTGAATGAGACATAGTCATAGTCTATACCCTCATGGAGCCAGAGTCGAAGACTTTCTCTGTGCCAGGGACAGCCTTAGCTACTTGGAAAATACAAAGATAAGTTGGAGCCAGTTCCTATTCTCAAGGAAAGTGGTAAAGAAGTAGGATCTGGACCTGAAATGTTTGGTTGGCAGACAAGTGTGAGGAGGACTCAAAGAAGACCAGGATTTGGGCTTCTTGTTGGGGAAAATAACAATTCTATCAACATGATAGATTTGAGAAAAAAATCAATGTGCCTAATGGAAGATGTGACTGTGGTGGAGACTCCTGGAAATAAAGAACCAGCACTGGTAGAGATTTTACATACCTAATCCAAAATTGAGCATCCTCCCAGCAAAGTACATTTTCTTGGATGGGTGGTTTTTCAAGGCATGTTCTGAGAAGTTTCAGGGGTTGGGGCCAAAAGCATTATACTACAACCGGGTTGCTATTCTGATATTATTAATAATTTTTATTATTCATTTTATTTTTATTATTTAAGAGAGCACACATGCTATCTCTCCAAAGTAGAATCAAGCTTCCCAGTCATTCTTGGGAGCCCTCTGGGACCTTCTGGGCCATGATTTTTGATTTGTGGAAATTCCTGCTTTGGACTGCTTTCCTAGAAACAACAATAAATTCAGAAGAGAGTTCTTCTAATTCCCCCACTCCTGTCCCACCTACCCACATTTATAGCTCCAAAGCCTACCTTAAAAACTTTAAGGAAGGAAAGGTTCCTGGATCTTGACTGATGGGCTTCCATACCTTGAATTTTCTTGAGCCAGAATCCCTCCCCTATGGTTTAAGCTCATTCCTGCTTCACAAGACTTCATAAAGATAGATGATCCTAATCCATGTCTTAATGATTAATCAAGCCTAATGCTATCTTCCAAGGAAGGTCTGACTTGCTCTTTTTTTTCATTTCTTCATCAGCATTTGGTATTTCTGAGCACTCACTTACTATATATCAGATGTGTGCCAGAGACTGGAGCAGATACAAAGAGAATCAGACATCGTTCCTGTTTGAATACCTTATCTTCTAATATAGAAACCACGCAGTAAAATAACTACAGGAACAAAGAGAAGATGCTCAGAAGCATAAGAGAGAAGTATAGACAAAGTGTTAAAGAATTTGAAAAGGAAGAGATTACTTTCATGTGGGGGACAAGGAGGCTCATGAGAGGTTTTGGGGATGGAAAGATAAGAAGGTGGACATGTGAACATGGAGAGGAGCAGAAATGGCCAATCCCTTGAGCCAAAAAACAGGACACCAGACTAGTTTGGCTGCGGGAGTATGAGGGAAAGGTGGGAGCCACTGAACGGTGATTTATTCATGGGATCCGCACTAGGGAGAGAAAACTGTTTTTAGTCATACACAGCACGAACCCATGAGTCTTCTTCTGTCTATATTCAGTCAAGTGAACCTGGATTCAGAAGGAAGATACATAAGAGTTTTCTTTTAGTCTCAGTAGAGGAAGTCACTACCAAGGAGGAAAAAAAAGGATTTAACATGATAAGGGAGGACAAGGGTAAGCAGATTTGCTCTTACATCAAAAGCGTATCATGGCATAGACCCTAAAGTTTTATTTACATAACTACACAAAGAAGGTGTTTGGATAAAATATCATCTTTTAGAATGAAGTGTTTCTTAGACGTTACACTATGTAGCAACATATAGGGAGAATGCCAGTGCAGTCAAACGAGGCAACAAGCAAATCTCCTTAAAAAGTGAATGTCAAGAAATGGTCATTTTCCCCCACGCTTGCCAGGCTGAGTAATGTGCCTGTAAATTTTACACAATAGCATCCTCAAAAGAGAAAAAACACAGAACAATGAAATTAGGGAAGGGTCTGGCAATCAGATTAAAGACTCATGGGTGAAAAAAGTCCCCAAAATAAATGTGTTGGAAAACCCATTTTGCTAATCATGCCAAGAGCTAAGACCCGCTTGAACTCCTAGAGTTGTGTGAACCTCCCTTAATGTCATTTTCAAGAGAGTGCACCTAACAAATACAAGTTTCCCTGGGAGAATCACAGTTGTGCAATGGCATCTTTCGTTTGGTTGGTTAAAATGCCTTTTTTGTGTGTCTTTTATTTGTAGAAGGGGCTTCTTTTTGTCAAGATTCGGGGCCTTTTCTCCACCTCATGTAACTCTTACGTACAAAGGGAAGGAAAAACACATTTATTTGGGGATAGAATTAAAAATAAAAAATTATTATCTTGAACTTGGGTCAATTTGATGGCGAATATTTTAAAAACCCAGCTTAGTTTATTAGGAAATATGAATCAAGGATTCTTATAAAAGTAAATCACTTTCAGTAAACTAACCTTGGCTGCTATGAAAACAGAGTTGCATTTTCATTCAGCCAACAGACCATTTCTGACAACATGATCCTATTTGGGGAATACTGGTGAACCCCATTGAACTCAACACAGCTAAATAAGGGTGGTTCATTACCCTTGCCCAGTGGCAGCAGGGCAGCAAGGCACTAATTCAACTTCTCTAATGAAGGATAGTCAAGACAACAGGTGTCTTGTTTGGAGAAAGGTATTGAGCAAGGCTACACGAGACCCTGTAAGTTTATAAACATCGGCATCTACCTTTCTGTAAGGAAATGGAGACAGAAAATAAAGCCTTTTCATCACATGAACTGGCTAAAATGAAAAAGGAAAGAGAAACAGTAAAAGTAACCAGCTCCCGCAAAGGATGACAACATGTATTTTTGTTTGAAAGTACTAGAAAAGAAAGGTGTGATCATCAGTAACCAGTATGAATTCCAAAAGAGTTCAGAAGGCATGTTTAAAATGCTAGTACATACATACTTATCACACACACACACATTCATGCACGCAACAAATTGGCATTTTGAATGCTTCTATGTCTTCCTTACCCTTTTCCTTAATAAATGAGTCCACGGAACCAGGAAAAACATAGATCTCAATCCAAAAATATAATTGGGTAGAGAAGAAATATCAGGAAAAAAATAATAATAAAGAAAAAGGACGTCTTGATTCTTTAAACCTTTTGTTCATAGATAATCTTAACTATTGCACCAAATTATGACTCCAATGAATGTTGCATTGGTAGTGGGTAGGGTCCAATTTCCCTGTCTGAGGCCAGCCTACAGCTGCATTTTCTCCTTTCTCCACACTTTGAATAATCAGAGGAGCCATTTTATTTCAAGCCACTTGAAAGGACACCCCGCCAGTTGTGAAGAAACTATAAAACTGACTCACATAAAAGAAATTTGCCCGCTTTTCTGGCTCTAGGGAGTACAGATCCGCAAACACTTCATCAACAAAGCGCAGTGCCATCCCTAGTGTCCTTCTCTTGACTGCACTCTGGATGCCTGTCCTGCTTTTCTGGTACAACAGGAAAGGAAGATGGAGTTCTCAAGAGGCCCTGAGCATCTACTGAGGCATTACTGGTTTACCTCATAGAGCATTCTTTAACTCTGTAGCAAGTGTCCTTTTGATTAAAAGTACTGCATCTTCCTTGGCTTATGTAATCATTTTGGAAAGTTTTTTGAATTTGCAAACCCTCAAAGAGCAAAAGTCAGCCTAAGTGGTCTTAGGGGAGAATAAATTGGTCAATACTAGGGCTGGGACTTAATCCCTTAACAACCAGGAAGGCATTAGAAGATTGCAATTGGGGGCACCTACCCAGGTGGCTCAGTTGGTTAAGCATCTGGCTCTTGGTTTCAGCTCAGGTCATGAGATTGAGCCCCGCATTAGGCTCTACACTCACCACAGAATCTGCTTGAGATTCTCTCTCCCTCTCCCTCCCCCTCTGTCCCTTCCCCCTCTCTAAAATAAATAAATAAATAAATAAATAAATAAATAAATAAATAAAATCTTTTTAAAAAAAAGAAGGCGGCGGCAATCATACTTTGACTAGAGTAGAACAAGAGCATGCCTAAGTCCGCCAAGAACAAGATAGAACAAATTTCATCTGCTCTCCTCATACAGGAGAAGACCACAGATACAAAGTTTTATATCTCACTCAGTATTATATCTGACCAAGTGTTTCAAAGTATACTTACATACCAGAAGAGAAATACAGATTTGTTGATCATTTGGTTACCTAATAAGTCTTGGTTAATGTACCAAGGTCAACCAGGAGGGATATCTCCATTGGTGTAAAAGATTGTTTAACTAGCTTCAACTCCTAATAGCTCTCTCAGACCCTACAAATGTAGCATCAACCCGGGGGGACAGGGACCTATATTTACAGAATTTTTTCCTAGTCTTTATAATAAATACTCTATAATAGTAGTCTGAACCACTTTTGTAATTTAAAATAAATCATCAGATATCAGCAATTTCACATAGTTGTACATAGGAAACCAAATCCAACGTCTTCTGCTAGTAATTCATTGGAAATCATCACAGTCTGGGGGGAGAAACTTTAGTTTATACAAGTCTGTGAAGATAATAGAGGAAGGCATTTGAAGTAGGTATCGCCACTAATGTTAGTTCACAAAAAAACATTAACTGGACAAAGGTCAGTGAGCTTCAGGCATGTTTTCCTCCTTCTGTTTGACAGAGTAGAGGCCGTTACTACCCAGCAAACTTGAGGACTTACCATGCAGTACTCTAATGTTGATGATTTTCTCTGTCCTCAGTTTTTTAAGGCTTCCTATAAACAGACCAAAACAAAGAAATACTCTCTTCCTTAGAATTTAATAGCTGGAAATTCCATTTAGAGCGAAAGTGAAAACATGTAGAAGTTAATTTAATCATTCCATTTGCGATTATTAGTAAAGAAATATTACATGAAATGTATCAAGTAGTATTATAAATACATAAAATATTTCATATTTGTGAACAAAAATAACTTTGTAATCTAGAAAACTATTTTATTTACCTAGTCCATTTTAGGAAATGCAACCCTGCTTACCTTCAAAGAAAAATATTTTTGTAATTTTTAAAAAGTATATATTTATCTTAAGTCTAGATTCAAGTTGTTATAAAGATTCCATCTCACAAGTCTAAATTATAATTCATAATATTCTATCAGTGATCTCTCAAAAGACAGATCTATGTTATTACAGGATGTGCCTTGCCATGAATATATCAAATATAATTTGCCCCCAATTAAAAAGAAAAAGAATTATGGCCAGATGGAATAAAATGTAAATATCCAAAATGCTAACCTATTTATAATATATGACCAATTAGAAAGATGGGAAAGGGGAACTGAGAATATGTTGCCAAAAAGAAATATGACTAAAGGGAGATTTTGATAATTTTTGCTAAGTTTCTGATTTTGATAATTTTCATTGTTTCTGGACATTGCAAAAATGTGAAAGCACAATTTAATGAATCTGTAGAAAACTTAGGAGTGAAGAGATGGGAGGTAGTGAATGGATATCTATGTTATTCCTAGACTGTCCTGTGTTGAGTTTTTAAAATAGCAAAGTATCTCTGAGGCATGAGACGCTAAACACTTGAACAAAGAAACCAAAGAGGATTTCTACAAGCCTGAATTCTTTTCAACTGTCCTTTCTCATCCTTGTATCTAAGAATCTGTGACTTCAGCAGAGCAGTTCACTGTGGGGGAAAAAAAATGAATGTGAAAAGAGGTGAAATTATGACACTGTTAATCTCCAGGCGTGTATTCATTTTAGGCAGGTATTATTTCATCTTGCCTAGTTCTGTAAAATTCTCTCATAAAAGTCCCCGAATCTCACCAAAACAGTCAGGACATGATGGAACAACTCCTTTTTTGAGTTTGTGACTCATATAGTTCAAACTTCACTTGCATTATCAGAGTTTCGGTTTTAAGTTCCCTTCATGATGCCCTCTGAGGATGTAGAAAGTTAGAAGTTATCCAGACATTTCAGGTAGAAGAAATAGATATTAAACAGAATAATCAGTATTAGCAATGGGTAGAAATAGAAATTACCATATAAATTATTTACCTGCCTGATTGAATTTGTCTGCACTTAACTAAACAAGCCAACTGTGGGCAAGAACACAATGCTAGGAGATTCTGTGGATTTTTTTTAAAAAATAGGCATTTAGCTATTTGGTTTATTCTTGCCTCATTTCACAATGTAAACACAAAGGAATGCTTGCGGTAAAACTGGAAAAATATAAGTTAAAAATACAATAGGACAAAAGTAAAATATAAATAAGAGGTATAGACCAGGGAAAGAGAAGCTCAGATAGGCAAGCCCGATGACCTCACTTAGACTGTAGAGTTTACTCTGATCTTCCAGAATGTCACAGCGAAAGGCCATTATTCTTATTTGAGATGCTGAAATGGAGCTATCGCTCTAGAAAAGGAAATCTTTTTTTAATAGCTTACCTCTAAAATAAATACCTCTAAATTGAGGAATGCAGTGTAATGCCCTTAACCACAGTGCTTATTATTTTCTATTTGTTCCTCTGCCCCCAATTCGCTCTCTTCCTTCTCTCTGCTCTGTGCACAGGAGGCTCACTCTGCAGACTGTCTCTCCCAGGCTTCTTCCTGGCTGGCTCCAGGTTGGGCTCAGCTGGAGACTGGCAGTCAGAAGAGAGAGGTTGAAGAATCCCTTCCCTGGTCCTCTCTGCTTTGGTCACATTTCTGCTAGAAGTTGCCTGTCTTCAGGACTGCAGCTCTGTTGAGTAACACTTCCCATGACTCCAATAACCCATCAGCCCAAAATGGTAAGAGCTTCCCACTTTGTTAAACTCTGGCTGCCTCAACACTTTCTATTAGTTCTCTAAACTCTTATCCACACTTTGCTGTCCTTGAAGACTCTTCCTTTCCAGGAATGCCGTGGCTTTCCTACCAGGACCCTGAATGATACAGATGAAATGTGTATATCAAAAGCCTCCTTCTCAAAAAGAAAGCACAACCATCACCCTCAAATACATCTCAGTCAAAACACCTCTTACAAGAGTCAAGAAATTATTGTTCAAGTATAACCAAAACTAACAGTCTAGAACAGAGCTATCCAATAAAACTTTCTGATGTGGTGAGAATGTTTTAGATCCGTGTTGCTCCATACAGTAGCCGTTAACTAACTCTATGCGGCTATTGAGCTTCTGAAATGTGGCTAATGTGGTGAAAAAACTGAATTTTTAACTTTATTTCATTTTATTTAATTTACATATATAGCCACACATGGCTGGTGGTTGCATTATTGCACAGCACGGGCCTGTATGAACCCAAGGACAAAACCTAGAGACTATCCAAATATATGGTGCAAAAATAAGTACAGTCCCTGCTGATCAAGAGCCTATAGTCAGTATTTATGACTAGTAGGAGGAAAATTAAGGTTAATATAATAAAAAGGACATAAAGTCTAAAAGAGGAAAAGTTCCTACCAGATCACAGGTATCAAGAAAATCTTTGCAGAGGATTCTGAGATGAGCCTGGACAACTGAATAGATTCTGCATTAACTTCCTACTTCTACTAACTACACTCACTTAGTGGCTTTGATACAACATAAATTTATTATCTCCCAGTTCTGTAAATTAGAAGTCCAACATGGGTCTCCCTGGGCTAAAATCAGGGTGTCAGCAGGACTACATTCCTTTCTGGAGGCTGTAGGGGAAAATCCATTCCCTTGCCTTTTTCACTTCTAGAGACTACCAACATTCCTTGGCTCAGAGCTCCTTCATCCACGCTTTCCATAGAAGACATGTCCCTCTGACCACAAGCAGGAAAGGTTCTCTGCTTTTGAGGACCAATGTGATTACCCTGGGTCCACCCAGATAATCTAGGATAATCTCCCCATCTTGAGATTATTAGCTTAATCACATCTGCAAAATCCCATTTGTCATATTGACAGGTTCCAGAGATAGATTATGGATATCTTTTGGGGGCCAGTATTCTGCCTACCAAATGTTTTCTACAGCAAGAGTTTGGAGATGAAAACAAGGGGATTCCAGGAGGAGATGCAGGGCAAAAGCAAGGCAGACCAACAACAATTAACAAAAGAATCCCTAGAATCTGTTAGCCAGCTCACCCGATTAACCAGTATCCTCCCTTCCCTCTGTAAGCCCTATTGTAACACATGCTGGATACTCAGGGCCAGTAGGCTACCCTGAAACATCTGTTCACATCTACTTCCACCAGATGAGTTGTATGCCTACCACGACCCAGCTGTGTTTCTTGCCAAACCTATTTAGGCCAGATGTATTTGTCATTGTAACATATAATTTAATTAAATAGTACATAAACCAATATGATGTGAAAAGAGAGTTGTTTCCATGCAAATGAAGTAGAATGCTTTGGAAGGACTCCTTAAAGGTAAGGTGCTAAAAACTTTTGCTAACCATTTAGATACAGCCAAGACAACTACAAAGATTTTGGAGAAAATAGTAAAAATCTGCAAAGATCTATAATCAGATTGTCTTTTAAATAGGTTTAATATATACTATGCATTATGAGTTAGTTTATGCAAGAAATGTTATAAAGAACTTCAGTCAGATGACTCACACTTGAAGAAATGTCCTATCCTGAGGTGCCTGGCTGGCTCAGTGGGTTAAACGTCTGACTCTTGATTTCAGCTCAGGTCATGATCTCAGGGTCGTGAGATTGAGCCCCGTTTGGCTCCACACCCAGCTCTCCCCTTCTCTCTCTCTCTCTCAAAAAAAAAAAAAAAAAGAAAGAAAGAAAAAAGAAATGTCCTATCCCTTCCTCATTTGAATGTACAGTATATCTTCTAAGTATAAAAATGTTTAAGGTATGTGTATACTTTTTTTTTTTTTAAGAGAGAGAGAGCACAAGTTGCGGGGGGCAGGCAGAGGGAGAGGGAAAGAATCCCAAGCAGGCTCCATGTCCAGCTCGGAACCCGATAGGGGGCCGATCTCACAACCCTGAGATCAAGATCTGGGCCAAAATCAAGAGTCCCATGCTTAACCCACTGAGCCACCCAGGCACCCCTAAGTTTATACATAAAAACAAGTTTTTATAATGTCCTTCTTTCAATGACTTTTTTTAATAAACTGGTTAACTAAACATGTTACAAAAGAGGACTTCTGCTGTATTTTAAAAAACAGAAATGGTACAATCGCAGATGAAGGGAGAGTGGAAGGAGAAAACACCATCAGTACAGGTCAAGTAGACACAGAGAAGGACCTCCGGTGTCACAATGTCACACAGGAGTCTGGATACTGCAACATGCAATAAGGGAAGAGTAAAAGGTTGTTGTTTTTGTTATTTGACAGTAAATGTTTTTGAGCATATCAAAGGACATGCTAAGATCTGCCTTTTATGAAATTAACCTGGCAGCTAGCAGGCTCCCTGATTCAAGTCCCCAGAAGTCCATGTCCTTCCTCCCCTAGCAAAGGCCACTGGATTCCCACCCACAAGCTGAGTCTTGCCCCTTGGGCTCTAGACCTGCGCTGTCCAACAGGGTAGCCACTAGCCACATGTGGCTAGCCTAAATTGAGATGTGCTATAAATGTAAAATAAACCCAGATTTCACAGACTTAGTAGGAGAAAAAGACTGTAAAAATCCGATTAATAATGTTTTACTGATTGCATGTTAAAACAATAATATTTAATATATATTGGGTTAAATAAAATACATTACTAAAATTTATTTCACTTATTTTTGTATACCTTTTAAAAATGTGGCTACTAGAAAACTATTGAAAACTACATATGTAGCTCAAATCTGAGGCCTGCATTGTATTTTTCTTCTGGACAGCAATGCTCTAGTCTTAGATCAGTCCTGGCATGAGATAGAAAGTTTAAGCCACCCCATCCCTGAGCCCAAAGCTTTGGGACTCACATTCCTATAATTGGGTGTCTAATTTGAAATTAAGAGTCCCTGTCTCAATCTTCTTTCTCCACCTTGAGACATGGTCTGATTTCCCTGATTTCTGCCTTAAGATGTGTAAGGCTCTTCTCACTTCCCATCATTCTCAAACCCGTTCCCAAACCCATGCTTCCTCCCTCTGGTGACTGTTTGCTTCCTCTGGAGAAGAAGAGACTTCTGGGAAGATGGAGAGCAACAACAGGGCGTTGAATCTGGAGGTTAGGGGATATTCCTGACCTTCAAGAGAATGACCATATCAACTGTTTGAGTGGACAGCTGAGCTGTTGTCACAACTGCTACATCAATGATGTCATGGGCATAAAGACCAGAAGAAGAACAAACAATGACAAAAGCACTTGCGCATCCCTTGGGCTTCGTCTACTGGTGTAACTAAGACTTGGAGAGTGGAGGGTTTCCTGCCTGTTGTTTATTAGTCTGAAGTTAAGTGTTAACCAAGTGTACCCTTTTAAAAAGCACCCTGTTAGACCATTAGGGATCACGATAAGGTTAAAAAGAAAAGAAGTAATTTTGCAGCACTAAGACTACATTCAGAAGTGAGAGACACCCTCACCAATCACCTCACCCTCATGCAAACAAAGCTGAGTATGCCCTGATTTATTTGCCCATCCAGGGAACTGGCCAGATTTTTTTTTTCTAAAATTCTGGAAGGCAATCTTTGTGTTCATGTTGCCTATGGACATGACCTGGGAGAAAGCATCTGATTCTTAGAGGCAGTTCTAATTCTTTTGGGCTGCTGGGGAATCTCAACAGAACATGTTTCAATATATATGAGCACATGCATATTTGAGGATATATAAATGTACATTTGTCTCATGTGTGTGCTCATACATTTATGCATGTGAGCATTTTAGCTGAGGTAATGCAATAGATATCTAAAAACATGGCACACACAAAAAATCAAAACACACTATTCACTATGAAAATAATGTCAATGAAGTTGGATAGGTATATGCTTCATTTTGTTTTTATTTTTTTAAGTTCCTACATTGAACTGCATAACATCTTACATTTTCATCCTGAGGTATTCCATGACTTCTTGTAAAAAAACTCATTCCTTCTGGGGTACCTGGGTGGCTCAGTCCATTAAGCATCTGACTCTTAGTTTCAGCTCAGGTCATGATCTCAGGGTCCTGGGATGGAGCCCCACATCAGGCTCTGAGCTCAGTGGGGAGTCTGCTTGAGGATTCTCTCTCCCTCTCCCTCTGCCCCTCCTCTCTCTCTCCTGCAAATAAATAAAAATAATCTTTTAAAAAAACTGCTTCCTTCTGATATTTCAGTCTTGCAAAGTGCTCAATGACTTTGCTGTTGTAGTCTAGAACAATTTAAACTTTTAGCATTCTGGTTCTTAAAGAGATCTCCTGCTGACCACATGGAAGGCAATATGAGTGGTAAAAAAGAGTCCTACTGAACAGTAAGCCAAAGGATACAGGTTTAAGCCAGAATTCCACCCATTGTGAATCTAGGCAAGACCCTTCATACCCTTTAGTCGATTTCCTCATTTATAAAATAAGACTATTTTTATAAATAGTCTGTCTTTCTCACGGGAGTTTAAAAAGAGTACCTGGGCATCAGTTTTATAAACTTTGAAGTACTAAGTAGAGGAACAAATAGGTATTATTATCACTACAATTGTTAAACTATGTCTCAGGCCTAGCAAAAAGCTCTGGTGCTCAGTTCTTTGATACAGTGAGTCAGGAAGGAAAGTATAGGATTCCAACACACACACACACCTGTCCTGTGACTTCATTCATGAAATTCAGGGTAGGAATTCAAAATGTTTCCCTAGATTCCATTAGAATTACATTGGCTTCAAAGGAGGTAAAAGTCAAGATGTAACAGAAATTTTTACTCTAATTTGTTCTGAAATACAGGTTTTCAATCATCATGACTCCTTAAATTAGAATGGATCTGCAAAAATAGATACATGCAAACATTTTTTCCTAAAATTTTTTCATGTAAAAGTATGCAGCCTGCTATGTAATGTCACACATTAAAATAACACTGGCATAGAATGGGAGTAAAATCCTTTCTCTGGAAATAAGCATATGTTATTAAAATTATGTATCATTTGTAGCCAACTACTAGAAAAGAAACCACACTGCAGTGTTTCAGTTTGGGACCTGGAGGACCGTGACATTGTGCAGTAAGCATAGGACTAGGAGGCAAGGGGCTTGGGTTCTACTTCCTGATACTCCACTAATTAAGCTGGGGACTCGAGTCAAGCATTGACTTCCATGAGCCTTAACTTCCTCATGTGTAAAATGGATTAACAGCACATGCCGACTTGCCTGTTTCTCATAGAGTTCTTAGAGGGATCAGATTAAAGTATCTACGAAAATGGCTCTGTAAATGATGAAATGGTGTAGACAAATTAAGAAAATGAGCTTTATAGAAAAGTTCTTATAGCATAATATAGCTGTTCACCAGTTTCTTTATCATATGTGTAACCCACAGAGTTACATTGGTAATTCTGTTTTTCATACATTAGCCTTAATAATGTTATAATAACCTTGACCTTAATACAGCTAAAGAAGAGCTAAATATGCTCTTCATCCATCATTCTTCTCCAAAGTTTTTGAACAGAGCTCACCATCCCCCAAGTAATACAAACTTTAGGTACTCTGACAAAGTTGTATACAGAACAAGCCACAGAAATTGTCATTATGAAATTAATAATAAGAGTATGAACAAAACCTTTGAATATGTAAAAGAAATCCTATAAACACAATGCATTTACAGGATGATAATTAAGAATAGAACAGCAGATAACACAGAAAGTGATGTTCTTTTTTTTTTTTTTAAAGATTTTATTTATTTATTTGACAGAGAGCGAGATAGCAAGAGAGGGAACACAAGCAGGGGGAGTGGGAGAGGGAGAAGCAGGCTTCCCGCCAAGCAGGGAGCCCGATGTGGGACTCGATCCCAGGACCCTGGGATCATGACCTGAGCCGAAGGCAGACGCTTAACGACTGAGCCACCCAGGCTCCCAAAAGTGATATTCTTGAAAACTCAACGCATCTACTGAATTCAGCCAAAGTAACTCTTAGAGAAAAAAGTCAGATGTTATTCATCTCAGTCTTAAAAAAATTAAAGAAAATCAGCTGAATATTTTAAAGGATAAGAAGGCAACCCAAACAAAAATAAGAAAAATGAAAAATAAAATTAAACAAGCATACTGGAAAATGGAACAGAAGTATAATTGAAAAATAAAGTCATGATCTGACTTGCTAAAAACAGATCAACAGCAAAAATTTAATCAAAAGTAAAATGCAAATAAATTAAAGTGAGAAAGAATACTAATTAAAATACAAAATAAAATGAGTGAATACACAGTTGTATGAAAATGAACTTCATGTAATGAATAATTTCTTTTTATAAAATATGACAAACAGAAACTGAAAAACAAATGGAAGATAAGATCAAAGAAAACAGAGGGATTATATGAGTTTATAGATAAATTATCTAAAATGATCAGGGAATAATATCAAATGTATTATAAACCACTTTTGAACATAGCAAAAACGATAAGACCATAAGTAAACTATGATCTTGGGTCTACAACCTGATAAAGATAATAAAACAGTTATAGGCCAATTTCACCTATTAATATGCATTCAAAAATGGTAAACAAAATATTAGCAACAGAATTCAGCTATTCACTAAAAAAACAATACACCAATGAACAAGTGGGAATTGTCACAGTAATTTAAGGAATATTCCACATAAGAAATAAGAAAAATTACCAAAACAATATACCACATTAATAGTATAAATAATAAGAACTGTATTTAAATATATGCCCAGGGCGCCTGGGTGGCTCAGTTGGTTAAGCGACTGCCTTCGGCTCAGGTCATGATCCCGGAGTCCTGGGATCGAGTCCCACATCGGGCTCCCGGCTCAGCGGGGAGCCTGCTTCTCCCTCAGACCCTTTCCCCTCTCATGCTGTTTCTCTCTCTCTCTTTCTCTCAAATAAATAAATAAAATCTTTAAAATATATATATATATATATGCCCAAAGGGTTTTCAAAAAACATTAGAACTTATTTATAAGTTTTAAACACAAAATATAAGAATAGAAAGCTATTTCCCTTTGACTTCACAAAATGTTATTAAATCCTTACTATGTGGAAAGACATTCAATGCAAAGCAGTATCTACTTAAAACCACAAGCTAGCATTCTGTGTAACTGAGGAAAACATTAGAGGTGTTCTCACTAACATCAGAAACTAAACTTAAATGCCATTGTCACTGCATCTATAATTTATCATTATAGATAAATTATCTAATTAATACTGCATTTCAGGTTCTTACAAATGCAGTGGCACTTAAATAATTTGAGATGTTAGAGACAAACAAGAAAATGTTAATTTCCAACAATATGATTGCATACAAAATTTTTTAATCAACCATAAAATTATCAAAGCTATTAAAGGAGCTCAACAAAGTAGTAGTCAGTGATAAAATAAATGCACACACCTATAGTATTTCTCTATACCATTTCCATACCATTAAAAGTAGTCAGAAATTAAAATAAAAACAATGTATTCCTATCAACAAGAAAAATGTAGAATAGAGTTTTTTTTAAGTACAATTTATGTTAAATTGTGAATTAAAATTCCAAAAAGAAAAGAACAAATATTATAAGAATGAAAACCCAGGGTGCCAGGGTGGCTTGGCTAAGTAGCCAACTCTTGATTTCGGCTCAGGTTATGATCTCAGAGTCTTGAGATCGAGCTCCCTGCTCAGTGGGGAGCGGAATCCTGAAATCTGTTTCAGGATTCTCTCTTGACTTCTCCCTCTGCCCTTTCCCCCTGCTTGCTCTCTCTCTCTCAAATAAATAAATCTTTAAAAAAAAAAAAAAGAATGAAAATCCTCCACAGGTTAATCTGTAAATTAAAGCAACATGAAAGTGAACCTCAACTATTCCTAATATAACTTGAAAAATTATTTTTAAATTCATTTGCAATGGAATTCCTTTTTAAAATGGAAGCAAATCAACAATCCCTGATGCAGTTACTTCCAGCAGCCCAGTAAAATTACCAAGAGAGGAGAAGTCCAAAATTAAAAACAAGTCTGAAAACTGAGACATGCAGCAAGCTGGTTGCCAGAATCTGGGAGGAATTTTCAGTATCTATGAGACCTATGGAGCTGGATTGAGAAAGACAACCGGTGGCTTCCTTCTGCTTCACAACACCAGTAATAATAAATAAAAAGTCCAAACAATGTGAAATAAAATATGAAGGCACTTGTCTCTCATTCACAATCTCTTCCCTGGCTCAGAAAACCAGAATCAGGGCCAATCAGATTGTTGAGAATCTATTCTTCTGATATTATGATATTCCTTTTTTATGACTTTTCTTTCAACCCTCTCTTCTTTCCACATTCATTCAGAGAAGATACTTCTAGGAAAAGATTGTTAAAAGGGGGAAATGGTATTTCACTAAGAAAGCAAAACTAACAGCGATTGTATGCTGGAATAGAAATCCTTTCCAAGGAAAGAACAGTAGGCAGGTGCAAAAAAGAAAGAGCCCTGACACACTACAGTTCATTTGGTGGACTGTAGCTTGTCTTTTATTCCATTGTTGTTTCAAAGGCATCAACAAACCAGAAAGAGAAAGCAGAAGATAGCACACTGGTGAGCAGAACCACACCGCATGAATACTGGACAAATACCTAGAATTGGGCTCAAATTTGCATGCAACCAACTGTAGATCTAAGAAGGGATTTGGCATAGAAAACAGAAAAAGGAGAAGTTGTGCAATCTTTCTTTTGTAAAAACCTCTGCATGATAACTCTCTCATATGAAAATGAGTAAACAACATACAAACATACAACATGAGGCCTCTAAAAAATAATGCAGAAGAAAGAGAAATCCATCATCCTAAAAATTAAAAGAAAAAAAAGTTCTGAAAATAATCTTCTGCGAGAAGCAGAAGTCATCATTAGAAATTTTGTGTGATATTTTGCTCTGAGGCAAAAACTAGGTTTTTGAGAATCGGAGAGTAATAAAAAAGAGGAAAAGAGTAAAGCATGACAAAAGAATAAGAAATAAACTTAAATCTCACCACAACCATTCATTCAGGAAATTGACATATCCTCCCAAATATTGCCCAGCCCAGTTGATTTTATTAGGTGCATTTTTTTAAAGTAGGCTCGACGCCCAGTTGAGAGCCCAATTTGGGGCTTGAACGCACGATCCTGAAATTAAGACCTGAGCTGAGATCAAGAGTCAGATGCCTAACTGACTGAGCCACCCAGGCACCCTGATTTTATAGGTGCATTTTGCCAAACTTTCAAAAAACAGATCATCTCTATCTTATACAAGTTTTTCCAAAAATATAGAAAATAAGATAAAACAATTTAACTCATTGTCTGAGACTAATATAATCAAACTTTTAAACTGGATGAGATTGAAACAAGCAAATATAGATGCAAAAATTCTAAGTAAAATATTAACTGAATTCAAAAATATATTTTAAAATTGTATATCATGATCATAAGGATTTTTCCCTAGGAATGCAAAAGAAATCTATTGTTGTAACTCAAAATACTAAATAACTAAAAAAAAAAAATCATGAGTATGTCAATGGATTTTTAAAAAGCACCTAGCAGAGACTGACTTCCAGAATGATGAATTAAGAACCTCTGAAAATCTCTTCCTCCATAAAAGCAACAAGAAAACCAGGGAAGAAATGGAGGGCAGGGCGGGAGGGGCACAAAATTAACTTTTTCAGAACTCTGGAGATTAACCAAAGACTTTCAACAACCTAAGAATGAGTTATTCAAGAAAAATGGCTGTATCTTAATATAAGCAGTGAGTTTTGTGGTATCTTGCCCTGTTCCCATCCTCCTCTCCCATGTCCGTGGTAGTCTTGGGACCAGCCTTGAGATCATGGTAGCTACAAAAACCAGCAACCTTGCAGCCACTAGAGGAGGGGGACATGTCTGGAGCTGCCCAGAAGCCCCAGCTCCAGAGAACTGTTGCCATTAAACTTGTCTGGCAGTTTCCCTGGTAACCCCCATTTGCAGAGCTTATCTTTATACAACCCGAGTCCAAGGTTGCTCAGTGAGAACAGCCTTTTCCCTGAGGTATGTGTCTAAAACAATCAGTGGCCACAATTTAACATGGGGCTCCCTATAATGTTGATAAGAATTGGGGCCAATAAGAAGCTGACCTTAAAAACATTAAAAAAAAAAAAAAATCTGGTTCTGGTCCATAAGGGGCTTTGAAAACCGCCAACATATTCCTGTAATCCAGAAAGCCATGTGCACATACACAACAATGAACATGCCCAGGAAAGACCTAATTCATCACCTCTGACCTGAGGCTCTGTATAAGCAGGAGGGGAAGGCTAAGGCAGAGTTGTAAACTACCTGTCCGAGTGCTGAAGGAATGCCCAACACACAAAGAGAGTACATTAGTGAAGGCTTGAAATATTATTGGCAAAGCATTTAAGGCAAAGAACAAAGGAAAACTCCTAATAAGAGACATCAAAGAAGATTCGAGTAAATGGAGTGCTATGCCAGGTTCACAAAGAGATGATTAACCTCATCAATTCTTCCCACTTCATCTATGAAGTCAGTGCAATCACAAAAAAAACTCAGCTTTTTAAAAACATTTAAACAAACCATCCAAACCTGAAGTTATAAAAGTCCTCAAATAGCTTGTAAAACTTTGAAAAAGAAGAGAAGGGAGGGAGGGATTTCCTCCAACCAGAAACGACATACTAAAAAGCTACTGTAATTAAAACAGTATGGTACTGGTGAGGGTCAAATAGGTCAATGAAGCCAAATGGAGAACTCAGAAATAAACCCACATATGTATGGAAATTTGGTATATGATAAAGAAGCATTTTAAAATAAGGAGAAAATAATTTATCTAGGTGGCACTTGATAGAATGACTCACTATATGGATAGAAATAAAGTTGGTCCCTCCTGCCTGACATCATTTACAAAGGTGAACTCAGAATGGATTAAAGACTTTTCTGTATAAGGTAAAACTGTAAGGCTAACAGAATAAAATATGGGAATATCTTTGTAACCTAGGGATATGAAAAACTTTCTTAAAATCCATAATGCACAAACCATATTGTAAAAATATATATACATATATTAATGGATTTTACTATATCAAAATAAAGAATTTCTTACTTAGGGATAAATCTGAAAAAATATGAGCAATACTTAATACAAAACATTGCTGAGAGAAATTAAGGGAAACCGAAATAAATGGAGAGGTATTCCTCATTCACAGGTTGTAAGACTCAATATTAGTAAGGGGTCAGCTCTTCCTACATTGATCTATAGATGTCATGCAATCCCAATAAAAATTCTAGTATGCTTTCTTCTGGATATTGACAACTCAATATCAAAATTCATATAAAATGCAAAGAACCTAGAATAGCCAAAACAAATTTGAAAAAGAACAAAGTTTGAGAATTAACATTGCCTGATTTAAAGACTCATTATAAACCTATAGCAATCAAAACAGTGTATTATTGGTGAAATGATAGAGAACTAGATCAATGGAACATAAGAGAGCCCAGAAATGGACCCATACATTCTAGGCAACTAATTTTTAACAAATTAGATTCAGAGGCAATTCATTGGAGAAAGGATCACTGTTTCAACCAATGGTGTTATAACAATGAAATATTTATATTCTTAAGATGATCTTTGACTCATATTTTGTACTGTATTCAAAAATTAACTGAAAATGGATCATAAACATAAGTGTGAAACCTAAGTCTATAAAACTTAGAAAAGAAAATATAAGAGAAAAATCTCTGTGACCTTCTTATATAGGAAAACAAAAGCAAAATTCCTAAAAGGGAAAAATGCTAACTTAAACTTCATCAAAATTCAAAATTTCTTTAAAAGACATTGTTAAGAGAATGAAAAGACAAATCACAGACTAGAAAAATATCCTTGCAAAGTACTTGTATTAGAGCACAAGTATACAGAAATACAAGCACATAAATACAAGTATATATAGGATATGTAAATGCAAATTATCTATATGAATACAATATATGATAAAGGACTTCAACCTAGAATATATCTAAAACTCAAAATTCAAGGGGCACCTGGGTGGGACAGCTGGTTAAGTGCCCGTCTCTTGGTTTTGGCTCACTTGTCATCTCAGGGTTGTGAGATCAAGCCTCATGTAGTCTCTGCGCTCAGCAGAGTCTACTTAAGACTCTCTCTCTGCCCCTCCTCCTTGCTCACTCTTGCTCTCTCTCAAATAAATAAATAAATCTTTTTTGAAAACCTCAAAATTGGGGCACCTGGGTGGCTCAGCCGTTAAGAGTCTGCCTTTGGCTCAGGTCATGATCCCAGGGTCCTGGGATCGAGCCCCACATTTGGGCTCCCTGCTCGGCGGGAAGCCTGCTTCTCCCTCTCCCACTCCCCCGTATGTGTTCCTGCTCTCACTAACTCTCTGTCTGTCAAATAAATAAATAAAATCTTTAAAAAAATAAAAAAATAAAAACCTCAAAATTCAAAAATAAGAAAATAAAGAACCCAATTTAAGAAGACATATAGAGGGAAAATAAGCACATAAAAAGATGCTCAACATCAGTCATTAGAAAAAATGCTTATCAAAACCACAATGATACCGTCCCTTATCTATTAGAATGGCTAAAATTAAATAAACTGACCACATCAAGTTTTTGTAAGGATGTGGAGGCACTGGAATTCTCATATATCCTGCTGATCCGAGGGTGAAATGGTACAACCACTTGGGTAAACAGTTTGTCAGTTTCTCATTCAACAATATGCACTTTATGTGTGGGGTGTGTGTGTGTGTGTGTGTGTGTGTGTAGAATCTATATGCTGTGTGTCTATTAAAATTTATTGATTTTTATTACCATGTAATATTTTATAATATCCATCCAGTATATCTCATTTATCCATCATCTGCAGGAAGAAAGTCAAATATACCTTCAACTTTCTATCACATACTTGTACAGCATCCCTTTGTACCTTTGTAGGAATTTACATCCTGGTGTGGATTGCTGGACCATAGAATGTACGCACACTAAGTACTGTTATATTGTTTTCCAGGATAGCTGACAAGAGTAAATTCCAATCAGTAGTGCACAAGAGTTTCCATTTCCCTTCTTTTTAATAATTGCCAAATGGTGATCTTTTAATTACATAATTCTTTCTACATTTATTACTTGGCATATAAGGGAGAGCTTTTCAATCTCCACCTGTTCATTTTTTATTCATTTATTTAATCATTGTGGGCTCATGGATTTCTATTTTATTCAAGGGATTATAATCAATCGAAATCATTATTTTGATGTTCATATTGTCCCAGAATGGGAGCCCCTTTAAGCTGGTACCTATGTCCTTTTGATAAGTCCCCATCATTTTTTTTAATAGACTTGTTTTTTTTAGCAGTTTTAGCCTTATAGAAAAGTTGAGCAGAAAGTACAGAGAGTTCCCATATACTCCTCCCCACACAGTTTCTCCCTTGAGGTCAGGTAATGAATTAAAATCACCCTTGAGTCCTCAGCATCGAGCACAGTGGTTGCCACATAGTAAGTACTCATTATATATTCAAAGAAGATATAATCAATTCATAAATACAGTCTGAGATAAGCTACCACCCATCAAGTTTTCAGAGATTCTGAATATCCTAATAAACCATGGAGGGATAAACACATTCTCAGAAATGGAATTTCTCTAGTCTTTTGTTGCCAAAATGTTGCCTCATATAGGCTTTATAGCTAAACAATGAACTCCACACTCCATCTACGCTTGGAGAGATCTTCACAGCCTGACAACCCTCCTATAATCCTTTCCTCTACTCACAGAGAGAAAAACAATGTTTGGAGTCATTTCCGCATTCCCTGAAAATATGTCCCATGCATGTGGTCTCTAATTTCTACATACCACAAAATCACATGCTCATAAAGCCGCAGAATTAGGACTTCCAAAAATCCTTTGCATTCATCATTTTATAGATGGGACAACTGAGGCCTAAGGAGGTAAAATGACTTCCCCAAGGTCATAAAGCAGAGGAGCAGCAACAGTAACCCAAGTCTATTGGCTCCTAATCATCATCTTACCGATGTTACTCCAGTAATAAAAATTAATTCTCCCACCCACACAGAAGAGCCTTTCAGCCACTGGTTCACTTATAAATTGTCCCAGGATCATTGTTAATAATGATTACTAAGTATGACTAAGTTTGGATACTAAGTTGTAAAATAACAGACAACCCCCCCAACACACACACACACACACACACACACAATTGTCACGAATGATACAAAACTAAGTGACACGGTTGACCAGTATCCCATCTAATCAATAGGTACCTTTGGTTTGTTTTTGTTGTGTGTATGTGTGTGAGCGATTTTTTTCCTCCAATTTCTATTAGCACTATACAAAAGGGGAAGTTGGAAATGTGAAGGCTCCTATTGTTGTGCAGACATGTGACTCTTGTCTAAATGGCATTACAACTATTCAGACATTGAAATGAAAGCCAATGTGCTTATACCTATCATATTACATAGGGAAACTAATGTAGGCTGAGTTGCATGTCACCAAATGCCCCACATGTGACATACAGGGAAAATGACATAATCCAAGTATTCGGCAAAAGCAGCCCACAGTAACAAATGCATCATTTCTGAAGAGGAAGAGAGAGCAGATGGCTCAGCAAGCAATTGTAGAACAGCCAGCTTCCCCCTCCGCACCTCCAAAACCAAATTGCCTCCCAGTGTCTCATCCTAGGCCCGGGGGAAGCTCAGAGGCAAAACACGCACATACCACATTAACAGCAGCCCTAGCAGGAGTCTTAGGTCATGGTGCCCTGGGCTTGGACCCAAAGGACCTGAGTTCACAGCCACATTCTGCTTCTAACCTTTCTTGCTACCTTAAACAAGTTACTTAATGTCTTCGAATTTTATTTCCTCATCTATAATGAAGGATTAGTACAACTCTATCATGTTAAAGGAGATATCAAAATGAAAATGCTTCATTAACTACAAAGTACCTAACAAATGTTAAAGTTCATTAATTAAAAAATACAGATTAGTTGAAACGAAGAGTTAGAAGCCAACCTGAAACCCCATAGTGTATATTGTACACAGTGTTCACAGAGCTCCAAGCCTAGCTGATCACAGCTTCACGGTTCCTTTTCAAGAATGGTCAGTGAGTGAATTTTGGCTATCCCTGTGTTAAAAAATCACCATGACTTTATTCCTCTCACAAGAGTGGAATAAATCTCTTTTACTCATTACTCATTCAATAAACATTTATTGAACATCCACTCTAAGCCACGCACTTGCTAAGTGACAAAAGATATAGTAGCTGAGGATCTTTGGCTGCTAATTTTTTTTTAAGATCATTATTTTTCTTTCATTGCTATTGCTTAAAGGACAAGCATGGTGGAAAACAAAATAAATATTTACCTACATCAAGAAGGCCAGAGACAGGCATTTCTTGATGATTTGTGTGTCAGCATAAGAAATAATAATGACTTACATTCCTAGCATTTTCTGAAAACTTATTTCATAGATGCTGATTCATTTAATCTTCACACTAGCTCTATAAAGTAGGAATTATTTCCCACTCTTTGGAGCCTGAATGCAAATCCAGCTAGTTTAATTCCAAGTCCAAAACACTCCCCACTATACCACACTGCCTCTCACTTTAACACTAAGGGACATTGGGGTGGGAAGAGAAAACTATCCTCTGGCAAGATAAATCATAATTATTTTCAGTACTCTAGTGTAGGTTGTTGGGGCAGATTCCTAGGACTCTACCGTCCTCAAACTTCACAAATGGTAGAAAAACAGCCAAAACAAGTATTAGCGAAACCATAAAAATGAGACTAAGTAATTTCAATAATCCCTTTTGCTACTGTTTTAATCCCACACAATACATTTATTTTATTTGTTTATTTCACTGACATTCTGCTAACCACAAAAGAAACTCCCAAAAGCTGAGACTAGACCAAAATAGTAGAACACTACTAATTGGTGGATCAATAAAGTACTCCATTCTGTTTGCATAAATAGACATTTTGATGGCAATCCTTTGCTTTGATGGCAACCAAAATAGATTAACTGGATCTTTAATAGATGTATATAATAAGAACTGCAGACAGTATGCCCTGAAGATTGTCATTCTTGTATTCAGGCAGATGGTAGCAGTGGAGGAAGGGGAAAAGAAGGGAAAGAACATTCCTGGAGCAGCTGTTGCATGTGGGCACCATGCTGGGCACTTTACATATTTTAACTCTTTGGAGCTTTGTAATAACCCTAGGTGCAATTCTACAAATGAGGAAACAGAGGCTCAGATAGGACCCAGTCCTGTCTCTTTGCCCTACGGCCTTACATTGTCTTCGAAAATGATCTGATGTGGGAGGGCCAGAGCACATGTGTGTTATAGAGGAGCACCTAGCTCCTGATTCTCCTGAGAATTCGAGTGTCATGAGGTCACATGTGGTACACTTGAGGTCTCTTAGCATGGGCACAGAGTAACCCCAGAGAGGGCTAAGGGCAAAGGGTGGAGCTCTAGAAATGCAGATGGGGGGCTGGGGAGGCAGAGAGAGAAATGCAAGATGTGAAAAAACTAGAAAAGTACAAATCCATAGAAGTCAAGTATGTGTTACAGAAAAGAAGTTAGGACAATAAGAATAAAAGCTAGGAAATGACCTCAGGATCAGGGACCAAGTCTTTATTATCCTACAAAACAAAGTCAGTAAAAGGGTGGAATTTATTTTTTTTAATGATTGTAAAACATAATGACGAATTTTATGATAGAAAATTTGGTAAGCACATAAAAGTATAAAGAAATTGGGCGTAGGCAGGGCGGGGGAGGGGGGAATCACCCTAATTCTACCCTGACATGATTAACATTTTTCAACATTTTAGCATACTTTCTTCTAAACTTCTGGGAACTTTTTACATAGTTGAGATCATGCCGAATGTGTAACTTTATGTCATTTTTTAAGTTTAACTTTTTCATTCATCTGCCCAAGTCTTTACAAACTCCTATAATTGCTTAATCTTGCATTCCACTGGACCACAGACATAGAGGGTTGGGTCAATGTTTTATTCTTTTTGTACATTTCCATAGAACTCAGTACAGTCATGTACAGACAGTAGGTATTCAAAAAATATTTACTGAGTGGAACATGGACACCAGTGGACTCTCATCAGCCCTTAATTTACCAGTCCTCTCCCCCCTGTGTCTATTGTTCATTTTATGGTACATTGTGTCTGCTCTCAGGCTGTGTTATTTTCTCTGTTTCAGGCATGGATGCTACCCCTAAGTAGACAATCTGTCCTATGAGAATGAAATCCATGTCCTGCAATTCCTCTTATATCCTCTATTTTCCATCTTCACCAATAGTGCCTACCATTGTGTTCCTTTTACAGAAGACAGTGCAATCTCGTTAAATTAAAAATAGATTGTAGCTTTTAAAAATTCAAAGAACCAGAACATATTTGTGTTGGTGATACTTCTCCTAACACCAAGAGAGCCTTGACTTTGTCCTAAGTTTCACTCCCTAGTATCAAATCCTCTTTATGCCTTCTTTCTCCCTTTCTTTTCCCCTTATAAGCAGACTGAAACTATATATAGGTGTGTGTGTGTGTGTGTGTCAGAACTAGAAAATTCCCATAGCCATAAACAGTGTATAAATAAGAAACTAGAACATGATCTTTCTTTCTTGACATGTCCTCTAAACAGGATAATTCAAACGGGCTGAATTGAATAAAGTATCCAGAATAAGGAAGGAAACATCATGCTCTGCTATGGGGTGTCCAATAATCCTAGGAATACTGTATTCAGTTCAAAAAACAATCCCTGTAAAGGAAAATTAAAAGGAGAATAATGTCCAAAGTGAAATGCCCAGGTAGGTGATGGGCCTCAAAAACACAAGCAATTATCAAGGGAGCTGGTTTTCATGTAGGAGATAGATTCAAGGATATAGGAACTTTTAAGTCATGGAAAGTCCTTGACTTTTTCTCTAAAGGAGCTGGAAAGTGAATTTTGAGCAGAAGAATAACATGATAAGACTAAGGTTTTTGGAGGATCACTTTGTGAGAATAGATAGATTATAACAAGGGAAGAGTAGAAAGTAGACTGAGTAGGAGGCTATTGCAAAAATCCAGAATTTATGACTCCAAAGGGTAAAACCTCCATTGCGTGGAAGTCATAGGCAGGCATATGGTATGGGCTGACTCAGAAGGCTCTCTGCCATCAGAGGTGTACAAGTAGAAAACCACTTGGCAAAGATATTGCAGAGGTTGGCCTTATAACCTAAAAGTCATTTTTAACATTGAGACTCCATGATCATTGCCTATAATCTACCCATACCCTCAGTCTAATAACTCCACAACCATGTTCACAATTTATTTCTTATTGTAAAAGCACAATATATTCATTGTAGAAAATTAGAGATTACAGATACAGGTAAGCAAAAGAAAAAGAAATAAAAATATAGTCAACATCCAGAGATACCGTCAGAACCTTGGTATGTATCTTTCCATTACATTTTCTTGGCACATATATCTTTAGGTAGCCAGATGATAGAAAGCACACATTTTTTTCCAAGTAAATGAGATTACTATCTTTATGGTTTTTTATAATCTTCTTTTAAAATTAAAATATATGGTGACTATGTTCCCCTGTTAATTTATGTTTTCTTCCAGAATCAGAAACCCCCTATAAATAGCCCCTATAACAGCCTTGAAGTAATGGGTAATATAAATAACACAGAAACTGGCAGAGTACACACAGTCTTAGATTTTAATGATGAGATAATAGCTTCCTCATGAGTGTCTCCCACCTAGGTTTAAGTGGGATATTTTCAACCATCTCCATTATAATATTTCACAATCCTCTCCCAGTTTCAACTCCCTCCTTCCATCATCATAACAAGATATATCCCATGTCAAGTGACAGGAACATCACCAGAAGAGAGTGAAGGAACACCAGTCATCCTAATTGAGCCTCAGAGGTCTTATCTGACTTTTCCCTTGTTACCACTGGGCATCTTATGATATTAAAGCAATCATTCATCCCATGAGCACTTAAAAGTTTCCAAATGACCCTGAACTTTATTCATCACCTTAGCACCAAGAATAACGCTTTGGTATTTCCTCAGATACAGCATTCATAGATTTATTCAACAACAAATATTTATTGAGTATCTAATATGTACCATGCACAATATTTGGGATAAACCAGTGAACAAAAGAAGAAAAATCTCTGTCCCAGGGGAGCTTTCCTTCTTGCTGGAGGAAACAGACAATAAGAAATAATTAAGTATGTTCGACGGTGGTAGCCACTATAGAGGGAAAGAAAGCAAGGAAGAAGACAAGTAGAGACAAAAGGGAGGAAAGGGATTGTGATTTTAGATAGCATGGATCAGGAAAGTCCTTGACACAAAAGACTGACATAGTGGAGGAGTGAACCACAGAGGGCAGTAGAGAAGAGCATTCCAGGCAGTGGCCCTGAGGCAGGAAACTACTTGGGCATATTCTAGAAACACTATGGAGGGAACAATGTGGGTAGAACGGAATGAGGAGAAGAGTAATCAAAGATGATGTCAGAAAAGGTAGCCAGAGGTAAGGTCACACAGGGCCTTGTATATATATCATGGAAAGTCTTGAATTCTTTTCTGAGAGAGATGGAAACCTTTGGTGAATATTGAGTGGAGACAAGGGACATGCCATGACTTGGGGTTTTGGAGAATTACCTTGTTGAAAATAGAGTGTAGAGGCAAGAGTGGAAGCAGTGAGACCAAGTAGGAGGCTGGAACCATCCAGGAGACAGTAGCTGGGACCAGAAGGTAGAGGTATGGGTGGGAAGAGGCAGTTAGATTCCGCACAGATTTCAAAAGAAGATACAGCCTCAGGATAGGGTGACAGTTTTGATATGGGGTATGAGAAAAAGAGGAGCATAAAGAATGTCACCAAGGTTTCTATCCCTGGAAACTGAAAGAATAACGCTATCGTTTACCTGACAAGGAGCACTGTGGAAAGAGCAGGTCTGCAGTGGGCATGTTTAGGAATTCAACTTGGGACATCTGAGTCGAATAGCTGCCAAAGTAGAGACCTTAAATAAATAGTTGGATATGTTCATCTGAGTCTTGGGGAGAGGTCATGTTAGGAATTTGGGAGTTATCAGCACAAAGATGGCATCAACAGCCATAGACTAGAAAAGATTACCAGTAAGTGTAGATAGAAAACAAATAGATCCAAGAACTGAACACAAGGGCCAATATTTAGCGGTCAGAGCCTATCTGGAGGGGGAAGAGGCATCAGATAAATACTCATATGCATAAAGCTTTCATGCTAACTCCAGAAAAGGTGTAAGTAAAAAGTTCTAAGAAAAGGGAAGCTACCCATCACCAGCTTGGTGACCCTGAGATATGCAAGATGATAAAGGACTGTAACAGTGTCCAATCCTGGAGAATAAGAGAAATATTGACCAGAGCAGATTTGATCCCTACCATTTAATGGCAACTTCAGAACAACTCCATTAATTCCAGTTAAAGCCACTTCCAACAATATTCACATGCAATGTATGAATGTATGAAAAATGTAATTGTAATGATTGCATAATATCCCATTATATGAATATATAATTATTTCTTTATTTAAACAACTTCTAGGTTCTGGGCATATGTTTTTATATCTCTTGGCTATTTAAATAATACTTTAATGAACTACCTGGTAAACACTTCTTTGTAGACAATTATTTCCTTAGAATACATTGCTGTAAGTATAATTACTAGATTAAAGGTGGTGCACATTTTAAAAAAGCTTTTAATATATATTTCCAGATTAGCCTCCATAAAGGTTACACCAATTTACATTCCCACTAACAGGGTATAAGTGTCTTATGAATGAGACATAATAAAGCTAGCATGTGAAGGCAACAACCTAACTTTTAGCAGAATCTGTATGGACAGGTTTCATCTGTTGTTTTTGTTGTTGTTGTTGTTGTTTTCCTAGCTTCTAATATCTAGACACCCCATTGGTTCTTATTCTGGCTTTAAACCTTGGACTTGGGCTTTCAGGATCTCCTCCCCACTCCACCCCTGATTAAATTGTTCCAGGGGTCTTTCCAGGCCCTGATCATCCTTACCCTTAGTGACCCCATCCCTATTCCAGACGGAGTACAATCATATTCCTGTATCAGTTCAGCACACCTCAAGGTTTTGCCTCATTCAAGCTCCAGGAGCACCAAGAAAGAAAACCCACCCATCTAAGTCCCCTCACACTGGGAATGGGGAGAGGTAGTTGAAGACCATCTGTCTTGATTGCTCATCTTCCATGGACCCCTTCCAAAAGCTTGTCTACCCACTAAAATTTTACTTTCTTTATTCTGGCCCAAGAAGGACACTAATGTTCCCCACGCCCGTGAACCTGCCCACCTGAATGACCCAGGTCAAGAATAACAAGACAGAGTATATAACCTCACTAATTACCTCACCTGAGATTCACAATGACCCCGTGAAGGACATATGTATACAATCATATTACATGCACTCAAGAACTAAGAAAAGCTTACACTTTTAAATGAAATGTCTTACTCCTCCTAAAAGAACAGTGCTTATTGAGATAAATGAAAAGAGGGTGGCTGTTTTAAATCAGTATGACTAATGTTAAAAAACAGCTGGTAAGGAATCCTAGGTAATCACATACACACAAGCCACCAACTGGGAACATTACGGTGTCATACCTACCGTAATTTAGTTCTCCCTCCCCACATAGGCACAGAGTGGCAGCTGTGAGCCTGGGCTTTGCATGTTAGAGACCATTAGGCAAAGCAGCATGATTCATCATCTTCTGCTTGTGTTATTTTAACTTAGTCATTTGGGGGCAGATCTTCTGAGGCACTAACAATAGTCTGAGACTAGATTGATTTTCTTCCTTAAATAACTGGTGGATTTTTTTTGACTGCCATTTCAGAGAAAGGTGCATAAAATCTTGGAAGTGGAAGAGAATATGGAGGTCACCTAGAACAATCTCTCACCTTCAACAAACTATCCTTTATAATATTCCGGGCAAATATATACTCTCCTTGATTCCTTCCAATGATAGGAACCTCACTACTCATAAGAGAGGCAATCTTGATTTTTCAGATAGCTCTCAGAATATTTTCTTTAATGTGTTCCTATACAAAGAATCATTGGTTTTTCATAATTCCTTCTAGATTAATCCAGGAAGAAATTATTCCCTTATCCACATAATACCTCTTCACCTATATATGCCTTTGTCTTCTCATTTCCAAGATAAGCATCTGCAGTTTCCCTTAATTTTCCTTTAGAATCCTCAGCACCCCAGATACTCACCTTTGCCTGAATATCTCTCTTGGAAAATGGTGTGAAAATTTAACACAAGGCTCCAGATGTGACCTAACCAGGGCATAGCACAACGCAACTCTGTGGGCACATTGCTTCTATAGATGCAAATTTAGGTTTCTTAGAAGTCATGTCACACTATTGATCCATCTGAGTTTACAGTCACAGATGCTCCTGGTGTCCTTTTCAAACAGTCTGCTTTGCTTTCAGGGTGTCCCTGATTCTCTAACTCAAGGATTTGCTTTTTAACCTAAATCCACTATCTTATATACATTTAGAGCTACCAAATTTTATCCTATAGACCGTAACCCAACATTTCAGGTACGAAGACCACTTAACTGTATCCACTGTCCCTCCCAAATTTTCATTGTCCAAAATGTAAGGAGTGTGTTTTATGGTTTTATCTTTGATGATTATTTTGGGTATCCAAGGATAGAGCAGAGCATTAGAGACATCAATCCTTTAATGAATGATCTTTGGAGAAGTTATATAAGTCAGTCTTTTGAACGAGAACCTAATGGTAAAAGCATTCTCCCAACTACCAGAGAATTGCATGGCATTCTCATGACCCCTGACTCCCAATTTCCCATAGATTTTTTTTTTTTTACACAATAGTTCTTTGGCCCACACAAAGGTACTTCATAAGAAGCAGCCCTTGAAAATCACCACTGTATTTCATGTGAGGATGTACTGAGCAGATGGTTTACTATATGACATATGTCCTCTTTACGAGAACCCACAGAAGTTCCTCTCTGTTCTCAGTACTGTTTTTCTTTCTTATAGACACTTTTATTTATGATGTTTCCTTTTTGCACGGACTATTAGGAAGCCCATAGCAAAATCTGAAAACCACCTCTAGAAAGTGTACAGAGTATGGAATAATCTCAGAATCTCATGGCAAACATTTCATGGACTAATTACACACTTGTGGTTTCGTCTTATTCTCCCTAACATTTTTTTCCATTTACTCTAATTTCCTCCCTTCTTTATTTTGAGGGGGAGGGAAAGTCATCTTATTGAGTTTTATGTATTGTTAAAGCCACCAAAAGTCTTTTTAAACAAAGAAAAAGATGGAAGATAGGTAGATAATCCAAATCACATTTCTCTAAGTATTTTATCTACAAGGATACCATGAGGATTTTGTCAGAGGCTTTGTTGCATCAAAATATACTATATCTACAGCATTGATGTGATCCACAGGACTTACAATATCTAGTCCTGGCCCTAGTGAATCCATACTAATTCCTAACAATCACGGCTTTCTTTTCTAAATGCTTACAAATCCTAAGTATAGTTGCATTTTTAGGATTTTTCCAGAGATTGATATCAAGATAGCTACTCCATCATTTGGTGGGGCAGGCAGTGAGGGTACATATTTTGTTCTTCCTTTAGAAATTTGGAATATTTGCTCATTCCAAGTTTTTTGGAATCCCTCCTATCCTCCATGTCTTATCAAAGATCACTGATAATAGCTGTGAATTATTAACTGCCAGTTCAGCATTCTGGGGCAAATAATAAATGCAGTGAACTTTGTTTAAGCCCAAGAAAAATCAGGCATCATTCTTTTGAGAATAGTTTTAAAGTATGTCACAAGCTGTTAGAGAGGTTAAATTATAATAATTAGTATTTTGTGCAAATGATTTTACCCCAATTAGAAGCCTCAAAAGAGAGGAGTAGGAGATACTAGAGAATTAAAATTTATTGAGTACTCACCATGTACAGGTACCAGGCTAGGTGGTCTATGTATTTTATTATTTCACATACATAATAATCCTATGGTTTCAGATATTGTCCATTTTACAGATGAGAAAACTAGGTTTTAGAGAAGTTAAGCAGCTGCTCTAAATCACAAAGATAAATTAGGCAAAGCTGGGTCTTGAACTTAAGCCCATGCCTTTCACCCATATCAGACATGTGAAATTGAGAGGAGTAACATAAAAATGGTTAGCCAGTCAAGGCCTTCATATGATTGGAAAATGACAACCAAGCAAAGTGATTCATACCAAAGGCTGAGCAAGAAACTTTGTTAATAACAGTTAAGCACTCATGTCTAAGTATGAGAAAATAAGACAATGTCCTCAGAATAGAGTGAAGAAAGGGGAAAAAAAATTAGAGGTTACAGCAGGCAATGACAGATTATAGTTAAAGCTTAGTTAAGAAAAAGGTATCTATCCTTAGCTGCTTATATTTCTTTAAATTTGTTTTAAATTGCAGCTGAAGCCATAACATTAGGATGTAGAGAAGGAACGACTGATCCAACAGACTGGGGTAGGTTCCAGATTATCCTTTCATAATTTTTTCTGGCTAACTCTAGTGCCCAACTCCAGGTGTGAAGTTTGGGCCGTTGATTTTGTACAGCATGCTGTTTTAGCACTTAGGAGGAAAGCAAAGCAAAGATATCTTCTAAAATAGAGATTAATAAAGAATTACCGTGCAACAGTTTGCATAACTTTCTGTAGAAGTAACCCATCTTAAGAACATTTTGTAAATTATTGCAAAGAAAAATAATGTGGTTTTCCGAGTCCCATCAAACACCGGAGTATTTCCTGAATTCATTCAAGGTGACTAGAATACATTTCTAGGAAGACTTGACAAGAATGAAACAGAGGTAAAGACAGTGACAAGTCCGATTGTCCTGTAACTCATCTTGTACACGTTTACTCCAGATAAGGGACAAAAGAATGAACTGTGTCACAAACATCAATTTATCAATTTTTATCCAGCAGGATACAAGCAAGATGTTTCTGTTATAGCTGAGCAGCATTAATTCCTTACATAGAACCATACCTACAACAAAAGGGGCAGTCCAACCAGATAATCCTTTCTACAAGAAATAGTCCTTTAAGCATACAACTTTCTGTTCCAATTTTTGTCCCTTCTTATTCCAGCTATTCATAATAATGTCAGCACCCCATCAGATCCAGTCCTGGTGAGACTTCACAGTCCCATCCCATTGGCTATAGTCCCTGTGGAACCCTACTGTATGCCATTCAGTCCGTAACCCCCTAACCTCAGGACCTGGTACCTTTCATCACCTTTTTCTGGTAGCAGCTTCCACTAGAGAAGCAACAGCCGTCATATTTTGAGTATCTACAATGTACCAATAGTCACTGGGCCCGGCCAGCTTCATAATTAATCTCAATGAAATCTTATCACTATCCTACAAGTTCTGTTAATACCCTCAATTTATTTTTTTTAATATTTTATTTATTCATTTGAGAGAGAAAGAGCGCGAACAAGCAGAGGGAGAAGCAGGCTCCCCGCTGAGCAGAAAGCCCAATGCAGGGCTCAACCCCGGGACCCTGAGATCATGACCTGAGCGAAAAGGAGACGCTTAACCAACTGAGCCACCCAGGCGCCCAATACCCTCAATTTAAAGATGACAAAATTAGGTCAGAGAGCCAGTATGTGGCAGAACTAGAATTGAAACCCAGGTGTGTCCAACTCTAAAGCCCGCACTCTTTCCAAAATGTCACGTTGCTCCTCTAACTACAAGTGGAGTACCCTCTTCCTCTCCAGAACCCACTCATTTCTCTGATCTTTTCCCAGTGGTGAGCACCTTGAATCTACCATAACATATCTCTTCAGTCAATCAGGATGTTTTTATTGTCATGCTACAGTTCCAAGTACCAATAAACCTAACTCAAACTGGCTTAAACATTCAAGGGGTTCATTTAGTTCATGTAACTAGAAAGTCCAGAGGTAGGGAAGCAGCAAGCATGCATTCCTCAGGACTCCCGTCCCCTTTCTCTGACATTCTGTTGGCTATGTTTGACTCCATGAGTTGGCTTTGCAAGATGGTTACTAGCAACAATTTCATTGCTTACAAATGGGAAGAAGAAAGTGTCACTTCAGAGAACCGTCAAACAAAAGTACTAAGGTTCATTCTGATGGAACCACCCCCACTCTCCACCCCACCACCCCCCACCCCACTTAAACTAGTTTTAATGACCAGGGGCGGGGATACACTGTGGCTGCCATGGGTCTATGTGCTTCATCTCCAGAACAAGTCCTGAACAAAACATCCTAGCAAGAAAAGTAAGAGAGCCCACCGGTTCTCAGCCCTGGTTGCACATTAACATCATCTAGGGAAGCTGTGCAACCACTACCTATTCTCAGGCTCCAACCCCCATCAGTTCATCTCTAAGTGTGGCTCCCTAGTGTCTGTAATTTTGTTAAATTCCCCCAGTAACTGGAATGTGCATCAAAGTTAGAAGCAACGGGTTTACATTAATCAAACCCCACTAGAGTTAGGAGTCAATCCCACTCACACACTAGCTCCTCCGGAGGTGGAATGGGTGAGATGAAGGGGGGAAGAGGCGGTCTCCATGCCCTCTACAGCACTTACCATGCCGCGGTAGTGTCTCTCTTCCTCTAGACAATGAACTCCATGTCATAAACTGTGACAGAAACCATGTGGACATTACTTATCATTGTATCTCCAGAACCTAGCAAATACCTGGCATCTAGTAGTAAATGACCACTGGAATTTTTCATGAATGAATGAAACCCAGACTCCATTGGACTGGCCTTACAAATTAGCCCTATTATCCTTGAAATGAGTCAGGCATCTCCTGCAGATTAATCTCTCAGTGCTCATTGTTAGTGCCCCCCCCCCCCGCCCCACATACACACACATACTTGAAACCCTCAGGGGTTCTCCTCTGACTTTGTCATAACCTTTAGCAACTTCACCGGGTGTTAAAGTTTCTCTACAGTTTTTCCTTCATCTGCCTCTCTGGTCTCATCTCTGAGGACTACCTGCACTTAGAAGACCTCATCTTTACTGAACTCCTTTCAAAAGCATCCTACCTATAAGAGGCTTTGTTTAATTTTTTGCTTTTTGCCAACATAGAGAAGGGCTATAAAATAACCTATTTTTTCCCTCTTTTTTTTAAGTTTAAAATCAATTTAATTAACATATAGTGTATTATTAGTTTCAGAGGTAGAATTTAGTGATTCATCAATTGCCTATAACACCCAGTGCTCATTACATCGTGTCCTTCCTTAATGCCCATCACCCAGTTACCCGATCCCCCAGCCCATCTCCCCTTCAGCAACCTCTTACATTGTTGGTGGTAATGCAAGCTGGTAGAGCCACTCTGGAAAAGAGTATGGAGGTTCCTCAAAAGTTTAAAATAGAGCTACCTATGACAGAGCAATTGCACTACTAGGTATTTATCCAAAGGATACAAACATAGTGATTTGAAGGGGCACCTGCACCCCAATGTTTATAGCAGCAATGTCCACAATAGCCAAACTATGGAAAGAGTCCAGATGTCCATTGACAGATGAATGGATAAAGAAGATTTGGTGTGTGTATACACACACACACACACACACAATGGACTATTACTCAGCCATCAAAAAGAATGAAATCTTGCCATTTGCAATGATGTGGATAGAACTAAAGTGTATTATGCTAAGCAAAATAAGTCAGTCAGAGAAAGACAAATATCATATGATTTCACTCATATGTGTAATTTTTTAAATTAATTAATTAATTTGTCAGAGAGAGCACAAGCAAGAGGAGCGGCAGGCAGAGGGAGAAGAAGACTCCCCACTGAGCAAGGAGTCTGATGAAGGACTCGATCCCAGGACTCTGGGATCATGACCTGAGCCAAAGGCAGAGGCTTAATCGACTGAGCCACCCAGGTGTCCCACTCATATGTGTAATTTAAGAAACAAAACAGATGAACATAAGGGAAGGGAAGGAAAAATAAAAATAAGATGAAATCAGAGTAGGAGACAAACCATAAGAAACTCTTAACTATAGGAAAATAACCTATTTTCATTTAAAAACTGAACTGATGTTCTGTGCAAAGCAGTTTTGAATTGTATGAGGGATAATAACAATAAAAATAATACTAACAACTAACACTTTTGCAGCTCTTGTATAAGCAAGGTAATACTCTTAGCACCTTATATATTAACTCATTTAATCATCCCAATAACCTTAAGAGATGAGTATGAGTATGATCTCTAGTTTCCCAGATGAGAAAACCAAGGCACAGGGAGACTACGTGACTTACCCAAAGCCACACAGCTAGTACATGGCAAACCCAGGATTTAAGACCAAGTCATCTGGCTGCAAAATCCAGGAATGTTTTTTTTTTTTTTTTTAATTTTATTATGTTGAAATCCAGGAATTTAACTGCTACAACACTGAGGTGTCACAAGAGGCTAAACTAAGATGATGGCAGTGGAAATGAGGAGAAAGTTTCATCTGTGTATTCACAGAGAGCTACTAGAAAGGAAAGAACAGTGAGACTTGAACAATACCATGGCTTACAGCTGTATCATGAAAATATAAATACCACTGTATAGGACAATAGAGAAATCTTGGCAGAGTATAGACATCCTTAAAAGATGAGCTTTTAACCAGATTTTATATGATCTGAAGATTAATAGTATCAACGGGGCTGCCTGGAAAGGGTGGGAAGGTGAGGGTGGCCGGGGTCAGAACCGTGTGAGAATCTGAGAATCAGGGTCTCAGATCCACTGTCTAATACCTGAGTCAGACTGAGACTCAAAAATAAAAAATTCAACAACAGAGTCAAGGTCTCAGAGGCCCAGCCCATGTGGCATGCGTCCTCTTGAGAGAGGCCCCTGGATTTCAGAAGTCGAGAAATGTGCATAGAGAAATAAGGCAAAACACAGCAGGTGATGCCAGCTGGAACCTTCTCTGTTTTATTCATGCCTCGTTGGCAGAGGGCTGGTTCCCAGGAGGTGGCTGAATCTCACAAGGTTCAGATGTTAAAAGAAACAAATAACTAATTGTGCTGAACCTCAGCTTGGATTCATTCTGGGGTGTGGACAAGCGTTTGTGTCTCCAGAGCTTGCAGTGAAGTGGAAAGCATGTATTAGTCAGCTTGGTGATCTGAATTGAACAGAATAATTGAACTGTTGCCAAGTCTGTGGGTGACTAGATGTCCGGTGTGAGCCTGGACAGTCCTGAGAAATCATAGTAATTATCAACCATGGCCTACATTTGAAAGATAAGGCATGCCCCTCTTTTCACCTGGTAAGACCTTATGCATCTCTCTAAACTGAAATGTAAGTTTGGTTAAATTCTTACAGGACCTATGTGTATTTTCATCTTCTACATTCTACCTAGATAAGTAACAAGTTGACTCCCTGCCTATAAAAGAAGACTTCCCTTTTATTTGCTGTAAAACCACTGATTTTGATTTCTACTAAGTACTGCCCTCCTGTTCTAGTTTAATTCAGAGAGGCCAGAAGTAGAGCCGTTTCTGATCTCTCTCCTATCTGTAAGATCTTATGCTCTGAGTTGGACAGGTGAATAGAGAGAAGGATTCAAAAGTTGGTCCTGGCCTTCAAGTAACTCCCAAGTCATTGGGGATGCAGACACAACTTTTTTATCATAGGAATCTATGATAGTGGTACAATAAAATAACATAAGATCTCAAGTGGTGATTCCATTCATTATATGGTAGGAATGTAAGGAAGCTTCCTAGAGGAGGCACCTCTCAGATTAACCTTGAAGATGGAGTAAAATTTCAACAGGAAGTGAAGATGGTAGTTTGAATCCTCTAAGATTCCTTTAGAAATAAGGTGTGATATAGACACGAAATAAATATTCAAATTGCAGGATGTGCAGAGGTCTATATGAAGACATAAAAGAGGTAGTTAGAATTCAGGATTGCAACAACAGACATGGAAGCCACATACCTACAGAGAAAAGCAAAACCATGGAGGCATCTATGGAGAGTCAGAAGAGAAGGCTGAGCCCAGAATCTTGGGGAACACCTGAGTTTGAGGCAGAGACAAAAGTGGAACTAGCAACATGGGCTGGGGAGCACTGGTCAGAGGGAATAGTAAATTACCAGCATATCAACAGAAAAAGCTTCTGAAAAGAAAACATCATGTAGGATCAAGATTGGGAAGAGGCCATTGGATTTGACATAGAGAAGCCATTGTCAACTTTCTTAAGAGTAGTCTTGGTAGAGCAGTGGGTGTGGAAGTCAACCAAAATGCAGTAAGAAATGAAAGGCAAGTGAGGGTGTTTTGATAGTTCTTTTTTTTTTCTTTTTTCTCTTTTTTTCAGTAAGTGGAGTGAAGGGGAGATGGCATCTTGAATAGAAATCAATGGCTACATCGACAGATGAATGGATAAAGAAGATGTGGTGTATATATACAATGGAATATTATGCAGCCATCAAAAGGAATGAAATCTTGCCATTTGCAACGACATGGATGGAACTGGAGGGTATTATACTGAGCGAAATAAGTCAATCAGAGAAAGACATGTATCATATGATCTCACTGATATGAGGAATTCTTAATCTCAGGAAACAAACTGAGGGTTGCTGGAGTGGTGGGGGGTGGGAGGGGTGGGGCGGCTGGGTGATAGACACTGGGGAGTGTATGTGCTATGGTAAGCACTGTGAATTGTGTTAAGACTGTTGAATCACAGACCTGTACCTCTGAAACAAATAATACATTATATGTTAAAAAAAAAAAAGAAGAAGAAGAAGAAGATAGCAGGAGGGGAAGAATGAAGGGGGGGAAATTGGATGGGGAGATGAACCATGAGAGATGATGGACTCTGAAAAACAAACTGAGGGTTCTAGAGGGGAGGGGGTTGGGAGGATGGGTTAGCCTGGTGATGGGTATTAAAGAGGACACATACTGCATGGAGCACTGGGTGTTATATGCAAACAATGAATCATGGAACACTACATCAAGAAAAAACAACTAATGATGTAATGTATGATAATTAACATAACATAATAAAATTTAAAAAAAAGAAATCAATGGCTAGGCACTATGCACATCAGTTGAACCAAGTGATTTCCCATATTTTTAGGGTTTATAGTCTGAGGAGAGAATTACAACAGAGAGTGCCAAGGTGGGTAAGTTACACAAATGAGTAAGTTATTTATGGAAGTTAACATGAGTTATGGGTTTATAATTTTAGTAGGCGTTGTGGATTTTTATTATTTTCTTTGCCTGGCTCTTCTTTAGGAAAAGCACACCTCTTCTTCTGATGAAATAGACCTGCTCTACTAATGATGCCAGTGAAGACTACCAATCTTAGTGTGCCCACCCATAGATGTTGGACCAAGTGATGAGTATGTAACAACCAAGCTGATCAGAGTCCTTACTAGGATTTTTCAAACAGGAGCTTGTAGAAGAGACTGAGTCCCTCTCATAAGACAAAGTTGGAACATAAGCCTGGAAGCTGCTAGTAGCTATGTTTCACGCCTAGTGGGAAAAAATAGAGTGAAAGAACAAACCAACACAGAATGAGAAGCAAAAAAGAGTCAATAAGAAGGAAGAAAGAGAGATAGCCCCATAGATATTCAAGTCCCTAATTCCAGAGGTCCCTAAGGCCCAACTCTACCCCCACCCTTCTTGCAGTTTTGTGAGCCTCCCAATAAATTTCCTTTTTCATGTAAACTAGATGGGTTCCTATCACGTGCAATCAAGAGGCCTGACTATTACAGAAGAATTGGTAAAAGGTGAAGAATTTTTTTTCTCATTTTTTATTTTTTTTGTAAGTTTAGGGTTAAGGAATCAGGGTGACTAATATTTATGGCTGAATAATAATGCATGGATACTATCCATTTTGTCTGTCCATTCATTATTTGATGGACATTGGGGTTGTTTCCAAAGCCTTTTGACTATTGTGATTAGTGCTGCTATAAAGATTTGTGTACAAGTTTGTGCCTGAACACCTGTTTTCAAATCGTTGCTTTGTAGTATAACTCTACATCTAACTTTTGAGACACCATCAAACTTCTCTACAGTAGCCATACTATTTTACATTTGACAGTATTGTAAGAACATTCAAATTCCTCCACATCCTTGCCAACACTTGCTATTTTTCATGGGTTTTTTTAATTATTATTATTATTATAGCCATCCTAGTAAGTGTGAAATAGTATCTCATGTATTTTTATTTGCATTTTCTTAACAATAAGTAACACTGAGTATCTTTTAATATGCTTGTCGATTATTTGTATATCTTTTTTGGAGAAATTTTTATTCAAATCCTTTGCCCTTTTTTTAATTCGGTTGTTTATCTTTTTGTTGTTAAATTGTGAATATTCTTGGGTGCCTGGGTGGCTCAGTTGGTTAAGCAACTGCCTTCGGCTCAGGTCATGATCCTGGAGTCCCAGGATCGAGTCCCGCATCGGGCTCCCCGCTCAGCGGGGAATCTGCGTCTCCCTCTGACCCTCCCCCCTCTCATGTGCTCTCTCTCTCTCTCAAATAAATAAGTAAAATCTTAAAAAAAATTGTGAATATTCTTTATAGATTCTGGATACTACTAGACCCTTATCAGATATGTGATTTACAAATATTTTCTCACTCACATTTGTGGGATGTCTTTTCACAGATAGTGTCCTTTGATGAACAGAATTTTTTAATTTTGATGAAGTCCAATTTATCTGTTTTCCCCTATTTGTGCTTACAGTGTCAAATCTAAGGAACCACTGTCAAACCCATAGTCATAAAGATTGGGCCCTATGTTTTCTTCTAAGAGTTTTATGGTTTTAGCTCTTATATTTAAGTCTTAAATCCATTTTGAGTTAATATTTGTATATGGTGTGATGTAAGGTTCTCAAGCAAGTTTTAACCTCTCTGTATTTCAGTTTCCTTATGTGTAAAATAAAAATAGTAAAAGTACCTACCTCATGGGATTTTGTGAGGATAAATTATAAATCAATAAATTAAGATGTGTAAAGTACTTAGAATGGTGCCTAGCACATTCAATAAATAAATATTCACTAGTGTTAATTATTATTTGCTGTTGTTGGTTGGTTGTGGTATAAGAGAAATTATCTGAATATGAGCTGATAAAGTAGAGTGGAAGAGAAGAACAAAATTTACTTCTCTCAGTAAAACAAATGTTTTAGATGACTTAAGATCAAGTTCTATCATCTGTGTATTGTGGGGTTTTTTTTATAAGTTAATATTATCACTGCAGTAATACTGGTATAAAGTTCTTAAATAAAAGGAGATGATAGTCCTTTGTTATCCTAGGCTAGTCAGAATACAGAATCTTGTGCCTATTTTTGAGTACACTTAAAAAGAGATTTCGAGGGATGCCTGGGTGGCTCAGTCAGTTGAGCGGCTGCCTTCGGCTCAGGTCATGGTCCCCGGGTCCTGGGATGGAGTCTCAGATCGGGCTCCTTGCTCAGCAGGGAGCCTGCTTCTTCCTCTCCCTCTGCCTACCACTCCCCCTGCTTGTGCTCACGCTCTCTCTCTCTCAAATAAATAAATAAAATCTTTTTAAAAAAGAGAGATTTCGATAACCCAAGTTAAATCAGGTAGAGCAACTTAGTTGTAAGAAGTCTCAAAATAGCTACGTTTGGAAAAGAGTTGAAATAACTGAGAACAGAGGGATATTTCTATGAGGTTGATGAAGCTTAAACTTCAGGGCTCCTCTGTTGCACAAACTCCTCCAGGCCCTAATTTTGTATTCTTTTTCTTAAGAAGGTGTCCAAAATTACATACACTTTGGGACCAATGAAATCTGTGCCACCTCTGACTGAGAATACACAAAATTGCCACCTTCTTATTATCTCATTGTAGGTAGTTGAGCAGAGGCTGGATCCACGCAACTGGTGACCTGCAGAAGGAACTGAGTCCAGAACTCAGCAGAGAACAGAATCCAGGACTGGTGGGTGCTTTCTAAACACTATGGTTCCAACTTTTTAAAGTTTCACCCCTTTTCTAGGGAGCAATCTTCAAGGATTTTTTACCCTTAATTGTTAGTACAGTAGTTCTTCGCCATTATAATTAATAATGATAAACAGACAGATAATGGATGCATAGAGAGAGAGAGAGAATTTGGTTATATGTGATTTTTGACACACAACTTCAAGATGAGAAAATGTTGGTTAAAAAATTTTTCAAGTTCTAAGCCTAATTCTACCACCAATCCACTGTATGTTCAATTTTATTCTACTTTTCATTGGATATAATTCTTAGACTACGTAGAAATTTTTTAAACTGTCTGCCTGCCTCCAGCATCTTTATTTTTAATTTTCTTTAATTTTTTTTAATAAAAATAGTTTATATCCATTATAGTGTCTCTAAAGTTTTGGTATAATTGCTCTGTTAGGTTTGTGAAATTAATTGAAAACTTTACCATCTGTTTATTAAGGAGCAGTTTATACATAGGAATTAACCATTCATTGAAAGTTGTTAAAAGATTGTAAATCCATTTAGCCTAGGGCTTTTCTAGGAGTTAGCTCTTTTTAAATAATTTTTATAATTTACCATTTTATAATCTTTATAATTTCTTTAGTGGTTACGAATGTTCAGGTTTTCTAACTCTAGTTGAGTCCATTTTGGTAATATATTTTTCTTAGAAAAATAATTTGTTTTATCCAGATCTTTAAAAAACCTTGCCATAGGCACGCCTGGGTGGCTCAGTCGTTAAGCATCTGCCTTCGGCTCAGGTCAGGATCCCAGAGTCCCGGGATTGAGCCCCGCATCGAGCCCCGCATCGGGCTCCCTGCTCCACGGAAAGCCTGCTTCTACCTCCCCTCATCCCCCTATTTGTGTTCCCTCTCTCGCTGTGTGTCTCTCTGTCTAATAAATAAATAAAATCTTTAAAAACAACAACAACAACAACAAAACCCTTGCCATGGTATTCTTTAATAATTATTTTAATTATATATATGTAATTCTTCTTTTCCTTGAATATACTTGCCAAAAATGCATACCTTTATTGATTGTTTCTTTAAAATCAGCTATTTAATTTATTGAGCAATTCAACAATTTTTCCATTTTATAATTCATTAGTCTATTTTCAAATTTCAACTTTTCTGAACTTTGACTATATCTTTCAATAGATATCAAAGACATTCGGCAGTGGCCAAAGAGAAGACTAAGTTTAGGCATTATTGTAGTTGCCACATACATGTGATCTTAGCCATGCATGGAAGGTATGTTCCTCCAATTGTTACCTTCGATTAGTTAATTGCATTGACAGCACAACATGATTTTAAACACTAGCCTAAAATGAGATTCAAAATATCATATTGTGTGGCAGCCCTGAAATGAAAAATTGGGGGTATGCAAATGATTTTCTGTCTCATATAAGGCAATACAATTAAAGGTAGTCAAAATTGACAAATTTCTCAGACAGAGAATAGAACTTCCAAAGCTAGGAACAGAAGTGTGACCAATGCTGGATGATTTTCCAGTGATGCTAATTGTCACCTAGCTATATGTATTTCAATTAAGGGGAAAAATTATTAGTGTAACCCAGCAGAAAAAAACAAGTGAACCCCTTTCAGGTGCTTTCAAATTAAACTGTCAATTCTAAAGGTGAATAGTTGTTACGTTCAGAAAAACAGGAATAAAAAGCAGTGTGTCATCAAAATGTTAGACAAAAGTGATGACTGCAAGAAGAGATGCAGGAGGGATCTCAGACTTGAGTATGAAAAAGGCTCAAACTAAAATTGGTTGTAATATGGAAAAAGAAGGTAGTACGTAGTTGTATTGATAAATATGTACTATATGTATTTATTTGTAGATGACATGATTGTATATGTAGAAAATCCTAAAACACCTACCAAACATTACAGATAAAGGGCTGGTATCCAAGATCTATAAAGAACTTCTCAAACTCAATACCCAAAAAACAAATAATCCAGTCAAGAAATGGACAGAAGATATGAACAGACACTCTCCGAAGATGACATACAAATGGCTAACAGACACATGAAAAAATGTTCAACATCACTTGGCATCAGGGAAATACAAATCAAAACCACAATGAGTTACCACCTTACACCAGTTAGAATGGCAAAAATTAACAAGACAGGAAACAACAAATGTTGGTGAGAATGTGGAGAAAGGGGAACCCTCTTACACTGTTTGTGGGAATGCAGACTGGTACAGCCACTCTGGAAAACAGTATGGAGGTTCCTCAAGATGTTAAAAATGGAGCTATCCTATGATCCAGCAATAGCACTACTAGGTACAGATACAGATGTAGTGAAAAGAAGGGGCACTTGCACCCCAATGTTCATAGCAGCAATGTTCACAATAGCCCAACTGTGAAAGGAGCTGAGATGTCCTTCAACAGATTAATGGACAAAGAAGATGTGGTTCATATATACAATGGAATATTACTCAGCCATCAGAAAGGATGAATACCTACCTTTTGGATCAACATGGATGGAACTGGAGGGGATTATGCTAGGTGAAATAAGTCAAGCAGAGAAAGACAATTATCATATGGTTTCACTCATATGTGGAACATAAGAAATAGTGAGTAGGACCATAGGGGAAGGGAGGAAAACTGAATGAGAAGAAATCAGAGAGGGAGAAAAACCATGAGAGACCCTGGACTCCGGGAAACAAACTGAGGGTTACAGAAGAAAGGGGGATGGGGTAGCCGGGTGATGCGTGTTAAGGAGGGTATGTGTTGTGATGAGCACTGGGTGTTATACGCAACTAATGAATCGTTGAACACTACATCAAAAACTAATGATGTACTATATATTGGCTAACAGAACATAATTTAAAAAAACTACCAAAAAACTACTAGAACTAAGAAGTGAATTGAACAAGGTCAAAATATACTACATAAATATATAGAGATTTATTGCATTTCTGTATAATAGTAATTGGGAAATTACATTTTAGAAAAACAAGTTACAAACTAAATAAGCAAAATCAATTATGTTTCTATATAGCAGCAATTGGAAATGAAATTTAAACAAAATTTAAACAATATCTTTACACTGAATACTAAAATAAATAACTAAGAGAAATTTAAAAAGAGCTAAAAGTATGAAAAGATAAATCATATTAATATAAAGATGCCAATTCTCTCCAAACTGATAACTTGGTTCAATTCCAATAAAAACCCAACAGCTTATTTTTTTTAATTGTCAAGACACTTCTAAAGTTTATATGGAATTGCAATAAATCTAGAATAATCAAAATAATCTTGAAACAGGAGAACAGAGTCAGAGAAATTATAATATCTACATCTAGATTATTATCAAATTAATTTATCCATCATAAATCTCCTTTAATAATCAATCATTTTTTAACATCTGTATTCAGTTCTATAGAAAGATTTACAATAGTTATTTTGAGCAGTGATTTTAAAACTTTTTTCCATAGAGTACTAACATTTTGAGGGGGTACCTCACAGGCTGCCTGTGGATAGACCTCTTGGTTCTTTATACCCTCTTTAACCAAAGAATGACAATTGTAGCTGTTTTATATTTGAGATTTTCAAGGGAGATTTCCTCTAGATAAAGAATTTAATGACTGAAAATCATTTGATAAACACTGATTGGACATATCCCTATTTTAACTGGTTTCAGACCAAAGGACAATCCTTTTCTAGCCTAAGTTCTCCATTTTTAGGCTTTTCCAAGTGATTGTTTTCAAGAAGGGTACATGTTTCTGAGTCCTTGCATATCTGAGATGTCTTTTTGTTATTTCACAAGTTAATTAGGCTGGGTATAATAGCAATAACTTACAAACTTTGGTTCTCAAAATTCTATATAAATACTCTATTTTCTTCTAAATTTAGGCTTTCAGAATAAAAGCCAAAGAACAACCAATTTTTTTTTTTTTTAGGTATTGGTTTCTTTGCTTAGATGCTTGTGAAAGTTTTTTCTTAACTTTATGAACTAAAATTCTTGCCAGGATATATTCTATGTGTGCTTTTGTGCATTGACTTGTCTGGAACACAATGATTTTTTTCAATATGGGTCTTACTTCTGCTCAAGAATTTTTCCTGTTATATCTTTGGGGGGAGGATGAGATTATTTATTTATTTATTTATTTATTTATTTATTTATTTATTTAAATTCCTGTATAGTTAACATATAGTGTAATATTAGTTTCATGTGTGCAAAATAGTAATTCAACACTTCCATACATCACCCGGTGCTCATCACAACAAGTGCACTCCTTAATCCCCATTCCCTATTTAACCCATTCCCCCACTCACCTCCCCTCTGGTAACCATCAGTTTGTTCTCTATAGTTAAGAATCTGTTTCTTCATTTCTCTCCCTCTCTCTCTCTCTCTCTTTCTCTCTCTCTCCCTTTTTCTGTTGTATCTTTGTTTTTTTCCATTAGTTTAAGTGTCTTCTTCAAGAATACCAGTTATCCACGTATTTATTCTCTGCTCTTTAACATCCATATGTTTTGTATTCTATTGAGGAAGCCAACACTTCCAGTTGAAATCTTCCAGTTTCTGGACCCTCCAGTAAATCACTTCAGAGATACGCTCTTCCTTTGGGTCTTCTAGATACTCTTTCTTCCCTTGTAGTAAAGTCTTTTTCACACACTTCATGTGGTTTTTACCTCTTCCTTATTTATCTTTGAACAAGTTGAAATCTATTCATATTTGGTGTTTATCAAAACACAGAGAAGTTAAAGCATTCTTGGCTCCACTCCATTTATTAGATGTGCACAGCATCTGGCCTAACCCCTAACCTAAACCCATCATGGATTCTCAAAAATTAATTCCCAGCATGCACCATTACTGGGGTTTAGTTCATGGTGGTTTTTGTTTGTTTGTGATCCAACCTAAACCTAAAGAGCTTTACCCTTCAGAAATTTTCCCCTGAAAATGCAACATACCTCCACCAGTCCTCCAACTCAGCCAAAGCTGACCTCATTTTCTCAGGATCCAAATTGTTTTCTGAGAATTTTAATTTGTGGGATATAGAATGATGTGAAAATACTCTCAGCCTCACTAAACACACATGAGTAAAAGCCCACCTGCTTGGTTGTATTGATAATGAACAAGACAGTGGAGGGAACACAATACCTTCACTCCCCCATTTCAAAAGGTTTTTTGTGTCATGTAGTAAAGCCAACTCAGTGTGCCATAGAAAGAGACTGGGGTAGATTTGTCTCAATCTTGCTTTATAATTAGTAAAGATTCTTCCCCCAATTTTGAGACTATCCTGCTCATTGTTTTTATTTTTGTGTTTAAATTATCATATTTTTTCTTTGTCTTTACAGGCACTTTGGTAGGAAATTTGAGAAAGACTTCCCCAGGGACTTTGAGCCAGGCTCCATTTTTACCTGGAATTCCTATAGCTTCTTCTTCTTTTTTTTTTTTTTAAGATTTTATTTATTTATTTGACAGAGAGTGACACAGCTAGAGAGGGACCACAAGCAGGGGGAGTGGGAGAGGGAGAAGCAGGCTTCCCGCCGAGCAGGGAGCCCGATGCGGGGCTCGATCCCAGGAGCCTGGGATCATGACCTGAGCCGAAGGCAGATGCTTAACGACTGAGCCACCCAGTCGCCCCTAGAATTCCTATAGCTTCTTAATGAATAATTAAAACATATCTGGGGAGGATATTCAGGAAGTAAATCAATGCTAGAGATTGTTCATTAAAGATATGAAATCTGGGTATCTCAATATGAAAAGAGAGAAATATTATTTTCAGGAGCGAAATAAAATTCCTAATAACTGACTAAGATTCCTTGCAGAAATGATGACAAAGAATGATACTCCCAAAATAAAAGGCTTATGCTGAGAGCTCAAGTTGCTCTCCACCCAAGCAGAATTAAGAGTACCATTCTGCAGATTTGGGATTCATGTCACCACATCAAGTCCTAGCTATAATGCAGGCAATAACGTTTCGTAAAAAAGAACACCATGTGGCGGCCTTGCTAATCTTCTGGATGAGAATCAGTTGTAAATTGGCAACACGCATTGACGTGCCTTGGACTAAAAGGAGTTCTTAACATGACACTGCAGTTTTTAGGGCTATTCAGAGATAAGAGCTATATGGTCAAATATAGCGTGGAATATGGGCAACTGTAAAACAATTTAATATTAAGCACTTAAGTAAAATGAAATTTTTTAAATTTAAGATAGTTCAAACAAAAGCCTACAGGTAATTGGAGACCACAGTTAGTAGTTGATATCTTTTCGAGTGGGATGTGAGAACAGTACTGCTAGATGAGGGTCCGCTTAAGGTTGAGTCTTGTCATCTTTTTTTAAAAGAATTTAAGTTCTTTAGTTTTAATGAAAGAACTTTATTAAAGGAATGGATAGATGGCTCATTCTGGGAGCTGAAACTGTCTCCACCAAGAATAAAATGTTCCCCCATGAGAAATCTGAGCTCTCCATGGCTAGTGCCCTAAATAAAGGAGGCCCAATCACTTTTCTGAGGTCAATGTTAATATCCCCAAACTTCCAAGCATTGAACAGCTCCACGTTCTTCACTAGCCAAATGAGCAGAATTTAACAAGAAAGGGCTTGCCTTCACTATGCTAAAGAAAGGCTTAAACTACAGCCTGCTTAAATCTAATCTCCCAAGTAAGAAGTACCATAAAGCAAGACAGGAACAGGGAGACAGAAAGGGGATAGAAACTGAGTAGCTGAGACTGGGATGGGATCAGGAGGTGGGCAAAATATTTTTAAAAGCAGAGCCTTGGTACTCTGGCAACACATAACAGGGAAACATCTTGTTTGTACTAGTCTGTCCTGTCCTCCCAATAGGAGGGGCCCTGCTAATCCTTGGATAAATTTATTTTAGAGCTGAAAGAGAATTTAGAGATTATCTAGTCCAGTCCCCTCACTTGAGGACACTTAGGCCCCAAAGCATTAAAAGACTTGCTGGGCTTATGTGGTAAATACGTTGCAGAAATGGAATTATAACCCCAAACCTCCTATGTTCATTGTGATGTTCCTTCCACAACAACACCAACTCCTCATAGCACTTCTTGTGGGAATTCTAAGGGAGGCAGTATATTACAGTGGAAAGAGAAGTATATCAACTATAAGTTCTGAGTTCTAGTCTTTGGTCTCCTAGTTTGAATGACAGAACCCTAGAAGTCAAGACTTCAAGTAGTTCAACCTGCCACCCAAAGCAAGAAGCCCCTAGGTAATATCCATGAACAACTGGACAGTCAGACTCTTGTGACCACTTCTTCAAGGGCAGGTATCTCACTACCTTAGTGAGAGCTGATATGTCTCAATGACCTGAAATCTGCTTCTCTAAAATTTCTATTCTGATCTCCAAGAAGGGGCTTTCATCTCTTCTACATGATAATACTGCTCATTTAGCTCAACAAACAGTCACTCAAAGCCCATACATGCTAAATTCTGGAGCTATAAACTTAACATTAAGGAATGCATAATCTAGTCAGGAAGATAATCCTTAATTACTATTAAATATGATAATGCATGCCTACCAGTGCCAGGCACATCTAAACACTCAAAAAATATTAGAAATTATTCTTACTATTATATAGCTCTTCCATTGTCTTGTGTTCAGACTGAGTGTCCACTTTCTTCAAGCATGCAGCATAGAATGTGGCCTGTAGATCAGGGATCAGCAAGCTCTTTTTTCTGGGAAGGGGCAGATGGTAAATATTATAGATTGTGTAAGCCATATATCAATGTCACAATTACTCAACTCTGCATTTCTAAGACAAAAGCAGCCATAGAGAATATGTAAATGAATGGGTGTGGATGCGTTCCAAGAAAACTTGGCCCATAAAAACAGAGGGCTGGCTGGATTTGACCCCCAGGCCATAGTTTGCTAACCTCTGCTTTGCTATCAGGGGCGCCTGGGTGGTTCAGTCCACTCCAGCAATTGTCAAGCTTTGCCCATGAATACATAGTTTTCAATTAGCTTTTTAGTGCCTCATTTTAAAATATGAACAGCTAACCAAGGATCACCAGGCATTTCAGGAAAACCACCAATCAATATTTAAGACAGAGACCAATATAAACATGCAAAAAGAAGAAGCAGAAGCAGCAGAAGCAGCAGAAAAGAAGAAGAAGGAGGAGAAGGAGAAGGAGAAGAAGGAAAAGGAGGAGAAGGAGAAGGAGGAGAAGAAGAAAGAAGAAGAAGAAGAAGAAGAAGAAGAAGAAGAAGAAGATGACGAAGAAGAGGAAGAAGAAGAAGAAGAAGAAGAAGAAGAAGAAGAAGAAGAAGAAGA